>NC_141155.1:20111167-20428042 GCF_053477565.2 Lygodium microphyllum | reverse complement strand
TGTGTCTTCTTAATTTCTTTTTGCTTGCTTTGCATTGGGATTAACATTTATCAAGAAGTGAACTAGAGAGACAAAGAGGAGAGAGAAGACTGTAGAAGAGAGAGAAGAAGTGCATAAGTGAGAGAAAGAGAGTGATGAGAAGAGAGAAAGACTAGAAATGGAGAGAGAAAGGTTGAAAAGAAGAACAGAGATGGCTGGAAACCATGAAAGGACAGGAGAAGCTAGAGAGAGATGAAGGACAAAGATGTATTATTGTGTAAAAATTGATTTTATGTACATGTGTCATTTGCCCTTTTATATGCCCCTAATTCAGCTCTTTACATTCCATCCCCACTCAAATGTTTTTGTCCTCAAAAATGAAATAGGACTTATTACAAATTGCCAAGTGGTGGAAAGGGGCCAGGTACTCTGCATGGACTAAAATAAAATGGCCTAATCTTCAAGGATTCACAAAATAAGTATAACTAGAGGGCTGAGAATCAAGTACAAAGCATTGATAGCCATTTGGAAATATGAAATTGAAATCTTGGACCAAAATTTTTCCATTAAGAGCTCCTCCCAGATGGAGACTTTGTGTTGTCCACTACAGACCTTGCTATACTAAATATGTAACAAATTTGGATTGGTTGATCTAAATCAGACATGCTATAGCTCCAAATGAAGCTCTCATTAAGTGCTTTCATCCCACATGACTCACACATCTCTATCATTAATTCAGCATTAAATCTTGTCCAAAATAGAGATATGGTCTACAATGAAACAAAGCCCACTAGTTAGCATGATAGTTGTTTCAAAATTCTTGAAGATAAGGACATTGTTCCCAAAGTAATACTGGTCTATGCAGAGAGTTAAGTCTAGTTCTTAATCTCTCGGGTCAAAGGGAAAGGTAATATCCCATCCATGCATCATGATCACAAAATCATAGATATCATCACTCATGAAATAATATGCATGTACAAATGAATCCACAAAAGCATAAGCAGCCCAATCAAATAGAAGCCCATGGTCATGGTCTTCAGCAAACTAAATCAAAGAGAAGCCCATGGTCATGGTCTTCAGTAACTAAATCTTTATAGGCAGCAATTGTAAATCCTTTATCTTCATCTTAGTTATCATCAAAATTGTCTTCAACATGACTATCTTTATCCTCTTCATCTGAATATTCAAGTACCACAAATATCCTTGCATTCTTTGCTCTACAGATGTCTTTGTGATTGAAATACATCGGTTCAACACATATATAGCATAACCCTTGAGCATGTAATTCTCTTATTTGATCACTTGTTAATTGTCTAGCTTTACGAGTTCTAGATACAATGTTGCCCACATCATTACTATATAGATCAATAGTAGAATAATCATACTAGTGTCCATGGTACTCATGAGAAGCATATGGCTAAGAAGTACATGAATGCTGCTCAGAGTCATATTGATGTCCATATAGGTATTGGCGACCATGAGAGAGTGATTGGCTATACTCATTGTTGTACATATTTAACAATGATTGCAATAAGTCTTGTTGAACTATTGCACCAACCATGGGAATCTCGATACAAACCCTCCTGCAAAATAGCATTACCATAAAGATTGATGAGAGCTTCCAAGATGCATGGTTGTACCAACTGATACATATGAGATGTCAAATGTTTGATAAGTCGTTCTATCTGGACGGCATCTATCACTTCAACTGTCATCATGATTACATCAAAATACATAATTGCATATGCCAACACGTCAATCATGTCAAGCACGTGAGCAAATGACTTACTAAATTCCAATGCTCTTATGATGCTCATAATATTGCCATTGGATCCCACTTGCCTCCTATAAGACACTTCAAAGTCAATATTGTTTCGTGGTACATGATAGGGATCAAAACCATGTGAGCAATACCCTTGCTGAAGCATCTCTTGCATCATAATCCACTGATGTTGATGAAGTTGCATTGCCATCTGTGTTGAAGCTCTGCTCATGGCTATAGATTTTGCATTCTAGGAAACTATATATAGGGCATCGAAAATCTGCTTGTAATCTACATGTATAGAAACTGAGATTTTAATCTGATCTAACCGCTCCCATACTAGGACTAGTGATCACTTACATACAAGAATTAGCAAAATTTCTCATCGCACCGTAAGTGTCCAATTGTGGTTGTTAACTTGTGACCACTACTCAAGCTTCACAGCAGAGAATTGTACAACCTCCCTACTCTCAACAGGCTTTGCAAGGTCCAAACAAAGAAAGTCTACATCTGCTAAATATGATGAAAAGAACATTAGCCAACTTGGAGAAGACAATGGTGCTTCCGGTCAATTAGATATTGACTGTGCCTTTCATCAAAATGTGTCACTGTAGACAACTTAGATAAGGATCTGCAAATTTGTAGACAACTTGGAACCCTCCTAAATTTGCAAATCTATAGACAACTCAAATAAGGGTTTGAAAATCTGTAGAAAACTGAAAACCCTACTAAATTTGCAAGTCTATAGGCAACACAGATAAGGGTCCACTTATGTCACATGTAGAATTTTGCAAAAGTCACTATACTACCACAGGCATAATAAGGTCCTCCAAGTTGAAGCTGTAATTATGCAGATCTGAGGCACCCTTGACAATGGATTTTCCAATAATGGCAAACTTGGATTTTACAATAATGGAAGACTATGGAATTTCCAATAATGGCTACTTCAACTTCTTCCCTTGGACAACACTTTCAAGCTCCTTTACAGCTACCCTCGTCATGTCTGGAAGAATTCTTTCATAAACATAGCCAAGCCCACCTTGAAGAATGAGTATAGGAAGATATATATCATAACAAAGATGATGATTACATTGTCTCCAATAGCAATAGGTACAACTGTTACAAAGGATGGCAACCCAGGTGGTTTAGATGAAGCCACATCTAAAAGCACTCTTGGCCTAATAGCATCCACAAATTTTGAAATCACTCAAGCATGAAAGAACTTGTTCAATTCTCAAGCAATAGTGTCATCTCCTATAGCATCTCCCTTAGCATCATCAAACCAGAAGGTTTTGGATGGCATGCCTTCAAAGAGCAGAAATCATATGTTTCCAAAACCCATTCATAGCATTAAAGGTAACCCATATACATTTCTCATGTTGATATTGTGGTTTTAGCAACCAAATCTAGCAAAGGAAGTGTGTATATCAGTACAAGAGTCTCTTTTGACATCACTTCCATCAAAGTATCAATAGCACAACAAATTTAAGAGCCTAAGAAATAAGGTTTTTTTTTGCACCATCTGTAGTTGAACATGATCAATGCCCTTGATTCACAGCTGGAACTAGGGCAAGCATTCTCGAATCTGCAAGAGTTTGAAGATTGAGATCAAGATAGGCAAGGATAATAGGTTGTGGCTCTAGTCAATTGGCACTCTTGACCAATTCCCTTTAATTCCAACTCTACAAGTTCACTAACTATTGAAACAACCTTTGAGGCACAATTTTGACCATACAAAATGTTTTGCATGATCTTCTATAAATCTCCTCTAGAAGCTTAACCTCCTGTTGGCTTGCCTTGCCTCAATTCTATCCTCAATGCCTATCAACTATGAGAGTTCCTACCTTTCCTTCAATAAGTTTTGGATTAAGCATGACAACAGATTTGTAATTTTTCAGGCGATGATCACCACCAAGAATTCAATATTCAAAAATGTGTTGTTCATCATCCACTCCTTCCAAGATCTCAATGTTGGTTGTTGTAGGTAGGCATGAAACACCGCTTTGGCACTACCTTCTCAAATCTCCACCATGCTGCACAGAAGTCCTCTTTCTTCATTCTCTTGACTGCCTTGCTTATTGTAGGACAAAAGTATCCATCTTTCTCATAAAATTCCATAAGTGACTAAAGAAAAAGAGTATAGAAATGCCAACAAGGCCATATGATTGACATGTTTCCACTAGAGAGCTGAAACATGCTGCTTTCCCATAAAGGCATTATCTTGCTCAACATCTGAAAGCTCTATGTGGGCCTTGATAAAACTATCCATATCCTTGTACAAACTGTCATCATTCAACTCGCATGTTTAGGGAATGCCCTAACAAGGGTCAAAAAGCAATGTAGAGATAGCTTAAGATTAGTTACCACTTCATTAAGGTATGCATCCACAAGTCTAGAAACTTTTATCTTGGATGAAAGACCCACAGCTAGCACCAAGGGTGAAGCTTCAAGATCAAGCTTAGGTGATTTTGTCCATCTGAGGGAAGGTGATCATGCTATTATTTCTGCTACTACAATTGGGGCAATCTATCTACCAACTATCGCAAATCACTCGTGTGGCACAATCTTAGGTATAAAGATTACGCAAGGTTACAACTTAATTTCAGGACATGCTCCAATACATCTTCGATGAAACAGGTAGCCATCTCTTCTCTGTTGAGATATCGAGCTCCACTCGTGATACGCCAGGGTGACCATTGTGTATTTATGTCACCGACTTGTCAGTTGCAGACACGGTTGGTACACCGCCCATGAATAATAGCTACATGATAGCTATCCTTATCTACTCTAGTTCGTGGCTCAGATAGTATGCCACCTTAGTTAGTTGAGTTTGGTTTGAGACCCATACATAGGGTTCTTCTATTTCTTTGTACTTGAGTTCTTTGGCTTACACAACTAAGAAGAGGAAAACTGTTTTCAGCCTCCATCCTTGTGTGTATTCCCCCATTGTGCAAGCAAGAAAGCTTCAAGTGAGACTCCTTCTTTCTCCCCCACAATCTTGACATTCTCTTCCCCTCATATGAATCCAAGAAAGGCTCAAATTATATAGATTGCTTGTCTTCTCAGTAAATCAATGCCTTTTGAGGCTAATTCACTTGATAACTCCCTTCTCTGCAACTTTCAACAAAATTTCAAAGGAATAAAAGGTCATATTACAATCCAATGGCCCCATAAGTGCTGTCGAAGATAGGTGGATTTCTCCCTTGTGGTGGTGAAGGCCTTCTTCATCACTCCACGGGCTTCTCTACAAAAATCGGAGGTAGTGATGCTATTGTCGAGCCCACACACATTGTCTGCAATGCGATTGGCCTTGGCATCTTCCAAGCAATGAATTTTGGTGTTCTCATCCCACAAATTGGGAACAATAGTAGCATTGCCTATTTGAATGGTCATTCATCAAAGAGATTGGGAAAGCTATGAATAGCTTGCATAAGCATTCTTCAATGAGAGTGCGGACTTTGGCAAAATAGCTTGTGAGTGAATGGAAAGACATTGTGGATCATTGGTGCAAAAGTGTAGAAGATGTTACAATAGACTCTATGGCAATGACATCCGATTCACCATCTACAAAAGTAGAAACATGGTCACAAGCACTAGTGTGGAAGCCAGATTTGGTTGTGGAAGGTGAGAAGCACACGAAACTATCCAACCAGTATGTACATCTACATCCTGAATGGTGTGGCTATAGAGTTGAACAGCTTTATCAAGCTGCTTATCAAGTTATAGAGTTGAACAATAAGCCACATGTCATCCATCTTTGACCTCATCACAGTTCAACATCCAAAGGTAAAGTGGGCTCAAAGATCAAACAAGGTCTACATCACAATGGAACTTTAGGACTAAGGAATGTCTTCTATGCTCTTCAAAAATTAGAGAAAGGCTGGTGGAAGAGGCTTCTAAAGGCTGAAAGGAAGCCACCTCCAAGCATTTGTGTTTGTGTTGAGCTTTTGTCTCTTTGCTTACTCTACTCTTCATATTCATGTCCTCATTGCTGTGCACACCTCAATTTGTGAGGCTTATCCAAGTAGGGGAAACAAGGTTATTGTAGGGATCATTCTGAAGCCAAACCTTCAGCATATATTGTTGTCTTGCTTACCTATTGTGTACTCTAGGGTTTTCTGAGGATAAAGAAAAGCCCTAAGAAATTGAAGATGAGGCTCAAATCTCCATCATATGAATTGCCAATTCCATGGCTATGATCTCTTTGTTGATTAAGCTCTCCCAATGGAGTTTCCTATTGAGAACAGTGAAGAATTTTCCTATTATCCTGAAGCAAAAGTTTGCTAAACACCATAAAATGGCGCTTGATCTCCTCTAAATCACGAATGGAAGGTCCTCCAACAACTCCTTGATGTCAATAGGTGAAGATGAAGGAGCAAAATGAAGTAGATCATGTTATAAGATCCGAGATACATGCTCGAATTTCCTATATACTTAAAATATATATGGTGAATATTATGCTAGCACAAAGGGAGAATAGATGAGAGAAAAGAAAGATGTAGAGAGAGAGAGAGAGAGAGAGGTAGAGAAATTGGCAACACACTAGGGACTGGAAGATGGGCCAATCCCCCACTTGTGGAGTTATATTATCGACAAGGAGCAAGCTCCTCTATTACACATAAGCGAGTTCTTACTTGTAGATCTTGGAAACAAGATCACGGTTCCTTGCACAGTATACAATCGGCTAACACTTGCACAACTTGGAAGTTGGCACCTTTTGATCCTTCTTGAGTCTCCTTCTCTCCTACACAATATGTGTAGGGCTCTTCTCTTGACACTTGATTTCAGCAGAGCTTCTGCAATACTTGCATCTTCTCTTCTCCTCTTGGAACTTGATTTCAGTAAAGCTTCTATAGCACTTAATTCCAGTAGAGCTTCCGTAGCACTTGCACCTTCTCTTCTCCTCTTGGATGCATGCAAAGTGATGCTTCCTTCACCTCTCTCGCACCCAAGGAGAGCCTCCTCTTCTATAGGCTTTCAAGAGCTTCTCTTGAGACTTGAGTTGATCTTCATGCAAGATGTGGCTGTTCCAAGACCTACTATGCAACACCAATTTTGAGATATCTCTCTATGTGTTGTTCGGATGAAAAAACATCCAACATGAAAGTTGTAGATCTCGTTGTTTCCGATAATCCTAGTGAGCCGTTTTTAGAGATCGTCTTTCTATCGTGATATATTTTAAAAATAGATTCACCATGTCTTTTATAAAAATTTTAAAAAATAACTTTTTAAACTATACTCTTAACTTGTGGTCCATGCAACCACCTTAAGGAGAGTTCATAAAATTGCCTTTAGACCTCAACCTTAAGATTAAATTCCACACAAAAGCTTGTGTCATTTTAGACCTAGAAAGAGAAAATCACTTCTCTCCTCACTTTTAGAGGATCACGTCTCTCATCTTTCTTAATGAGAGAATTCCCTCTCTCGTCTTTCTTAATGAAAGAAAAGACCTTAAACCTTGACTTGTAAGGGAGAGGATGACCCCAAATGAATGCAATGCTCATTACACACAAGTAAACATTCCTAGGCGTCCCTGAATGCACACATAAATAGATATACACAATGCTAATGCACTTCCTCTTCTTGGAACTTAATCCATCTTCATTTATGTGTAACTTCTTGGTTCTTGTGTACACTCTTACACTTGGCAGACACTTCTTTCCCCCTTCATAACTTGTACTACATGTACCATATATCCCCATCACAGTGCTCTAATAACCCCATTAAGTGATGCACTAGGAATATTGGTCTCTAAATGGTCTCATGGCCATGCTAGATCATCATCAACACTTAAAGAAAAGTGAGTCATTAATTTATTGACATGAATTTATTAAATAGAGAATGCATAATAAGCAATCAATTTAGTGGCATTCCTCTGGCTTCTAAACACTTGACCTCAACTGTAGAGGGGATACATAGTCCTTAAGAAGATTTGGAAAGTCTTGTAGTTCTCTCTCAGTCATAAGCTGAGTGTCCAATGGGGGATAATTCTTAAATCTAACCAGATACTTTCATAATACCTTACCTGACCTTAGAGTATTGTCTTGATGGTGTAAAATTCTTTCAAGCACAAGGAACTCTTCTTTTTCTTCTATGTTAGGTAAATTCCATTGGAGGTTCTCCAATATAGGGACGTAGCAAACTTATATGGGAAGCATTATGAATGTTCCAATGACTTGGTAGATCCAAACAAAAAGTCACATCATTTATCTTATTTGTGATCTTGAAAGGGCCATAATAGCGATTAGAAAGCTTAACCACTTTACCCTTTTGACCTTTCTTCTTCTTTAAGCAAGCCTTCTCAAACTTAAGAATAACATGTTGTCCCAAATTGAGATCTAACTTATGACGATGCTTATCAGCTTCGCGTTTCTGCTTCTCTTGTGTTCTTTAGATAGCAGATTTTACTTGAGTGAAAGCTATATCAATGTCTCTAACAAACTCATCTACCGCAAAGATCTTATCCTTTGTAAGAAGGATGGGTGGTAAATGAGGCTTACTATAGATGATCTCAAAGGGTGCCTTACCAAGACTAGAGTGCACTATATTATTGTATGCAAACTCTACTAAAGGCAAATACTTTTCCCATTCTCTTTGATTATCAGAGACATAGAATTTCAAAAGGTCCAGAACAGTAGAATTAGCACTTTCACTCTGCCCATCCGTTTGAGGATGATAAGAGGATGAAAACTTTAACTTTGTCCCGAGGTTCTCGAAGAGAGCTTGCCAAAAGAGGCTGGTCGTGCAGGGATCTCAATCACTTATAATGGACTTAAAAAATGCAATGATGTTTGAAAATATGAGCAATGAATATCTTAGCCATATGATTAGCTTTTATTGTCTTTTGCATAGGTATAAAGTGAGCTTGCTTATTGAATCTATCAATGATAGTCCAAATTGCATCATTGCCTGCTTGTGTGCAAGGAAGCTCCATGATAAAGTCCATAGCTATACTTTCCCAAGGCTCATTGGGAATATGTAATGGCTTCAGTAGACCAAGTGGTTTATGCATGTCATACTTTACTTTTTGGCATATCTTGCACTCCTGGACATATCTTTCAATGCCACTCTAAGAGTGGGCCAAAAGAAATATATTTCCAATGCTTGAGTAGTGAGTAGAATATCCCTATGTCCAACATATGGGGATGCATGTGCTTCATCCATTACCTTGTGTCACAATGGTAATGCTACACAAATTTCTTGATGATGATACAAATAACCATCTCGAATTGAGTAAGGTGTAATTGAGACTGACTTGAGTTAAGCTGATCCCATATGATTGAGAAGTCAGAATCAGTTGCATACATTTTGGGTAAATCCATGAACTCATTATGGTAAACAGTTGTGATTGCATTCACTCGAGGTCGCCGTGATAGAGCATCTACTACCACATTCTTAGTTCCAAATGTATAAAGGATTTGAAAATGAAACATAGATAAGAAATTTTCACAGCGCATTTGTTTCTCTGAGAGCTTCTTCTGAGTGAGGAAGTATCTTAGACTTTGGTGATCTATTTTAATAACAAAATCTACACCAAGTAGTGTTTCCATACTTGAAGAGAATGTACTGCTGCCATAAGTTCTTTCTCATATACTGGAGCATGTAGCTCATGATCCTTAAGGCATCGGCTCTCAAATGCTACTGCATGATGCTCTTGGTTAAGCACAACTCCAATGCAATCCCTAAAAGCATCGCAGTAAACTTCAAAAGGTTTTTGAAGATTCAAAACTATGAGAACTATTTCTCAAGTCACAAGAAACTTAATTCTTTCAAAGGATTATAGTTGCCTTGATCCCTAGCAAAAAGGCATTCGCTTCTTAGTAAGGTCATGTAGAGGAGATGCAACATATGCAAAACCTTGTACGAATCTCCTGTAGTATGAACATAGGCCCAAGGAACTTCTAACTTCATGTACAAAAGTAGGTGTAGGTCAATCAACAATGGCTCTAATCTTCTCAAGATCCATTCTCACCATATTGTGAGAAACAATATGGCCCAAGTAATGAATTTCTGAAAAGAAGAATTCACTCTTCTTAGCATTGACCTGTAGTCTATGCTTGTGGAGCTCTTGAAAAACAATAGATAGATGTTTTTTGTGCTCTTCTTCAGACTGTGAAAATATTAGAATGTCATCAAAGAAGACACCTGTGAGCTTTGAGTGAGGTCTAAAAATTCTCTCCACCATTCAATTGAATGTGTCAGGTGCATTAGACAAACCAAATGGCATGACTAAAAACTCGTATAGTCCAAATGTTGTACGAAAAGCTGTCTTATGAACATCTTCAGGTGCTATCTGTATCTGGTGATAGCCGCTATTGAGATTAATGCGACTAAAGATACTAGCCCCTTGCAACTTATCCAAGATATCATCTATCCCTGGGATAGGAAAACAATTCTTAATTGTGATCTTGTTCAAAGATCTATAGTCTATGCACATACAGAAAGAACCATCTTCCTTTTGAACAAGTAAGACTAGAGAGCAGTATGGAGAGGAGCTAGGTTGAACTAACCCTTTTTCCAATAGTCTGTTTACTTGTTTTAGGATCTCTTATTGCTGACTTGCACGCACTTGATAAGATGGTTGGTTAGGTGGTGAACTGCCTAGGATAAGATCAATTGTGTGATCTTCCGGGTGCTTAGGGGGTAACTCTCCTGGGAGTGAATCACTAAAACAATATTCATATTGTTTAACAAAATCATGTCTGGCTTGATCAATTGAAGAGAGGGATTCTTTTAAAGTTTGAGACTTAGAAGTATTAGTTGGTATTATGTATTCATTAGAGGCATCAAGTGCCCTTCAATCATTACCTTCTTTTGTCTCTCACACAAAAATCATGTACGCAAAAATAGCTTTCTTCATTTCTTTAGAAATTCTAACATGACTAACCATTGGCACATGCCAATCTCCAGTATCAGCAATGCATACTATGTTCCGACCCTTGAATTGAAATGCAAGGGTCTTCTTAACAAAATTGGGAAGAGGTCTAATCTTGTAATGCCAAGGCATGCCTAAGATAACATCACAGTTACCAATGGGTGCAAGTAGGAAAGATTCTTGGTCACGGTAATCCCCAATTCTAAGATTCAACTTCCCTTGGATAGGAGTAGAATTGGTTGTAAGTCCTTCAAATGTCGAACCTGATCCAATTGGTGTTCCCAATCGATCCAGTGCAATTTGTAGCCTTTCACTAGTATCCATTGATACAAAATTATCTGTGCAACCTGGATCAAAGAGTATCAAAACTCATTGATTGTTGAGGGTCCCCCAACACTTTAAGAGTTGTCTTTTATTTTCATTTGAATGAATGTTAGCTTGCACATCCAAAATAGAATTTGAGGATGGTGGAGGAGGATCTTTAACCACATTTTCTTCCTTCCTTTTGTGAGGACAATCAAGCTTCATACACCCTAACTCACCACAAAGAAAGCACCTTCCTTCCTCTTTATACTTTTGTATCTCAAAGGGTGAGAGATACTTACGCTTCTTCTTGTTACCCTTTGGCTTTGAATATTGGTCATGGGTAAAGGTAGGTCTTATTTGATTAGTCTTGTCTCTTGGTTGATCATAGAGCTGCTCTTGTCTAGCTCTATAAGAACTCATCTCCAACTTTTGAGATGTACCAAGTGTATGCAAACTTTCAGCTATGATGGCAGACTCCATCATGCAAGATAAGGTTTCATGTGGATACATCTTCATGGTTCTGTGTAAATGAGGGGATATGCCAGCTTTAAACTTCCTTTTCTTCTCTTCATCGTTGATCTCCATGAAAGGAGTAACCTTGAGAAGAGTATATCAAAACTTGTCCACATAACTAGTGACCTTCTCATGCTCTTTCTAGCCTAGCCAATCCCACTCCTTCTTGACATCATTCTCAAAATCAAGAGGCATGAACTGAGCATAAAACTTCTTCTTGAACTTTTCCCAAGTCGTGGGTTTCCTTCCCTCCAAAATAAGAGTCAACCACCAATTGCTAGCAGTGTCTTTCAAGTGCATGCCTACATGCCTTAGCTTGGACTTTTCTAAGAAATTGCCATCAGAAAAAGTAACTTCGAATTGCATGACAAAGGCTAACGCCTTATAGCAGGATCTCTCTTACTAGAGTAAGAGTCAAACTTTATGTCCTTATCGCCAGACTTGAAAGTCTTAGTCTTCTTAAGCTTGCTCCTCTTATGGTTCCTCTTTGTCCATTTTTGCAGATTGCATGAGACTTAGAACCAAGAGAGTAGAAACTAGAAGACGATGAGGAGGGGGAAGAACTTAAGTAATTAGGGGAGTAGCTGGTTGCTGAGGGAGATGACTTCCTCCTTATCCACCTCACTCAAGGTGAGGTCTTTTTACTCTTCTTGACCCGAGAGTCCTTCTTCCTTCTAGGAAGCTTCACAACAATTGGATGCTTTGCACCTTCACCATCAATTGGTACAATGGTGTTTCTTCCAGTATCACCATCTTTTGGAGGTTTCAGTCCTTCATAAGTAGCTTCTTCCCTTGCCCTTATGCTGTTAATCAATTGACATACTTCAAGAATTTCCAACAAGCTACAATACTCTGTCAATTGAGCCTGTAATTGCTCACTTGTAGGCACTTCATCAGTTGACATCTTTACCTTCTTCTTGCAAGCATCGCCTTTACTTTGAGAAAAGCAAAGAGACTTGCTCTGATACCACTGTTATAAGATCCAAGATACATGCTCGACTTTCTTATATACTTAAAATATATATGGCAAATATTATGCTGGCACACAGAGGGAGAATAGATGAGAGAAAAGAAAGATGGAGAGAGAGAGAGAGAGAGAGAGAGGTAGAGAAATTGTCAACACACTAGGGACTAGAAGATGGGCCAGTCCCCCCCCCTTGTCAAGTTATATTATTGACAAGGAGTAAGCTCCTCCGTTACACATAAGCCAGTTCTTACTTGTAGATCTTGGAAACAAGATCACGGTTCCTTGCACAGTATACAATCAGCTAACACTTACACAACTTGGAAGTTGGCACCTTTTGATCTTTCTTGAGTCTCCTTCTCTCCTACACAATATGTGTAGGGCTCTCCTCTTGGCGCTTGTGTGGGAGCTTTCACTCAACTGCCAAGACCCTCGGACCGCTTATTGTTTCAAGCGTTCCAAGCCGAGCACTAATGGCTACCTCTCACATAGCCGACGCGCCATCCATATCTACGGGTGTAGTGAGCTTAGCTTGATTCCGTTCGAGTTACCTCCTCTCCCGTGCACTCCAATAGCTCCACGATCCAAGTGCAAGCTTCAAGCAAGCTCGATCCTCCCGCTCCAAGCTCCAAGCTCCATTGCCGCGAGCAAGACAAGAGAAGAGAAGAGAAGAGAAGAAGAGAGGAGAAGATGGAGAGCTTCTCCTCCTCGATCCCTCACCCTCACACACTCACTCCCTCACACTCCCTCTCTCAAGCACAAGCTCAAGCAAGCAAGAACAAGAAGAAGAAGAAGAAGAGGAGAGCTACTTTTGGCCACACACAAGAATGAGCTTCTCATTCACTTTTCAACTTTATATACAAAACCCTAAATCCCTTTTGGGCGGTCATCCCCTTTTCCCCTTTTTACATGGCCGGCCATAGCCTAGGCCCTTTTTCCCATTGTCCTTCTATCTTCCTAGCTTCCTGTCCACCGCCCGTCTACATTTACAAATTGCACGAGTGAGAGCCCGGCGCTCTTTTACAAGATTTCAGGGTGCGCCTTTTTATTTTAAAATGCGCCCTTTCCCTTTTGCCTTTGCCTTGGACTTTTAAGGTTGCCCTTGCGCTTTTGGCCTTTTCTCCTTTTCTTTCTTCAGTCGGGCTACCTTTTTTCCGCCTTTGCCCTGCGTCTTTTCCACTTCCTTTTGCTTTCTTCGAGTTGGGGTTAACATTACCCCCCTCCTAGACGAGTGCCAGTCCCATGGCACTCACCGTCGTAGGTAGTAGGTTGTAGCATGCACCGAAGACGTGGGTGACAAGGACGCCTATGGTTTTCATGGAGGAGTGTTGGTGGTGGTGTGGCAGAAGGTCCTGGGGGCCTGTTGGTGGCCAAGGTGGCTGGTGGAAGGTTGTTGGACTTGGTGGTGGGGCTATGCTATGTTGGGTATTGCATTGATGGCCAGCACAAGTGTTGGTTTGTTGGGGATTCTGCACATGACGATTCTTTGCGGGCTTGTCAGATGGTAAGGGACAAGCATTCAAAGTTGAGTGTTGATGAAGAGTGAATAACACCTTATACCTGCAATTGGAAAACCTCACATGTGGTCTCTCCTTAAGGGGTAGTGCTAGGCTTCTCATCGTGCACAAGACACATTTTGATTAGTTTGGGAGACAGGTCGAACTCTAAGCAAGCCTAGAGAATTGTCCTGCACTTGAGGACCCAAAGCATGGATATACTTCGGTGTAGATATTATGTGAGTGCTTGTGCATACTTAGATATTACATAGTTAGAAGACCGTGGGCTAGTTTCTCATAACAATGCGTGGATGAAGCAAAGTTGTCCATGTGGAGAAAGAGTACACATGAAGGTATATGAGACATCCTTTGCATTGTGACTGCACGATGTAGCATAATTGAATACAAGGACACCGCACTTTCAGTAGAGCTGGAAGCTATTGGACTTGCTTGATGAGTACGGTGTACATTTCATGGCCAATCGTGCGGTGCGTATCACCACTGATTGCAATGGTACTAAGGCAGAGTGCAAAAGAAAATTGTGCAAGTGGGTCGGGTGACAGGTCTAACCCTAGGCGAGACAAGCTCCCCAGGTATGTCCTGCCCTTGATGTGCCCTGAACAATTGTGGGTGATTGTAAGGGGCTAAGGGACTAGGGACGAAGCCGGTCGACCAAGGTCACCAAACGTACCTAATTTGAGGACCCCTAGGTGCTGTGCTGTGATCGTGGGTGCTTCTTATCTTTCCAGTCATTTCTTTTTCTTTTCTTTTATTCTTTTCTTTTCTTTTCTTTTCTTTTTTTTTGATTTTCCTGAGTACAACCATTACAATATGTTGAGGCTATCAGCGTTTCAATGGGTTGGAAAATGTCAAGCTTTGAAGGCTCAGAAAATGGATAGTACAATGATGATTGTGCCCTAGCCTTGTTGTTAGAGAAGTAGTTGGCGAAAGGGGGAGATACACTCGAGATATTGCGACCCTCCTTGCGGTACATGCGATGTGGTTACAATTAAGGTAATGACTGCCGTGAGCCAACTATAGAGCTTGACCCAGAAAGGGGGAGTGGCCCAGGAATGTGTTTTGGGCCATGCAATGTGGGCGATTGGCAAGGGTGCTTTCGACAGCGTGGCTTTGCCGTGGCTCGTTGTGGGGTTGTTGGTGTTGCGGTGATTGGGCATTGAACATTTTCGCATAAGGACCTGTATTATCCTGCACACTTGTCGCTTCATGAGAGTATATGCATTGTATATGCCACAACTATAATAAACCAGTGCAATGCAAGGAGACATCACTTATCAGAATTCTATGGTGTTGACTTAGATATTTTATCACCTGCGCTTGATTAACTTTTTCTTTTACTAAAGGCGTAGCATATATTAAACGCAGATATGAGAAGTTCATACAAGTCAAGAACATGTCAACACTTAACAAGTCAGGAACACTTAACCATTTAAAAACAAAAAGTCATGGCCAGTTATCATGTGATAAGCCCTTCATGCATTATGGGCTACTCGATCTGTACGAGGCGAGGCGAGTCTGGATGGCCGGGTGATTGGGGCTCTGCTGGTGTGGGGCTCCCACAGGGGTGAGTAGGGAACATGTCGGCCAGGACATGAATGGTGTAATCCCGGCCCGCTACCATCTCCAGAATATCTTTAAATAATTCATTAAATTATTCTCTTTCCTGAGCTGCCCTTTCTGCCTTTGAGCATCTGGGGCCCGAGCAGGAGCTGGGAGTGCATACCACTAGTGTTGCCACCTATTGCGTGTTTCGAGTCTCGACTTTCTTGACTCAAGGATTCTTCAGCCTTTGCCCTGGGCAACGTTGCTTAGGGCCTCGCTTCTTGGCATACCTCTTGATGGTGGGCACATAGCGCTCCGGTGGAGGGGCGCGTGCCACATGCTCCCGCCTTCTGCAAAAAGCATCTTTGCATGCTAGATCCCCATGATTCTCCATGCGTTCCGCTGCAAAAGGAAACCTGCAAGACACAATCCAAGGGTTTAGGCCTTGATACAGGATACAATTGTTTGCACGGAAGGGATTTTAGTGTGGTTTATGAAGCGCATATGACAAGGAGGGAAGGGGTGAGGCATGCGGTGTTTGTTGTAGAGGAATGGCCCCCGTGCTGATGTTCGCATTGCCCCCAGTTATTAGCGGATATTAGTTTATGCTAAGTCGCGTGGACTAGTTGTCATGGAGTGGGATAGGGCACATCCTCGGAAGGGTAGACCAAAACGGGGAGAAGATGTATAGAAAGGGACTGCACCCTGTCTACAACATCAGTGTTGTTGGTCAAGGCCTCCTATGGCGGTAATGTGGGTTGCATGCCCTTCACTTGGGGGTGGGAATGGTCACACAGCTTTTAAATGTGTGATGAGAAGAGGACTTGAGGAGCTTAGCCTGTCAAACCCAACTCTTCTGCCTGCGCTTGACTATCATTGCTTGCGTGTGTTGATATTGTTTATACAAGGTGACACAAGAATCAGTCTTTATTTATATACATCTTTATGAATCCATGTCACTTCACGAGGATAAGAACCAAGTGTAGAACTCGGGGTTGTACCCAAGCGTGGCACACGCATCTAGTATTCGTGGCAGCTGACTTAATACTGATAGATACTTTGCCACGTCGAGTAGCATGGAACCTTGACCGAGTCTACTGGCAATATGTAACTCCTCCTCAGTGAGAACCTTATCAATCAAAGGGCCCTGTAGCCTAGTCCCAGCTAAGCCCGTACCCCGAATGTTAGTGAGCACTCGAAGGGAAGTTGGTGCCACGTAGATTGGGTCTCTTTGAGACCGCCATTTGGCCAATCACTCTTCTGAGACCGTCATGACTTGAGCCCCTAGTTCGGCCATTACAACGTGGCTTTTGCACCAACGCTACTCAAATTGACTCTGGCCTGCTGACAGTCGCTTTAGTAGCTCTATGTCTTCAAGATTCGGTCAGCAGAGCACTTCATTGAATGTGACGGTTAGGCGCAGTTTGTCAGCCTCCTCGTCAGGGATGAGTCGCATATGTTCATGCAGGAGCCTATCGTAGTGCCCGTTAAGATGTTCTTGTTCTTCCCATGATAGAGGAAAGATCAAGTAATCTCCAAGCTGCTCCTTGGGGATCGTGCCCATGTTCGCAAGGACGTAGACACGCGCGACCACTTTGAGCTTAGCCTCCAACTCAGTTAAGCATTCTATGACACTTCTATGTTCAACGAGGGCTTGCTTGGTTGCTATCTCATGCAAAGTTCTAAGAGTTTCCTTAGGCTTTAGCATGGCTGGGGGCTCAGGCCTAGATGAGCAAGATTGGTCAACGCTAGGTTTTCTTATGCTCTTGGGGTTCTCATGTTTCTCTTGAGGTTTTGTTGTTATTTCATCATGGTTCTTCTCAGATGTGACTGGTATAGATTTGTCACCCTGTTGTGACAGCGTTGTATCCACTCTTGATTGATCAATATGAGTTCTATTGTTAGTGGATAGAGTGTTGCAAACAACTGTTGATGGCAACTGTTGCTTTGGTTTGTCAGAGCACACAAATGTGTCTGAGGTTTCACCACTATTAGGAGAGGCATCAGTGGGTTCATTGGTGGATGGACTCGATGCTTTATTCATTAGCTCTCCAGTGCCCTTCGTCTCAATGTTCTTTGGGTCCACAACCACCTGCATCTGTTGTTGTTTTCTCTGCTTTCTCCTCTTTTTCTTGGTCAATGAAGGTGCCTCTCTCAACAACTCAGGACCCTGGGCTATATCGACCGTTGATGTGCTTGGTCGGGCCTCAGCATTTCCCTTCTCTAGTGTGTTCTTATGGGACATAGCCGTGGTTTGCTGAATAGCCTTGCCCGGTTGTGAGGGCACAACTGCCACTCTTTTCGGAGAGTCTAGCTTTTCAACCAACTCCCTTGCATTTAACTCCTCCGTCCTAGGCTTTAGGCACTTTGAAAGTACTAGAGTCGTCGAGGGATTTGGTTGCGACACCTCCTCCGCATGGAGACTACTAAGGACATGTCCCACAAGGGGCATTGTCACGGCCAAGGGCTGTGACTGCTGTGATCCCTGATTGGAAGTAGTGGCAACTCGTTCAGTGGGCTGGCTACCCTTGGTGGATTGCGGTGTCAAGTCCCTAGGGCGATCAGAAGTGGTTGTGTCTTTTGTTGGCCTTTGAGCACTCATTTGTGTAGATCGAACATGAGCATCTAGTCGCATTAGGTGGCTCAGGCATATCCTTGGGTCGAGGGCTACAGATGGCATCATGTCCCACCTCTTTGACGGTTGGAAGCTTAGATGGAGATAAAGATTGGAATTGAGCAGTCGCCCTTGACAACTGCTGTAGTGCTTCCTGTGTCTGTTTGGGAGAAGAGGGCGTAGGAGATCTAGGGCTCCTAGGTGGATGTGGCACTAGCTGAATGATTTTCTCAAGGCTATTAGATGATTGTGCCATTTGCTTTGTTGAGTGAGTAGCCTTGCCATGAGCAATGGTGTGCTTATGATGTTTGTTCTCCCCTTGGGAAATCAAAGGCTCTTTGGGCACTAGTGATTTTTGTGCATGCTCAATGGCCACATATGACATCTGCTTATTAAGCATGCTAGGTTGAGGCTCTTTCCTTTGAACACTCTTTCCTCCTATGCTTTGTTGCTTTTGATGCACTCTGGCCTTCAGTCGACCAGGGAGGTTTAGCAAGGGGTTTTGGTACCCAAATCCATCGGTTGCCTGCATAATACCCTTGAGCACGTAGCAACGCTTTGGATATCCATCGTGGCGTTGTGCTGACTCTCCATCGATGCCTTCGTCTATAAGGCTTGGGCTTCTTCTGGGGTCTTCTTCGATATTTGTAAGTCCAAAGCCCATCCTTGGCATTGTCTCTTGACCTTCTTGTTTCAAGCCTGGCCTCACTCGCTGGTTCTCGTTGTTCGACCTGTGCTTCTATCAACTCTTCCAACAAGTCCTTGCTCTCGTTAGTAGGCTCGACCATTACGTCAGCAGCTTCCTTGCCCTTCCCTTGAGGTTTGATGAGGTCACCCTTGCTAAAGGTTGCAACTATCCTCACACCTGGTAGTGTTAGGTGTATCCTCTGTGCTACATAGTCGGCCTCACACTTGGTCACCCTTTTAAAGGGTCTTCCTAAGAGAGTTTCTTTCCCGCAGCTAGCACTATTTGGAGGAACATGAAATAGGATGGGCAAGCTTTCTGTTTCAATTGTCGCAAGGATTTTGCACTTCCCTATGAGTGCTTGTTGTTGAGAATCAGCAATCACACTCACTCAAATAGCCTCTTTGTATGGAGCTTCAGGGTCAAGGATATGTAGGCTAACCTATCCCATATGCACAATGGTGCCTACTGCAGTTTCCTACTTTCCTATAAAGCATTGTACTTGCTTCCTTTTCTTAATTCAATGATAGTACTCTTTTCTTTTCAATGAAGTGTCAATGTCATTGTCCACATACACAAGATTGTGTTTATGAGTCCAAGTCTCAATATTGGAACATAATTCACTTGTGTAACAAACAGTGTCTTTTCCATCATGAGTCCACACTTCTCCTTCCATCCTCCATAGCTTCCGCCTTTCCCATGCTCTAGATCCCGCATTTCTCACATGGTATCAGCCCACTTGGGCATGGCATTGCTTCTCCAACCTCTCTTGATTCCTCTCAACCTCAATCTAGCTCAATGTCAGCTCATGACTTCATCTCCCAACTCTACTCTCACTGAAGCTTCCATGGCAGCCATAGCCAGCAGCACCCTGTCAGATTGAGCTACTTATATCTCACTCCACAGGTCAAATCTCTTGGAGCTTCCTTCTGGAAAAGTATTCCCCAACTCACAAATCTTCCCCGTATCACATCAATCCAAGACATTTGACCATCTGGAGCTCAACATTGCGAAAATTCTCAATCTATGCTCTATGTCTGCCATAGCCAAACAGGACCTACCTCACTTGGAGCTTCAATAACTTCTCAACCAGACCACTTCAGTTCTTGATTTCTTCTAGGGAGTTTTTCATCTACTCAAGTGCTTCATCCTGGCATAAAAATCGATCACATTGCTATGCCCTGACCCCAACATTGCGGAAATCGCTGAAACCTGTCCTGAACTACGCCGAATCTGTTCGACATGCCTGCGTGCTTCATACAGTCCACGATCTTGACGATTATCATGGGGCTTTGATAGCCCATGAAGTCAGCTTCCTAGGCATGTAAAAATTTTTGAAAATGATCAAGTATAGCTCCTGCAATGTTGAAAAAACCAGGCCCCTGTCTCAAAAACCCTAATTCCACCATAGCCAAAATTTCTCAAGCTTTTTTTTCCTCAGTTTTTCTTTCTCCTGACACTCAACCCAAGTCTCTGTCACTCTAATCCATTGACCCAGCATCAAATCAAGGAGGGGAAGGACCTGAGAAGATTGAAAAATGACCGAACGATCCCGAACAAGAAGAATCAAGAATCAAGCTCAACATCAACACTGACATAGTGTGTTTTCACACTGTGACTAACTGTGTCTCTTGACACACTGCATTCTGCTCTTCTACTGATAAAATCTTAGAATTCTGGTAATGATTTGCTGCTGATCTTGCAACCTCAACATGGGAAAAGACTCTCCAAATGCTCAATTCAAAGGAGTCGGGTTTCACACGTGGCAAACCCGCATCAAGCTCATCTTGATGAAAAAGGGTCTCTGGGCCATCACAAATGGCAAAGAGAAGAAACCTCGGGACACAGACCTTGCAACTACTTGGCAAAAGAATGATGACAGAGCCCATGCCATTATCAAACTGGAGCTAGACGACAGTTATATCCACCATGTATATAACTGTGAGACCTCACAGGATACATGGAAAAGACTTGACACCCTATTCGGTGCACAATCTAAATCATCAAAGTATGGTCTCTTGATTGAGTTCTTCAGGCTCGAAATGAAGTCCAGCACATCACTTGCCACACATCTCAATTACATGGAAGGACTCCTAACCCAACTTACAGGAATCAACATTAAAATGGATGAAGATGTTTGCATCGGTGTTCTACTTAAGAGTTTGCCTCCTGAATATAATAATGTATCAACAACTTTAATCAACATGCCAAATCCTGAACTTGTTGATATCCAGGCATCACTGTTAGAAGAAGAAAAGAAACTTAAAAGCAAAGAAGAGCCCAGCACTTCAAAGGATGAACAAATGTTATATGTAAACAACAGATACAAAGGTAAAAAGGAACCGCTCTTCTATGACTTCTGCAAAAGGACCAGACATACTGAAAAGTTCTGTCATGCTAGGAAGAGGTCCCAAAAGGCCTATCTTGCAGCTGTGAAAGAAGAAGAAGATGATGGACCAAAAGATGAAGATGAAGATGAAGATGAAGACCACCAGGATTGGAAGGACAAGACTCATCAGTCCTTTTACTCTCATAATTCTGATAGACTATTTTAAAAAGCCTTGTACTTCCTTGCCCTAATGCTTCCTGCCATAAGATTTGTAAAATTCCTTATGTAACTTGGCATTATAGTCCCTGTACACTTTATGAGGCCCCTGTTACAGCCTCTGGATGTCCATTATGTTTATGGTACCCACACTTAGCCTTTTCTATGACAGCCTCTGGTGTTTTGCCATGTTTGTGGTATGCCCACACTTTGCAGGTGGTTCTCATTACAGCCTCTACACACTTTGTGCCTTTCTAGTTGTGATTGAGGAGGGGTGTTGAGAATCAGCAATCACACTCACTCAAATAGCCTCTTTGTATGGAGCTTCAGGGTCAAGGATATGCAGGCTAACCTATCCCATATGCACAATGGTGCCTACTGCAGTTTCCTACTTTCCTATAAAGCATTGTACTTGCTTCCTTTTCTTAATGCAATGATAGTACTCTTTTCTTTTCAGTGAAGTGTCAATGTCATTGTCCACATACACAAGATTGTGTTTATGAGTCCAAGTCTCAATCTTGGAACCTAATTCACTTGTGTAACAAACAGTGTCTTTTCCATCATGAGTCCACACTTCTCCTTCCATCCTCCATAGCTTTCACCTTTGCCATGCTCTAGATCCCGCATTTCTCACACTTGTGGATGCCCCCCCCATAAGGGCTAAGGGTCGCACTAGTCGGTGTGAGCTCTGGTTGTCCTAGTAGGGTCCATGATTCATAGTTCAAGATGTTAAAATCTACTCCTTCGTCAATTAGAGCATCGATAATATGTTCTCTTTTTGCAGTGAGTTTGACTCTAAGATAAGCTGGTGATACTATGTCTTCATCTTCCGGGTCTTGGCTTGTAAATTTAAGCCTTCTGACAGATGCCCTTGAGTTCTCGATTGCACGACCAGATGTGGATTCTCCACTGCTGTCTTGGATTGTCAGTGCAATGCTATTCAAGGTACACCTGTCGTCAAGAGTGTCATGTCTAGTCATATTCGCATTTGTAGCTTGCTGAAGTTGCATTCTGCTCTAACTAGACATGGTTTGAACACAATGTCTTTGTGTTCTCATGGCGTGGCCTTTTTGCCCTTGATGGCTAGTTTGGCCCATTGATGTTCTAGGGTCTCTATTTCTCTCTGTTCGGGTATGGGCTTTTGGTTGCTCTTTTGCAAGTGAGGACACATGCTCGTGCAGAGCCATTACTCCACTAGGGTTCAATTGGGAGGACCTGTCACGGCGTGCGTTTTCTCTCCAACCTACTCGGAGGAGGTGTGGAGGGAGCAGAGCCCCCTCTGCGGGGGTCCGGGGGGGCAGTCCCCCCCGGCCCGCAGGGCCATTACGGTAGACGCCATATGCAATTTGGAGGACCGTTTATAGCCAAATTTTGAACTATGTGCTCTAAGTTTCAGCCCAGTGATGTATCTGTGATGTGCCTTTAGCTCTACGTGGTCTTTGGGGTCAATCTTGGGGTTTAGATGTGTCAAAATTTGTGTTCTAGATACCTGTCTGATTTTGACACTTTTTTGTTCGATTCTCAGATGTCCGATTTTCAGGAGTCCGATTATCAGAATCGGACGTCCGATTTTGGGTTGGCCCGATCGGCCTAGTGATCCGATTTTGGTCACGTCCAATTCTAGGAGTCTGATCAAAAAGTGGTTTGATTTTCAAAGTGGTCCGATCCTGGGAATCGGATCGGACAGGGTGGTCCGATTCTGGCGGGTCCGATTCTGAGTGGTCCGATTATGGATTGGTCTGAGTGCCACGTGGCACGTCCGATCGGACTGTCTGATTTTGGGAATGGTCGGTCCGAATGCCACGTGGCACGTCCGATCGGATTGTCTGATTTTGGGAATGGTCCGATTCTGAACTGATCCGATTCTAAGGCTCGAATGGCCTGATTTGATTCTGAGTGGTCTGATTCTGGGACTCAGACGGTCAAGTCTGACGACGCGGCCACCGACGGCCCGCGAGTTGCACGCGATGCCTCTAGACTGATGTCTACTACACCGAATCGGCCAACGCCTTCCAGATAGGTACAAAACACTACCAAGAAGTGCCAGACATGCCTGGAATGACTATGGTGCTGGAATTGAGCGGCACTTCAAGGATCTGTGCCCCTATTTTCTTATTCATCCTGTTATACAACAACAGAAAACCCTACTGTTTGCTTCTTTTTCTTTTTCTTTTTTTCCTACCTTAAATGCATACAAATCACAAAGTAAATACCTACACTACTTCATTCCACAACATAAATCTCAAGAAATCAAAAAACCTACTTGCCAAGGAGATCGAATACCCTCTTCAACCCCCTCGCTTCCTACCTATCTACCTCAAGCACTGGTTCGGGGAAAACACTACTCCAATGCTCGATTTGAAGCGCGCAAGCGCTCAAGGCTTGAATCCGTTGGTCCCAGCAACGGAACCAAAATGTGGGAGCTTTCACTCAACCGCCAAGACCCTCGGACCGCTTATTGTTTCAAGCATTCTAAGCCGAGCACTAATGGCTACCTCTCACATAGCCGACGCGCCATCCATATCTACGGGTGTAGTGAGCTTACCTTGATGCCGTTCGAGTTACCTCCTCTCCCGCGCACTCGGATAGCTCCACGATCCAAGTGCAAGCTTCAAGCAAGCTCGATCCTCCCGCTCCAAGCTCCAAGCTCCATTGCCGCGAGCAAGACAAGAGAAGAGAAGAGAAGAGAAGAAGAGAGGAGAAGATGGAGAGCTTCTCCTCCTCGATCCCTCACCCTCACACACTCACTCCCTCACACTCCCTCTCTCAAGCACAAGCTCAAGCAAGCAAGAACAAGAAGAAGAAGAAGAAGAGGAGAGCTACTTTTGGCCACACACAAGAATGAGCTTCTCATTCACTTTTCAACTTTATATACAAAACCCTAAATCCCTTTTGGGCGGTCATCCCCTTTTCCCCTTTTTACATGGCCGGCCATAGCCTAGGCCCTTTTTCCCATTGTCCTTCTATCTTCCTAGCTTCCTATCCACCGCCCGTCTACATTTACAAATTGCACGGGTGAGAGCCCGGTGCTCTTTTACAAGATTTCAGGGTGAGCCTTTTTATTTTAAAATGCGCCCTTCCCCTTTTGCCTTTGCCTTGGACTTTTAAGGTTGCCCTTGCGCTTTTGGCCTTTTCTCATTTTCTTTCTTCAGTCGGGCTACCTTTTTTCCGCCTTTGCCCTACGTCTTTTTCACTTCCTTTTGCTTTCTTCGTGTTGGGGTTAACAGCTTGATTTCAACAGAGCTTCCACATCACTTGCACCTTTTCTTCTCCTCTTAGAACTTGATTTCAACATAGCTTCCATAGCACTTGATTTCAGTAGAGCTTCCGCAACACTTGCACCTTCTCTTCTCCTCTTGGATGCATGCAAAGTGATGCTTCCTTCACCTCCCTCACACCCAAGGAGAGCCTCCTCTTTTATAGGCTTTCAAGAGCTTCTCTTCTTGGAGAGAGACTTGAGTTGATCTTCATGCAATATGTGGATTTTCCAAGATCTACTTTGCAGCACCAATTTCGAGATATCTCTCTATGTGTTGTTCGAATGAAAAAACGTCCAACATGAAAGTTGTAGATCTTGTTGTTTCTGATAACCCTAGGTGGTTCGTTTTTAGAGATCGTCTTTCTATTGCCATATTTTTTAAAAATGGATTCACCATGTTGTTTTTAAATTTTTTAAAAAAATTAAACTATACTCTTAACTTGTGATCCACGCAACCATCTTAAGGAGAGTTCATAAAATTGCCTTTAGGCCTCAACCTTAAGATTAAATTCCACACAAAAGCTTGTGTCATTTTAGACCTTAGAAAGAGAAAATCACTTCTCTCCTCACTTCTAGAGGATCACTTCCCTCGTCTTTCTTAGTGAGAGAATTCCCTCTCTCATCTTTCTTAATGAAAGAAAGGACCTTAAACCTTGACTTGTAAGGGAGAGGATGACCCCAAATGAATGCACAAGTAAACATTCCTAGATGTCCCTGAATGCACACATAAATAGATATACACAATGCTAATGCACTTCCTCTTCTTGGAACTTAATCCATCTTCATTTATGTGTAATTCCTTGGTTCTTGTGTACACTCTTACACTTGGTAGACACTTCTTTCCCCCTTCATAACTTGTACTACATGTACCATATATCCCCGTCACAGTGCTCTAATAACCCCATTAAGTGATGCACTAGGAATATTGGTCTCTAAATGGTCTCATGGCCATGCTAGATCATCATCAACACTTAAAGAAAAGTGAGTCATTAATTTATTGACATGAATTTATTAAATAGAGAATGTGTAATAAGCAATCAATTTGGTGACAAAGCTTGTAGTCTGCCATGAAACTTGGAAGATGTTTGGGAAAGTTGAAGAAAAAGAAGACTCTTCTTGAAAAGTAACCAAGACTATACGCTCTTCTACTCCATTTATCATTTTTTTAAAGGAAAATACCTTCAAAATTGGCCAAAAATGACACACGAGTTGCTAAATTTGGTATTGCAGGCTCCAACAAACTTG
This sequence comes from Lygodium microphyllum, assembly GCF_053477565.2. Lineage (NCBI taxonomy): Eukaryota > Viridiplantae > Streptophyta > Polypodiopsida > Schizaeales > Lygodiaceae > Lygodium > Lygodium microphyllum. The sequence continues at coordinate 20,402,236 of NC_141155.1, read as the reverse complement.
GTCCATGCCACCATTAATGTTCCTAACCTATAGTCCTTGTGGTCCAGAGATCCTTGGTAACTCCACTGTTTCTCCATGTGATGTCTGTATCTATGTACCGATGGCTCTTAGATCTATGTGACTAAAAAATGATAATTGAATGTAATGTTGGCCAACTGGATCAAGAACCTATGGCTTTGATACCAATGGTCAAGAAGTGAACTAGAGAGAGAAGAAGAGGAGAGAAAGAAGACTGAAAAGAAAGAGAAGAAGTGCATAAGTGAGAGAAAGAGAGTGACGAGGACAGAGAAATACTCGAAATGGAGAGAGAACGGGTGGAAAGAAGAAGAGAGATTGCTGCAAGCCATGAAAGGATAGGAGAAGCTAGAGAGAGATGAAGGACAAATATATATTATTGTGTAAAATGTGATTTCATGTACATGTGTCCTTTGCCCTTTTATATGCCCCTAATTCAGTTCTTTACAACATTATTGCAAAAGGAGCATTTGGTGGAGACAATATGAACCAAGATTTGTTCATGGGCTATTGAAGTAGATCCTTGATGGCTGGTGATGGCTTCTTTTTTATCTCTCTTCTCCTCGTCTAAAAAAGATTGGATGGTGCACGGTTGGATTTGAGATATTTGTAAGAGTAGTTACAAGGGTTGGAAATACCTTCTTTGCAGCTTTCAAGAGAATAGCAATGGCATCTTCATCATGAATTGGAGCTCGAAGGGGAGCTACGAAGCTCTACCAAGAGACCTACGGATCACTTATTGATCAAGCGTTTCAAGCCAAGCAGCCATGGCTACCTCTCACATAGCCGATGCACAATGCCTACCTTACACGTGTAGTGAGCTTACCTTGATGCTTGATCAAGTTCCCTCCTCTCTCTTGCACTCCGATAGCTCCATGATCCTTGCCGCAAGCTCAAGCAACCTCAAGCCCTCTCCGTCAAACTCCATCCTCCATAGCCGCATGAGAAAAGAGAAGAGAAGAGAAGAAGAGAAGATGAAGAGAGAATATGGGGAGCTTCTTCTCCATGATCCCTCACTCTCACACACTCACTCCCTCACACTCCCTCAATCCCTCACTCAACCATAAGCAAGAAGGCAAGAAACAAGAGAAGAAGAAGAAGAAGCTTTGGCCACACACAAGAATGAGTTTCTCATTCACTTTTCAACTTTATATACAAAATCCTAAATCCCTTTTGGGCAGTCATCCCCACTTTTTACATGGTCGGCCATTAGCCTAGGCCCTCTTTTCCTATTTCCCACCGTTTTAACTTATCCCATTCCCAACTAGTGCATACAATTTGCATAGGAGTGAGCCTGGCACTCTTTTACAAGGATTCGGGAGTGCTTTCACAATTAATGGTGTGCTTTTACTCTTTTCTTTTCTTGAGGAGACATTGAGGCCTTCTGGAGAGGTCGTCATTCAAATTTTTCAAGGTCTAACTTCCATCCGGGGCGCCTTTTCCTTCCTTTGTCCTGTGCCCTTTCAGTTATCTCCTTCTTCCATTTTCTCGCTCCTCTGCTCCATTTTTCCACTCCTCTGTGTTGCGGTAAACATTACCCCCTCTTAGCTGAGTGCCAATCCCATGGCGCTGTGGTGTGGAGTAGTGGGGTAGTTCGGGTTGTTGCTAAGTGGAACTAGTGGGTAGATAACCACAATCAAAAGGTGTTGTTGTGAATGAGAGGTGATGGAGTTTGATTAATGATGACCAGAAGAGATTCCCATATGCTTTAGACTTCATGAAGATGCTTGGCATTTCTCACACAGTTATAGCTCCCCTTCTGCGACGGCTGATAAAGGCTTTGCATGGGCATCCCTAATCCTTTTCATTGCCATCCGGCTATTGAGAATAATGTAGCCATGCATCCCGTGCTGATCCAAAAGCACTTAATCAATAAGCAATCCGCAGGTCTAGGGATTTGTGTGGGAGATTTCGCTCAACCGCCAAGACCCACGGACCGCTTATTATTTCAAGCGTTCCAAGCGAGCTCTAATCGCTACCTCTCACATAGCCAACGCGCCCTCAATCCTATGAGTGTAGTGAGCTTACCTTGATGCCGATATGAGTTGCCTCCTCTCTTTCACACTCCGGTAGCTCCAGATCCTAGATGCTATCGCGAGCATAGTCAAGCCTCCTCCATCTCCAAGCTCCAACCGCCATAGCCACTCGCGCAAGAGAAGAAAAGAGAAGAGAAGAGAAGAGGAGATGGTGAAGAGCTTCACCCCCTTGATCCCTCACTCCCACTCACTCACTCTCTCACACTCACAATCACTCCCTCTCTCAAGAGCACACACAAGCAAGGAGAGGAGAAGAAGAGAAAAAGATAAGAGCTCTTGTTGGGCACACACCAAAGAATGAGCTACCATTCACTTTTTGAACTTTATATATACAAACCCTAAAATCCCATGGGCACCCTGTTGAGATGACAAGCTCAACACATGCAGACATTAATGATGGACTGCCTAGTTAGATGGGTCCACACTTCTACACTTAGCACGTTGGTGGTCATTATGACTCTCACATGGCCACTGACTCATTACTTTTTATATTCAAGTTGTTACACCTATTTACAGCTGGCATAGTTATAGCGCCAATTGACTAGTGTAGTCAGTTATGCATTGTTTGACTTAGTAGGCCACTTTCCTTTATGTTGTATCTTATCTATACTTTGTGTACATTGTAAAGTGTGTGGAAGAAGAAGAAGAAACCAGCAAGAAAATGTTTTGGCCTCCATCTCTCTTCTTGTCTCTTGAATGAGCTTCTCCCTATGCATTCTGTGTGTGTTCGACACAGCATCTTGAGCAAGTCCCCCAACAACGCGATTCGTGACATGGTATCAAAGCTGCACCACTGATTGAGGCTGGTTTTGAAGGCTAAAGTAAAGGAGAAGAGCCAAGGATTCGAGCAAGTAAGCAACGGGTAAGAAGCTCTTTCATTCTCTATTTCTTCTCTTGGACAGTGCCTGTGGAGGCACCGGAAGCAGGGCAGAGCAAAAATCTCAAATTGCAATGATATTTGGTGTGTGTGAAGAGCGTTGTGTATTCTACAGATCAAGCCCTTTAGGGCTTACCGCTACTATTTTGGCCATCGAGGTCATTTTAGGCCCCGTTTTATACTCACAAGGTTGCGGACAGTAGTTCGAGGTATCTTGCAATTTCAGCTGTGTCTGCACCGTATATAGGTGCACATGTTACAGATTTTAAATTTGTAAGTTCAAAGGTGTTTACCATTGAATCAACACAAGGTTTATCTACAAACTAGGTGCAGATTGCATGTATTGTTGAGCAGGCAGTGAAAAAGGCTGTTTGGTGTATTACTGTGTACTACAGGTTGAGGGTTGCAAAAGATTTACTTGCTTTTTGGTATTAGTTTTGTGACAATGGTAGAGAATAGTGGAAACCCCATCATTGAGAAGCTCGACAAGAACAACTACCCTTCATGGAGGTTCTGTGTCACAAACTTCCTTATTGAAAAAGGCCTCTACGAGTTTGTTTCAGGTGAAGAAAACGAGCCGGAGGTGAGTGATCCTCTAACTGCAGAAGAGACAAAGGAACGGAAGGAATGGAATGCAAAAGACAAAAAGGTCATGTATTAGCTGTCTACAATAATTGACAATAATATGCTGGGACATATTAGAAATGCAGAGAATTTATATGCAGCTTGGACCATATTTGAAAGTATGTTTTCCATCAATACAAAGGCACGAAAGATTCAACTCAAGCAAGAGTTGAATACATTGAAGAAAGAAAAGATGTCTATCAATGAGTATGCACTTAAGGTAAGGAGCATTGCAAATGCCTTGGCAGCGATTGATGCAATGCCCGATGATGATGATTTAGTGTCATCTACCTTGGGTGGACTTAACAATGAAAAGGATTGGAAGTCTTTTGTAACTTCCATATATGTTAGAAATCCATTTCCAAATTTTGATGAGTTGGTCTCCCTTATGATCACTGAAGAGATCAACATGCAGAGTGAGACATCTAAAAAAAGTGGTGAACAAGTCCAAGCTTTCTACTCCAAATCAGGAAGGGGACGTGGTAGGTTCTCTTCAAGAGGCCATGGTATAGGACGTGGTAGTGACAACTAGCAAAACAAATTGAATCACCAATTTGGCGATATGCAGGTTTCAGGAGATCATGGTAACTTTAGAGACAGGGGGAGCTTTAGAGAAAGAGGAGGATGGCAGAACAGAGGTTCTAACAACTCTGGTATTGTGTGTCACTACTTGGCAAAATAGGTCATATTGCACCCCAATGTTATGCTAAGAAAGATGATATTCACAGTGGTAAGTTGCAGCACAAGGAAACTATGCATCATCTTCACAACAGAATGAAGACAAAAATGAGCGTCTATTTGTTGTGCAACATATACTGAATGCTGTTACAAGAAAGGGAACACATGATGATGTTTGGTATGTTGATTCAAGTGCATCCAATCATATGACCAGCCATGCAGAATGGTTTGGAGAGATGCAGGATTTGCAAAATACAGGTTATGTGCAGACGGGTGATGATTCATGCCACCCAATTTTACACATTGGAAAAGTTCCTTTGTCCTCGCATGATGGTAAGACAAAGAGTCTTTTAGATATATTACATGTGCCATCTATTACAAAGAACTTGGGCAAGGGCTACAAGTTAGATTTAATACAAAGGGCTTCTTTGTAGAAGACTTCAATGACAAGTGCAGGTTGGTTGCAAAGGGAAGTAGAGTTGGACGTATGTTTACTCTGGATGCTGGAATTCCTACTATGAATGTTGCTATGTATGCTAAAGAAAAAGGTGTTGTTGCAGATATTAAAATTTGGCACAAACGCATTGGACATGCAAATGTACAAAGACTGAAATTAATGCAGTCTAAAGGGTTGGTTACAGGTTTGCCTACATTTAGAATTGCATAATTTCATAAGGTATGCGAAGCATGTCAATTTGGTAAGCAAGCAAGACAACCCTTTTCACATGACAGAGATGTAAGCAGAAATATCCTTAACATTGTGCATACAGATATTTGGGGGCCTACACAAAATGTATCTCTTGGAGGCAGTTCATACTTTGTCACATTCATTGATGATTGTTCTAGAAAGCTGTGGGTATATTTTATGAAGGAAAAGAGTGAAGCATTTGAGCAATTTAGAAATTTCAAGGCTGCACTTGAAAGAGAAACACGCTTGAAAGTAAAGTGCCTGAGGTCAAATGAAGGGGGAGAGTACCTCTCAAATGAGTTCAGTGATTTTCTGAGGTCTCATGGGATAAAGAGACAGTTCACATGCAGGTATATCCCACAGCAAAATGGTGTTGTAGAAAGTAAAAACAGGCATATTGCGGAAGTTGCACGGGCATTAATGGCTGAAAAGAATATGCCCAAACATTTTTGGTCTGACGCTGTCCATACTACTATTTATATTATGAACAGAACTCCCACAACTGCAGTTCATGGTATGACTCCTAAAGAATGCTTTACTAGCAAGAAGCCTGATGTATCGCACTTGAAAGTGTTTGGTTGTATTGCATATGTTCATGAGCTAGATGAGTTGCGGAAGAAACTGGATCCAAAGGCTGAAAAGTGTATCTTTGTTGGATACTCTTTAGCGCAAAAAGGGTATCATTGTTATTACCCTGTCACATGTAAGTTCAGAGTGAGCAGGGATGTCATCTTTGATAAAATGAGCAGTTGGTATGCATCTAGTGGTGATGCATTGGATGGTGATGATGATCATGATACTCATATGCAGGCTGAAAAGCAAGAATCATGAACTCTTAGTGGACCAGAGACATCATCTGGTAGTCCTTGGTCTGGGAGACTAAGGAGTAGCTCTACATCTTCAGGTGCATCTAGTAGCACTACAGGTAAAGACAAAGAAAGGAATAAAGTGTCTGATGGTATTGATGCAGTTCTTGATGGAGACTCCAGTGGCTCAGAGAGCTTGGATGATGAGCTTGGCATTCCTTCAGTGAGGACTCTAGGTATGCAAAGAGCATGTGTCAATGCAAAGACTCTATTGAGTGATCCAGTGGTATGCAGGTCTAGCAGGGTGAGATACCTTGTTAAGAGATTTGTTTTTGAAGGTTATGCAGGTCATCATTATGCTTATATGGTGAAAGTGATTGAGGATGTTGAGCCCACATGTTTTGAGGAGGTTGTTGGTCATGCTCATTGGGATGCAGCAATGGATGAGGAGATGGCTATCAAGATTGTGGGAGAGAAGGAAGGAGTCTCACTTGTAGCTTTCTTGCTTGCACAATGGGGGAATACACACAGAGGTGGAGGCTGAAAACAATTTTCCTCTTCTTAGTTGTGTAAGCCAAAATAACTCTAGTACAAAGAAATAGAAGAACCCTATATATGGGTCTCAAACCAAACTCAACTAACTAAGGTGGCATACTAACTGAGCCACGAACTAGAGTAGATAAGGATAGCTATCATGTAGCTATTATTCATGGGCGGTGTACCAACCGCGTCTGCAACTGATAAGTCAGTGACATAAATACACAACGGTCACCCTGGCGTATCACGAGTGGAGCTCGATATCTCAACACTCCCCCTCGAGCTCAATCCCAATTCCTACACACCAAGCAGGTCTCTGAACTTGCGCAGCTTCTCCGCGCCCAATGCCTTCGTGAATATGTCAGCTACCTGATCCTCTGTGCTGACATAAACTAGATCAATAAGACCTAATAAAACCCTCTCTCACACATAGTGATAATGCACCTCAATGTGCTTTGTTCTAGCATGATAAACTGGGTTATTTGCCAAGTGTATACTACTCATGTTGTCACAATAAATGACAACTGGCCCATCTGTAGACTGATGCATATCATAAAGTAGCTTATGCAACCAAGCTACCTCACATGCAGCCATTGCTGCACCCCTGTACTCAGCCTCTGTGCTCGACAAGGCAACTGTAGGCTGTTTCTTGCTGCTCCAAGTGACTGCAGTACTCCCAAAAGAGAACACATATCCACTGGTAGATCGTCTATCAGAAATACTACCATCCCAATCAGCATCAATGTATCCATGCAACTGTATCTGAACCCCAGTCTCATAAAATAGTCCATACTGCAATGTGTACTTCACATACCTGAGTATGCGTCTAGCCGCATCCAAATGTGGCTTCCTTGGAGTCTGCATAAACTGACTTACCAATCCAACAGCATAGCTCAAATCTGGCCTGGTAATAGTCATATAAATCAAACTTCCTACTATGCATCTGTACATAGTAGGGTCTTCTAGAAGCTCACCTGCATCTGTGCTCAACTTCACATTCTGCTCCAAAGGAACTGAAATAGGCTTACAGCCTGTCATCCCATATTTGGACAGCATGTCCAATCCATACTGCCTTTGCAAGAGCTGTATCCCACTTGGTGATCTAATCACCTCAATGCCCAAGAAATAACGTAGCTCTCCCAAATCCTTCATCTCAAACTTTTGCTTCAATAGCATTTTCACATGAAGGATATCTTCATCACTGTCACCTGTCATAATCAAATCATCAACATAAATGACAAGTAGCATAATACATTTCTCTATTTTTCTCACATCAAGTGAAAAATCTGCCTTGGAAATCTGAAAGCCAATAGTGACAACATACTGTCCTATCTTGTCAGACCATGCTCTAGGTTCTTGCTTCAAGCCATACAAGGCTTTCTTCAACCTGCAAACAAACTCAAGATGAACAGCATGCACATAACCTGGTGGCTGCTCCATATAGACCTCTTCTTGAAAATCACCATGCAAGAAGGCATTCTTTACATCCATCTGATGTAAAGACCATCCCTTTGATGCAGCCATAGCAATGACTGCTCTTACGGTTGCCATCCTTGCAACCGGACTGAATGTTTCTTCATAGTCAATGCCACATGTTTGTGCATACCCCTTGACTACTAATCTTGCCTTCTATATGTTCACAGAACCATCTGCATTGTGCTTCACCTTATAAACCCACTTACAGCCAATTGCATTTTTACCTTTAGGCAAAGGTACCAATTCCCATGTAGCATTTGCTTCCAAGCCATCCATTTCTTCATCCATGGCTTTCTCCCATTTTTCTTTTCCCATGGCTTGCTCAAAAGAAGTGGGTTCTGGTTCCTGTATCACTTTGACCATATATGCATAGTGAATGGCTGTAAATCCATCATATTTCAGCCTATCCACAGGATACCTAGCTCTCGTAGACCTATGCAAAGTAGGTTCACTCCTAGGTCAAAACATCCTTGGTCTTCCTTACTCCAGGTGTAACAATAGAAGGAATACCCAACTCATCATCAATGCTCTTTTCTGAGCCACTGGATTGACCATCCACATAAGAGTGACCTGCATTCACATCAAATATAGGCTGATCAACCTTCTCTTTTCCTTTTCATGATACCTGCATACCACTATCTACATTGCTTTGAGAAGATTCTTCTGATCTCAATATGCCTGTCCATGGCGAAGAGTGTGAACCACTGCTAGAGGACGCTCCAGGTCCACTAATATTTTGTGACTGCTGCTGTGAATTCTGTGCAGCATTACCACTTTGTGCATCTACATCATCAATCACATTTACTGGTTTATACCAGCTACTCATCTCATCAAAAATAACATCTCTGCTCACTGTAAACTTACAAGTAGAAGGGTTATAGCATCTATACCCTTTTTGCTGCAGAAAGTAACCAATAAAGATGCACTTCTCAGCTTTTGGATCCAACTTGGATCTCAACTCATCTAGCACATGTACATAGGCAATGCAACCAAAAATTTTCAAATGAGAAATATATGGTTTCCTACCAGTATACCTCTCCTCTGGAGTCATTCCATGTATTGCTGCAGTGGGAGTCCTGTTCATTATGTAGACTGCTGTAGCAACTGCTTCAGCCTAATAAAAATCCGGCAAGTCTTTTTCATTGAGCATGGCATGAGATACCTCTCCAATATGCATGTTTTTCCTTTCTGCAATTCCATTTTCTTGTGGGGTATGACTGCATGAATATTACTGCTTTATGCCATGCTCCTGCAGAAACCTTGCAAACTCATTTGAGAGGTACTCTCCCCCTCCATCTGACCTTAGGCATTTTATCTGCATGCCTGTTTCTTTTTCAACCCTAGCTTTAAGAGTTTTGAAGTGCCCAAAAACTTCACTTTTCTTTTTCATAAAATACACCCAAACTTTTCTGCTATAGTCATCAATAAAACTGACAAAATGATGACAGCCTCCAAGAGATGCAGCTTTAGTAGTCCACACATTAGAGTGGATTAATTCCAATGGCTTCTTACTCTACAAACCTGCAACAATATTTTGGGCCTGCATTGATTTAAGTCGTTGTACATTAACATGACCAATGCGTTTATGCCAGATATCAATATCTGCAACTACACCGGTCCCATATGTAAACATTGCTGCACTCAATTCAGGCATGTCTGCATCCAACGTAAACATTCTGCCCTTCTTCTTTCCTTTTGCTATCAAGCGATCTTTATTTTTCATATCCTCAACAAAGCATCCATGAGGATTAAATCTGACCTGCAAGCCCTGCACAACCATTTGACCAACAGAAACCAGATTCTTGGTGATATTCGAGACATGAAATACATCAGACATGTATTTCTTTTTCCCATCCTGCATAGACAAAGGAATTTTTCCAATCTGCACAATAGGATGTGCAGTATCATCACCAGTCTCCACAAATCCTGGTTTTTCCATTTTTCTTGCATCCTCCATCCATTCTGCATGACTTGTCATGTGGTTTGATGCACCTGAGTCAACAAACCACACTTCGTTGCTTTCTTCTGCAGTTTTCACAGAGTTGTTCATGTGCTGCACCATAAACAAATGCTCATTTCTGTCATCACCCTGTCTACTAGAAGATGCATAATTCCCTTGTTGCAGTTTTCCATTCATGATGTCATTCTACTTTTTATAGCAGTCTTTAGCCATATGACCCATTTTACCACAGTAGTAGCATTCAACATTACTGTTTGCATTTTGGCCTCTTTGCCATCCACCACGACCTCTTTGGCTCCCCCTGCCTCTAGAGTTACCATGTCCTCCTCCATAGGACTGATTTTCTTGAGTTTGCTGCATATTCTGATTTCTACCACGGCCTCCATATCGGCCTCCTCTACCTCTGCCTCTACCTCTTCCAGCATTTGAGTAGAAGACAGCTTCTTTTGAAGTTCCTCCTGAAGAAGATGCACCACCATTTCTCTGCTCCTCAGAAATTAGAAGAGCAATCAACTCCTCAAAATCAGGAAATCTTTCACGTACGAAAATGGATGTTCGGAACTGTGCATAATCCTTTCCTAGACCATTCAAGGTCACAGAAACTAAATCATCATCTCCCACTGGGGACCCAATGGAAGCAAGTGCATCTGCAATCTTCTTCACCTTCATGTGGTAGTCATTGATGCTCATATTTTCTCTTTGCACATTATGCAACTCTTGCTTGAGCTGCATTTTCTTGGCTTGCGTATTTGTGCTAAACATTTTTGACAAAGTATCCCATGCCTCCTTTGGCGTACTTGCATCTTGAATATGCACAATCATAGAGTCTGAAATACTGATAGACAGCCAGTAGATAACTTTCCAAGCTCTCTTATGCCATGCTTTAAATGCCTGCATTTGCTGTTGATTGGGAACATCAGGAAGAACTGGTTCTTCTTCATTTCCTGCAACAAATTCCCAATATCCTTTTCCCATAAGGAAATTCGTCATTCTAAACTTCCATGCTTGGAAGTTGTTCTTGTCAAGCTTTTCAGTGACAATCTGTGAAAGAGAATCAGACGCCATTACAGAACACTGCAAAAAAATTCTGTCACTGCAAAAAACACAGCTTCACCCTTACAAGGGAAAATCTGCAAAACTGGCGAAAGTGGTATTTGACCACACAGTCACTTCCTAGTGACGATTTTGCATAACCAGGAACCAAGGATGATTCTGTAACTCCCAATGTCTTTGTACACAAGCATACGATGCAATTTCTACAGTAACTTTTCACCGACCTGTAGAACAGTGGCTGCACAGCATAAAACTGGGCCTTTTCCTGAGTGCGTGCAGAAAACTTCGGCCTCCAAAACAGCCCCGAAATGGCCTCAAATCAAAAAAACAAGGTCGCCGAGGGCTAAAGCCCTTGCCCACAACATATACTGCCCTCTTGCTTCACCGCGAAGGGCGTCTCAACCTGAGACAATGCACTCCTTCACTTTCCGGCTGTGCTACCTGCAGAGATCTGCTCCCAAAACAGAAAATGAAAGCAACACTGCTCCTCTTACCAGAACACCGCGACCTTGGCTTGCTTTCTTGAGCTCCTTACCACGAACAAGGCTGTGATACCATGTCAAGATTGTGAGAGAGAAGGAAGGAGTCTCACTTGTAGCTTTCTTGCTTGCACAATTGGGGAATACACATAGAGGTGGAGGCTGAAAACAGTTTTCCTCTTCTTAGTTGTGTAAGCCAAAAGAACTCTAGTACAAAGAAATAGAAGAACCCTATATATGGGTCTCAAACCAAACTCAACTAACTAAGGTGGCATACTAACTGAGCCACGAACTAGAGTAGATAAGGATAGCTATCATGTAGCTATTATTCATGGGCGGTGTACCAACCGCGTCTGCAACTGACAAGTCGATGACATAAATACACAACGGTCACCTTGGCGTATCACGAGTGGAGCTCGATATCTCAACAATGGCTGCATTAGAGGCCAATAAGACTTGGGATCTAGTATCATTGCCGAAGGGCAAGAAAGCTATTGGATGTAAGTGGGTTTATAAGATTAAGCACAATGCAAATGGTTCTATTAGTAGGTACAAAGCTAGGCTGGTTGCAAAAGGCTATGCCGAGACATATGGCATAGATTATGAAGAAACCTTCAGTCCAATTGCTAGGATGGCAACTGTCAGATGTGTGATTGCTTTGGTGTTGAGATATTTGCAATCACACCTACTTTAGTCCCTTTGTGAGAAGCAGTGAGGGCTCAGGAGGACCAAAATACCATATGCACAGTAGGAAAAAGCGCCACCACTCAATTCCTATAAAGCATTGTACTTGCACTCTTTTTCTAATGCAATGATAGTACTCTTTTCTTTCCAATAAAGTGTCATGTCACTGTCAATACACAAGATTGTGTTTATGAGTCCAAGTCTCAATCTTGGAACCTAACTCACTTGTGTAATAATTTTTCTTAGTCAAGGTCAATGTCTTCATGAGTTTCTTTTTCCTCTTTCAACCTCCATAGCTTCCACATCTACCATGCTCTAGATCCCGTGTATTTCACATGGTATCAAAGCTCAGTTGAGCATGGCCCAACTCTCCTTTCACTCCTCTCAGCTCCTTTCCATCTCTTCTCAGCTCAGTTTGAGTATTAGACCCTATCTCTAACTTCATTTGCATTTCTATCTTCAATGAAGCTTCCATGGCAGCCATAGACAGCAGCACCCTGTTAGTTTGAAGCTTTCATATCTCTCTCCACATGCCAAATCTCTCTAAACTTCCTTTTGGATAAGTGTTTCTCTACTTCCAAAGCTCATTCTTAGCACCTCAATCATTGAGATTGGGCAACTATAGCTTCAGCATTGCCTCTTTTCAAAGTTGCTACCATAACTGTATCTGTGGACAACACCTACCTACCTTTGTTGGAGTAGCCATATCTCATCGACTAGGCCATATCTCTTCAATCTTTCTTCTCAAGAGTTGTTCTTCAGGTCAAGGAACAACTTGTTGGCACAAAAATCAAGGAGATTGATGCACACCATGATTGGCATTTGCATTTTTCCAAATCTGGGCGTAGTTTTGACAGCGACCACTTTGAAGGCTTAGGTCTCTCAACTTGAGCATAATGAGTACAAACCCTCTAAGGAGAAGTTAGATTGATTAGTGAGGGTCCTCCATCTCAAAGGGTTTGACCCAATTCAACTTGTGGAGCGCATGGGAGCTCATTTACCAGTTGTTGGTCCCTATTTTGATAGGACAGCCATAGCCAATTACATTTAAGCTTATTTTTCCTTCATTTTCTCTCTCCCGCCACTTAAACCAGGCCAAGGCCACTCTAATCAGAATTTTTCAGCAAGTATTCAACCATCAAATCAGCAAGGAGGGAAAACTATGAAGAGTTTTTGAAGATCATCAAGTCAAACTCAAGCAACAAACATCAAATTTCAAACTAGTATCTTTTGATACTTCACTGCCATTGCTTGTGTCTTTTGACACATACAAAGATCAACTCATTCATGGTTATTCTTAGTCATTTGAAGCTAATTTGCTATTGATTTCTCAAGTTGAACATGGGCAAAGATTCTCCAACTGCCCGTTCCAAAGGAGTCCGGTTTCATACCTAGCAGACCCATATCAAATTGATCTTGATGAAGAAGGGCCTTTGGGCCATTGCCACTGGAAAAGAAAAGAAGCCTCATGATGCAGATCTTGCTATCACTTAGCAAAAGAACGATGATAAGGCTCAGGCCATTATCAAACTGGAGCTAGATGACAGTTATATCCACCATGTGGATAACTGTGAGACCTCACAGGATACATGGAAGAGACTTGACACCTTGTTCGATGCACAGTCTAAATCATCAAAGTATGGTCTCCTAATTGAGTTTTTTAGGCTTGAAATGAAGTCCAGCACATCACTTGCCACACATCTAAATTACATGGAAAGACTTCTAACCCAACTTGTAGGAATCAACATTAAAATGGAAGAAGATGTTTGCATCGGTGTTCTACTTAAGAGTTTGCCTCTTGAATATAACAGTGTATCAACAACTTTAATCAACATGCCAAATCTTGAACTTGTTGATATCCAGGCATCCTTGTTAGAGGAGGAAAATAAGATAAAAAACTAAGGAAGAACCAAGTACCTCTAGAGATGAGCATGCATTATATGTTGGCAACATGTACAAAGGCAAGAAGGATCAGCTCTTATGTGACTTCTGCAAAAGGACCGGACACACCGAGAAGTTTTTCCACGCCAGAAAGAAGTCCCAAAAGGCCTACCTAGTTGCAATTAAAGAAGAAGAAGAAAATGGAGCAAAGGAAGAAGAAGAAGAAGAAGACCACCAAGAGAAGGACAAACCTCATCAGTCCTTCTATTCAGATAGACTTTTTTAGTTTTATATTTCCTAGCCCTAATGCCTCAAACATAAACTTGTAAACTCCTCAGTTATCCTTGTACTACAATCTCTGTACACTTTTTGAGGTCCCTGCTATAGCCTCTGGATGTCCATCATGTTTGTGGTACCCACACTTAGCCTTTTTTGCAACAACCTCTAGTGTTTTTGCCATGTTTATGGTGTGCCCACACTTTACAAGTGTTGCTTTCACTAAAGCCTCTACACACTTTGTACTTTTGGTTGTGATTGAGGAGGGGTGTTGAGATCTTTGCAATCACACCTACTTTAGTCCCTTTGTGAGAAGCAGTGAGGGCTCACGACCAGAATCCCATATGCACAATAGGAGAAAGTGCCACCAATCAATTCCTATAAAGCATTGTACTTGCACTCTTTTTCTAATGCAATGATAGTACTCTTTTCTTTCCAGTAAAGTGTCATGTCACTGTCAATACACAAGATTGTGTTTATGAGTCCAAGTCTCAATCTTGGAACCTAATTCACTTGTGTAACAATTTATCCTAGTCAGGGTCAATGTCTTCATGAGTTTCTTTATCCTCTTTCAACCTCCATAGCTTCCACATCTACCATGCTCTAGATCCCATGTATTTCACATTTGGTAGCAGCCAAAGGTTGGAGGTTGCAGCACATGGATATGAAGAATGCCTTCTTGCATGGTGATTTGCACAAAGAAGTGTATATGGATCAGCCAGCAGGTTATGAAGATTTAGAACATCCCACATATGTGTGCAGGTTGAAGAAGGCGCTCTATGGGCTCAAGCAAGCACCTAGAGCATGGTTTGACAAGGTCAGAGAGTATCTTGTCAATATTGGCTTTTATGTTTCTGATGCTGATCACTCACTTTATGTGAGAAAGGGAGATGCAAGTTTGGTCATCATAGTCATCTATGTAGATGACTTGATTATTACAGGTGATAGTGATAGTGGGATTGCTGAAGTCAAGGACTTTTTGAAGAAGAAGTTTGAGATGAAGGATTTAGGTGAGCTAAGGTACTTCCTTGGCATTGAACTGATCAGATGTGATGATGGTATATGGCTGTCCCAAAGACAGTATGGCTTGGATATGTTGTCTAAGTATGGTATGACAACATGCAAACCACTTTCAGTCCCGTTGGAGCAGAATGTAAAGTTGAGTGTTGATGTTGGGGATGAGATAGAAGACCCTACTATGTTCAGGAGGATAATGGGGAGTTTGATCTACATGACCATTACAAGGCCAGACTTGAGCTACGTTGTTGGTCTTGTGAGTCAGTTTATGCAAGTACCTAGAAAGCCACATTTGGATGCAGTCAGACGCATATTGAGATATGTAAAGTCCACATTACATTATGGACTTTTTTATGAGGTAGGTACAGATGTATAGGTGTTTGGATACACAGATGCAGATTGGGTTGGTAGTATGTCTGATAGAAGATCTACAAACGGATACATGTTCTCTCTTGGTAGTGTAGTAGTTACTTGGAGCAGCAAAAAGCAATCTACAGTTGCTTTGTTGAGTATAGAGGCTGAGTATAGAGGTGTTGTTGTTGCAGCATGTGAGGTAATATGGCTACAAAAGTTATTGGCTGATTTAGATGTGCAGGTGGAAGGTCCAGTTGTCATTTATTGTGACAACATGAGCAGTATACACTTGGCTAGAAACCCTGTGTTCCATGCCAAGAGAGAACATATTGAGGTACACTACCACTTTGTGAGAGAGAAGGTACTAGTAGGTGAGATTGACATGGTGTATGTTAGCACACAGGATCAGATAGCTGACATCTTCATGAAGGCATTGGGTACAAAGAAGCTTCAAAAGTTTCGAAGCTTACTTGGAGTTTCAGAGATACAATTGAGCTTGAGGGGGAGTGTTGAGATGACAAGCTCAACACATGTGGACATTGATGATGGACCGCCTGGGTAGATGGGTCCACACGTCTACACTTAGCATGTCGATTGTCATTATGATTCTCACATGGCCACTGAATCATTACTTTTTATATTCATGTTGTTACACCTTGTAGGGGAGCTACGAAGCTCTACCCCAAGACCTACAGACCGCTTATTAATCAAGCATTTCAAGCCATGGCTATCTCTCACATAGCTGACGCGCAATGCCTACCTTGCGGGAGTAGTGAGCTTACCTTGATGCTCGATCGAGTTCCCTCCTCTCTCTTGCACTCCGGCAGCTCCATGATCCTTGTGGCATGCTCAAACAACCTCAATCCCCCTCCGTCAAGCTCCATCCTCCATAACCGCACGAGAAAAGAGAAGAGAAGATGAAGAGAGAAGATGGGGAGCTTCTTCTCCACGATCCCTCACTCTCACACACTCACTCCCTCACTCCCTCAATCCCTCACTCAAACGCAAGCAAGAAGGCAAGAAACAAGAGAAGAAGAAGAAGAAGCTTTGGCCACACACAAGAATGAACTTCTCATTCACTTTTGAACTTTATATACATGCCCTACTTTTTGGGCGGTCATCCCCACTTTTTACATGGCCGGCCATTAGCCTAGGCCTTCTTTTCCTATTTCCCACCGTTCTAACTTATCCCGTTCCCATTAATGCATACAATTTGCATAGGAGTGAGCCCAGCGCTCTTTTTACAAGGATTCAAGAGTGCCTTCATATTTAATGGCATGCTTTTACTCTTTTCTTTTCTCGAGGTGACACCGTCATACAAATTTCCAGGGTCTGACCTCCATCTAGGACGCCTTTTCCTTCCTTTGTCCTGTGCCTTCTCTTGGTTATCTCCTTCTTCCATTTTTCCCGCACTTTTGCTCCATTTTTTGTTCCTCTGTGTTGCGGTAAGCATTACCCCCTCCTAGCGGTGTTCCAGTCTCATGGCACTGGGGTGGGGAGCATCAGGGTAGTTGGGGTTGGTGCTAAGTGGAATTGGTGGGTAGATGACCACAATCAAAAAGGTGGTGCTGTGAATGAGAGATGATGGGGTGTTGATTCCTAATGATTTGAAGAGATTTCGGCATGCAGTGATCTTCATGAAGATGCTCAGCCTTTGTCACACGGTTGGAATTTTTCTTAAACGATGACTGTCAAAATCGGGGCTCCGTAATAATCAGTTGAAGAACACGTGGTTCCAAGATCTATGCCCATGGCGGGTCCCATCTGAGTTACGAGAGCCTCTGCAAGAGAAAGTTGTGCACTCCCTAAGGGTGTGTTTGTCTCACGGTGTGGTGTAACTACATGTGCAGTGGAACCGGGAGATGGGTCTAACCTTGGGTAGGCCCTCAGTAATGTCCCACACTTGAGGACCCGTTTCGTGTGTTGTTGGAGGTGTAGTGCAGAGCTTAGGGTGACACGTCTGGAAGTCTTGCCCTTGATGTGACCTAAGAGTGAAGTGGGAAGAGGGGCTAGGGGTGAACCCTAGGTGTGGTGAGCAAAGTGAGGCTTCATGCCTCTTTCTTTCTTTCTTTCTTTCTTTCTTTCTTTCTTTTTTGGAGATTGTATACATAGAAGGCATTTTGGCTAGTGCCTATCACCTTCAGCCGAAAGCGTGCGGTGGTCGCAGGCATTGGGATAGAAAGGCACGGCTTTGGAGGTATTCTTTAATAGCAACCCGGGCCTTCAGAGGTGTGGATAACAAAAAGGGATGGTTACACCTCGTGAAGCGGGTGTCATTCATATTCTCTAAGAGTTCTAAGCAAAAAGAGGGAAGCAGGGTTGCCCTCATCATTAATCTAGTCATAGCCCTACTATCTATTCCTAGATTGATGTCAAAAAAGAGGGGGGGAAGGTGGGCTTCCTCGGTTTTAGGCCTCTGCATTAATAGGAATTTGATCAGCCTAAGATAATTGCAGGTGGTTAGGAAGGCGGGATCCGAGCAAGAAGAAAAGTCTGCGAGGACGGAGTTGATGTGGATGGAAGGAGATCCTCTACTCTAAAAACTAGGCATTCCTCAGGAGTTCGAACATTTACATTATATATTCTAGGAAAATCAAAATCCCCATGAATAGTGCAGTCATAATCCACTCCATGCCGATGGGGGTAGGGCATGTAGATGGGGTCGTTACATTCTTCAAGAAGTGAGCTGCAGAAGGTGGTCCAAGAGTCAAAATTGGTGTCCCAAATCCTCCTCCACCACTTCGGCTTCTGCGCCTCGTAGCCTTGGATGGATTTGGGAACCCGGTTCACCTTGTCCTACCAGTAATCTACAGGCTCTTGCCTCCACCTGGTTATAATAAGGCTCCTCTCTTCTATTCATATGTTTGCCAGGTCATTGGCCATGTCCTTGATCTTGGATAGGATGCCTAGAGGCAATGCACAATCCAGCAAGAGTGGATAGGCAAATGATAGCTCAAATGGTCTCGTCTGGAACTCCCGATCATGCCAGATGATCAATTCTTGAGGCCAATCGATAGGGTTGGGGTCCCCTCTAGTGGCACCGGCTCGTCAGGGAATTGTCTAGGTAGTGACCGTGCTCTGCGTTGTGCGTCCTCTACCAGTTCTTGCCTCCTTCTTCTGGATGCCACAATGCGCTCAGGCATGTGGGCATCTTTGGGCTTGTCTAGCCAGACGTTTGGTAGAGGCGAACTAGGAATTTTTCGTTGTTCTTCTTTGGCCTCCTGCTCTCCAAGTCTGGGCCCTCTTCGATATTTTGCTTGGGGTCACTTGTGGTGGTGGTGCGGGTCATGTATTTGTTGTCTACAGTAATTGACAATAATATGCTGGGACATATTAGAAATGCAAAGAATTCATATGTAGCTTGGACCATACTTGAAAGTTTGTTTTCTGTAAATACAAAGGCACAAAAGATTCAACTCAAGCAAGAGTTGAATACATTCAAGAAAGGGAAGATGTCTATCAATAAGTATGCACTGAAGGTAAGAAGCATTGCAGATGCCTTGGCAGCGATTGATGCAATGCCCGATGATGATGATTTGGTGTCGTCTACCTTGGGTGGACTTAACAACGAAAAGGCTTGGAAGTCTTTTGTAACTTCTGTATATGTTAGAAAGCCATTTCCAAATTTCGATGAGTTGGTATCCCTTATGATCACTGAAGAGATCAACATGCAGAGTGAGACGTTTGAAAGAAGTGGTGAACAGGTCCAAGATTTCTACTCCAGTTCAAGAAGGGGACGTGGTAGGTTCTCTTCAAGAGGCCGTGGTACAGGACGTGGTAGTGACAACCAGCAAACCAGATTGAATTAGCAATTTGGTGATATGCAGGTTTCAGGAGGTCGTGGTAACTTTAGAGGCAGGGGGAGCTTTAGAGAAAGAGGTGGATGGCAGAATAGAGGCTCTAACAAATCCGGTATTGTGTGTCACTACTGTGGAAAAACAGGTCATATTGCACCCCAATGTTATGCTAAGAAAGATGATATTCGCAATGGTAAGTTGCAGCAAGGAAACTATACATCGTCTTCATGACAGAATGAAGACAAAAATGAACATCTGTTTGTTATGCAACATATGCTGAATACTGTTACAGGAAAGGGAACGCATGACGATATTTGGTATGTTGATTCAAGTGCATCCAATCATATGACCAGCCATGCAGAATGGTTTGGAGAGATCCAAGATCTGCAGAATGCAGGTTATGTGTAGACGGGTGATGACTCATGCAACCCAATTTCACACATTGGAAAAGTTCCCTTGTCCTTGCATGATGGTAAGACAAAGAGTCTTTCAGATGTATTACATGTGCCATCTATTACGAAGAACTTGGTGTCAGTGGATCAGATGGTGGAGCAAGGGCTGCAAGTCAGATTTTATGCAAAGGGTTGCTTTGTAGAAGACTTCAATGACAAGTGTAGGTTGGTAGCAAAGGGAAGTAGAGTTGGACGTATGTTCACTCTGAATGCTGGAATTCCTACTATGAATGCTGCTATGTATGCTAAAGGAAAAGGTGTTGTTGCAAATATTGAAATTTGCCACAAACGCATTGGACATGCAAATGTACAAAGACTGAAATTAATGCAGTCCAAAGGGTTGCTTACAGGTTTGCCTACATTTAGAGTTGCAGAATTTCATAAGGTATGCGAAGCATGTCAGTTTGGTAAGCAGGCAAGACAACCCTTTTCACATGACAGAGATGTAAGCAGAAATATCCTTGATGTTGTGCATACAGACATTTGGGGGCCTACACAAAATGTATCTCTTGGAGGCAGTTCATACTTTGTCACATTCATTGATGATTGTTCTAGAAAGCTGTGGGTATATTTTATGAAGGAAAAGAGTGAAGCTTTTGAGACTTTAGAACTTTCAAGGCTGCAGTTGAAATAGAAACAGGCTTGAAAATAAAGTGCTTGAGGTCAGATAGAGGGGGAGAGTACCTCTCAAATGAGTTCAGTGATTTTCTAAGGTCTCATGGGATAAAGAGACAGTTCACATGCAGGTATACCCCACAACAAAATGGGGTTGCAGAAAGGAAAAACAGGCATATTGCAGAAGTTGCACGTGCCTTGATGGCTGAAAAGAATATGCCTAAGCATTTTTGGTCTGAGGCTGTTCATTCTGCTGTTAATATTATGAACAGAACTCCCACAACTGCAGTTCATGGTGACCCCCAAAGAATGTTTTGCAGGTAACAAGCATGATGTTTCACACTTGAAAGTGTTTTGTTGCATTGCGTATGTTCATGTGCCACGTGAGTTGCAGAAGAAACTGGATCCAAAGGCTGAAAAGTGTGTCTTTATTGGATACTCTTTAGAGCAGAAAGGGTATCGTTGTTACAACACTGTCACATGTAAGTTCAAAGTGAGCAGGGATGTCATCTTTGACGAAATGAGCAGTTGGTATACATCTAGTGGTGATGCATTGGTTGATGATGATGATGATCATGACACTCATGTGCAGGATGAAAAGCAAGAATCGCGGACTCTTAGTGGACCAGAGACATCATCTGGTAGTCCTTGGTCTGGGAGACTAAGGAGTAGCTCTACATCTTCAGGTGCATTTAGTAGCACTACAGGTAAAGTCAAATGAAAGAGTAAAGTGTCAGAAGGCATTGATGCAGTTCTTAATGGAGACTCCAGTGGCTCAGAGAGCTTGGATGATAAGCTTGGCATTCTTTTCGTGAGGACTCCAAGTGTGCAGAGAGCACGCGTTAATGCAAGGACCTCATTGAGTGATCCAATGGTACGCAGGTCTAGCAGGGGGAGATACCCTGTTAAAAGATTTGGTTTTGAAGGTTATGCAGCTCACCATTATGCTTATATGGTGAAACTACTTGAGGATGTTGAGCCCACATGTTTTGAGGAGGCTGTTGGTCAAGCTCATTGGGATGCAGCAAAGGATGAGGAGATGGCTGCATTAGAGGCCAATAAGACTTGGGATCTAGTATCATTGCCAAAGGGAAAGAAAGCTATTGGATGTAAGTGGGTTTATAAGATTAAGCACAATGGAGATGGTTCTATTAGCAGGTACAAAGCTAGGCTGGTTGCAAAAGGCTATGCCTAGACATATGGCATAGACTATGATGAAACCTTCAGTCCAGTTGCTAGGATGGCAACTGTCAGATGTGTGATTGCTTTGCCAGCAGCCAAAGCTTGGAGGTTGCAACAAATGGATGTGAAGAATGCCTTCTTGCATGGTGATTTGCAGGAAGAAGTGTATATGGATCAGCCATCAGGTTATGAAGATTTAGAGCATCCCAAATATGTGTGCAGGTTGAAGAAGGCACTCTATGGGCTCAAGCAAGCACCTAGAGCATGGTCTGACAAGATCAGAGAGTATCTTGTCAATATTGGCTTTTATGTTTCTGATGTTGATCACTCACTTTATGTGAGAAAGGGAGATGCAGGTTTGGTCATCATAGTCATCTATGTGATGACTTGATTATTACAGGTGATAGTGATAGCGGGATTGCTGAAGTCAAGGACTTTTTGAAGAAGAAGTTTGAGATGAAGGATTTAGGTGAGCTAAGGTACTTCCTTGGCATTGAACTGATCAGATGTGATGATGGTATATGGTTGTCCCAAAGACAGTATGGCTTGGATATGTTGTCCAAGTATGGTATGACAGCATGTAAACCACTTTCAGTCCCGTTGGAGCAGAATGTAAAGTTGAGTGTTGATGTTGGGGATGAGATAGAAGACCCTACTATGTTCAGGAGGATAATGGGGAGTTTGATCTACATGACCATTACAAGGCCACACTTGAGCTACGCTGTTGGTCTTGTGAGTCAGTTTATGCAAGTACCTAGAAAGCCACATTTGGATGTAGTCAGACGCATATTGAGATATGTGAAGTCCACATTACATTATGGACTTTTCTATGAGGCAGGTACAAATGAACAGGTGTTTGGATACACAGATGCAGATTGGGGTGGTAGTATGTCTGATAGAAGATCTACCAGCGGATACATGTTCTCTCTTGGTAGTGCAACAGTTGCTTGGAGCAGCAAAAAGCAATCTACAGTTGCTTTGTCGAGGTACAGAGGCTGAGTATAGAGGTGCTGTTGTTGCAGCATGTGCAGTAGTATGGCTACAAAAGTTATTGATTGATTTGGATGTGCAGGTGGAAAGTCCAGTTGTCATTTATTGTGACAACATGAGCAGTATACAGTTGGCTAGGAACCCTGTGTTTCATGCCAGGACAAAACATATTAAGGTACACTACCACTTTGTGAGAGAGAAGGTACTAGTAGGTGAGATTGACTTGGTGTATGTCAGCACATAGGATCAGATAGCTGACATCTTCACGAAGGCATTGGGTAAAGAGAAGCTTCAAAAGTTTCGAAGCTTACTTGGAGTTGCAAAGATGCAATTGAGCTTGAGGGGGAGTGTTGAGATGACAAGCTCAAAACATGTGGACATTGATGATGGACCGCCTGGGTAGATAGCTCCACACGTCTACACTTAGCACGTCGGTGGTCATTATGACTCACACATGGCCACTAACTCATTACTTATTATATTCAGGTTGTTACACCTATTTACAGCTGGCATAGTTATAGCTCCAGTCGACTAGTGTAGTCGATTATGCATTGTTTGACTTAGTAGGCCACTTTCCTTTATGTTGTATCTTATCTATACTTTGTATACATTGTAAAGTGTGTGGAAGAAGAAGAAGAAATCAACAAGAAAACGTTTTAGCCTCAATCTCTCTTCTTGTCTCTTGAGTGAGCTTCTCCTTGTGCATTCTGTGTGTGATCGGCGCAGCATCTTGAGCAAGTCCCCCCACCGCGCGATTCTTGATAGCTACCTCTCACATAGACGACACGCAATGCCTACCTTGTGGGTGTAGTGAGATTACCTTGATGCTCGATCGAGTTCCCTCCTCTCTCTTGCACTCCGGTAGCTCCACAATCCTTGTGGAAAGCTCAAGCAACCTCATGCCCCCTCCATCAAGCTCCATCCTCCATAGCCGCACGAGAAAAGAGAAGAGAAGAAGAGAAGATGAAGATGAAGAGAGAAGATGGGGAGCTTCTTCTCCACGATCCCTCACTCTCACACACTCACTCCCTCACTCCCTCGATCCCTCACTCAAGCACAAGCAAGAAGGCAAGAAACAATAGAAGAAGAAGAAGAAGCTTTTGTTGAGAAATAGACAAATGATGTATGCTGCAAGATGAGGTGTTGTATCCCATAAACACAATGAGGAGAGTGGAGAAGTTGGAAAGCTATAAAGGCATGTACTTGGTTCACTTTTCAAGTAATGCTATTGTCATTTCAATCAAGTGTCAGTTTCATTGTCCTTACACACAAGAATGTCTTTATGAGTCCAAGTCTCAATCTTGGAACCTAATTCACTTGTGTGACAATTGGTCTTGTCTAGTCTATGTCTTCATGAGTTTGTACTTTGAGTTCCAACCTCCATAGCTGTCATGCTCTAGATCCATGTTTTTCAACATGGCATTAGAGCTCAGTTGAGCATGGTTTAGCTCTCCTCTACTCTCTCTCAATCCCTCTTCAACTCTAGTCACCTCAGTTCTAGTCCATGACTTCATCTCTCAACTCTACCTTCACTTGAGCTTCCATGTCAGCCATAGCCAGCAGCACCCCGTCATCTTGAAGCTCCTGTATCTCACTCCACATACCAAATCTCTCTGGGCTTCCTTCTAGAGAGGTGTTCCCTACCTCACAAAGCTTCCCTATATCACATCAATCCATGAGATTTGGCTATCTAGACCTCAACATTGTCACTATTGTCAGTTGCTCCCATAGCCCCAGTTTGTGGCCTACAGGACATACCTCACTTTGAGCTCTCATATCTCTCAAACCAGGCACTATTTCAGTGTGCTTTCTTCCGAAGGATTGTTCTTCTACTCAAGGAGCTTCTTCCTATCACATCTAGACTTGACATTGGACACTCACAAGCTTGGCATTGCTAAAATTTGACATCACTGCCATAACTACGCTTGTTTACGATTCGTTGATCACGCACACTGTTGTACCCAATCCTGAAGATTTTCATGGGGCTCTTATAGAGCATGGAGTAAGCTACATTTCCGTTAAAAAAGTTTTCAAAATGATCAACTCTAGCTCTAGATATCTGGAAAAAACCAAGCCTGGGTCAAAACCCTAATCCAAAAAGCCATAGCCATCAAGGTCATGTTGAGATATCGAGCTCCACTCGTGATACGCCAAGGTGACTGTTGTGCATTTATGTCACCGACTTGTTAGCTGCAGATGGGGTTGGTACACCGCCCATGAATAATAGCTAGATGACATCTATCCTTATCTACTCTAGTTCGTGGCTTAATTAGTATGCCACCTTAGTTAGTTGAGTTTGGTTTGAGACCCATATATAGGATTCTTCTATTTCTTTGTGACAGAGTTATTTTGGCTTACACAACTAAGAAGAGGAAAACTATTTTCAGCCTCCACTTTTGTGTGTATTTCCCCATTGTGCAAGCAAGAAAGCTACAAGTGAGACTCCTTCCTTCTCTCCCATAATCTTGACATGGTATCAGAGCCTTGTTCGTGGTAAGGAGCTCAAGAAAGAAAACCAAGTTCGTGGTGTTCTGGTAAGAGGACCAGTGTTGCTTTCATTTTTCTGTTTTGGGAGCAAGTCTCTGCAGGTAGCACAGCCGGAAAGTGCAAGAGTGCATTGTCTCAGATTGAGACGCCCTTTGCGGTGTAGCAAGAGGGCAGTATATGCTGCGGGCAGGGGCTTTAGCCCTCGGTTGCTTTGTTTTTTTTATTTGAGGCCATTTCGGGGCCTGTTTTGGAGGTGGAAGTTTTCTGCACGCACTCAGGAAAAGGCCCAATTTTATGCTCTGCGACCACTGTTCTACAGGTCGGTGAAAACTTACTGTAGAAATTGCATCGTATGCCTGTGTGCAGAGACATTGGGAGTTATAGAATCATCCTTGTTGCCTGTTGATGCAAAATCGTCACACTAGGAAGTGACTGTGTGGTCAAAAACCACTTTCGTCAGTTTTGCAGATTTATCCTTGTGAGGTTGAAGCTGTGTTCTTTGCAACGACAGAATTTTTTACAGTGTTCTGTAATGGCATTTGATTCTCTTTCACAGATTGTCACTGAAAAGCTTAACAAGAACAACTTCCAAGCATGGAATTTTAGAATGATGAATTTCCTTATGGGAAAAGGATATTGGGAATTCGTTGCAGGAAATGAAGAAGAACCACTTCTTCTTGATGTTCCCAATCAATAGCAAATGTAGGGATTTAAATCATGGCATGCGAGAGCCAGAAAAGTTATGTATTGGTTGTCTATTAGCATTTCAGACTCTATGATTGTGCATATTCAGGATGCAAGTATGCCAAAGGAGGCATGGGATACTCTGTCAAAAATGTACAGCACAAATACTCAAACCAGGAAAATGCAGCTCAAGCAAGAGTTGCACAATGTGCAAAGAGAAAGTATGAGCATCAATGACTACCACATGAAGGTGAAGAAGATTGCAGATGCACTTGCTTCCATTGGGTCGCCAATGGAAGATGATGATTTAGTTTCTGTAACCTTGAATGGTCTAGGAAAGGATTATGCACAGTTCCGAACATCGATTTCCGTCTGTGAAAGATTTCTTGATTTTGAGGAGCTGATTGCTCTTTTGATTTCTGAGGAGCAGAGAAATGGTGGTGCATCTTTTTCAGGAGGAACTTCAAAAGAAGCTATCTTCTACTCAAATGCTAGAAGAGGTAGAGGCAGAGGTAGAGGAGGCCGATCTGGAGGCCGTGGTAGAAATCAGAATATGCAGCAAACTCAAAAAAACCAGTTCTATGGAGGAGGACGTGGTAACTCTAGAGGCAGGGGGAGCCAAAGAGGTCGTGGTGGATGGCAAAGAGGCCAAAATGCAAACAGTAATGTTGAATGCTACTACTGTGGTAAAATGGGTCATATGGCTAAATACTGCTATAAAAAGCAAAATGACATCATGAATGGAAAATTGCAACAAGGAAATTATGCATCTTCTAGTAGAGAGGGTGATGATAGAAATTAGCATTTGTTTATGGTGCAGCACATGACCAATTCTGACAAGTGCAGAAGAAAGTAACGATGTGTGGTATGTTGACTCAGGTGCATCAAACCACATGGCAGGTCATGCAGAATGGATGCAGGATGCAAGGAAAATGGAAAAACTAGGATTTGTGGAGACTGGTGATGATACTACACATCCTATTGTGCAGATTGGAAAAATTCATTTGTCTATGTAGAATGGGAAAAAGAAATACATGTCGGATGTATTTCATGTCCCGAATATCACCAAGAACCTGGTTTCTGTCGGTCAAATGGTTGAGCAAGGCTTGCAGGTTAAATTTAATTCTCATGGATGCTTTGTTGAGGATATGAAAAATAAAGGTCGCTTGATAGCAAAAGAAAAGAAGAAGGGCAGAATGTTTACATTGGATGCAAACATGCCTAAATTGAGTGCAACAATGTTTGCACATGGGACTAGTGTAGTTGCAGATATTGATATCTGGCATAAACGCATTCGTCATGTTAATGTACAGCGACTTAAATCAATGCGAGCCCAAAACATTGTTGCAGGGTTGCCTAAATTCAAGGTTGTAGAAATGCATAAGGTATGTGAAGCTTATCAGTTTGGAAAACAGGCAAGGAAACCATTTCCTAGACATGTTCAAGAGAGTAAGAAGCCATTGGAATTAATCCACTCTGATGTGTGGACTACTAAAGCTGCATCTCTTGGAGGCTGCCATTATTTTTTCACTTTTATTGATGACTATAGCAGAAAAGTTTGGGTGTATTTTATGAAAAAGAAAAGTGAAGTTTTTGGGCATTTCAAAACTCTTAAAGCTATGGTTGAAAAAGAAACAGGCCTGCAAATAAAATGCCTAAGGTCAGATGGAGGGGGAGAGTACCTCTCAAATGAGTTTGCAAGGTTCCTGTAGGAGCATGGCATAAAGCAGCAATATTCATGCAGTCATATCCCACAACAAAATGGAATTGTAGAAAGAAAAAACAGGCATATTGGAGAGGTATCTCGTGTCATGCTCAATGAAAAAGACCTACCAGATTTTTATTGGGCTAAGGCAGTTACTACAGCAGTCTACATAATGAACAGGAATCCCACTGCAACAATACATGGGATGACTCCAGAGGAGAGGTATACTGGTAGGAAACCAGATATTTCTCATTTGAAGATTTTTGGTTGCACTACCTATGTTCATGTGCCAGATGAGTTGAGATCCAAGTTGGATCCAAAAGCTGAGAAGTGTATCTTTATTGGTTACTCTTTGCAGCAGAAAGGGTATAGATGCTATAACCCTTCTATGTCAAGATTGTGGGAGAGAAGGAAGGAGTCTCGCTTGAAGCTTTCTTGCTTGCACAATGGGGGAAGACACACAAGGGTGGAGGCTAAAAACAGTTTTCCTCTTCTTAGTTGTGTAAGCCAAAAGAACTCAAGTACAAAGAAATAGAAGAACCCTCTATATGGGTCTCAAACCAAACTCAACTAACTAAGGTGGCATACTAACTGAGCCACGAACTAGAGTAGATAAGGATAGCTGTCATGTAGCTATTATTCATCGGCGGTGTACCAACCGCGTCTGCAACTGACAAGTTGGTGACATAAGTACTCAACGGTCACCTTGGCGTATCACGAGTGGAGCTCGATATCTCAACACTCCCCCTCGAGCTCAATCCCAATTCCTGCATACCAAGCAGGTCTCTGAACTTGCGCAGCTTCTCTGCGCCCAATGCCTTCGTGAATATGTCAGCTACCTGATCCTCTGTGCTGACATAAACTAGATCAATAAGACCTAGTAAAACCCTCTCTCGCACATAGTGATAATGCACCTCAATGTGCTTTGTTCTAGCATGATAGACTGGGTTACTTGCCAAGTGTATACTACTCATGTTGTCACAATAAATGACAACTGGCCCATCTGTAGACTGATGCATATCATAAAGTAGCTTATGCAACCAAGCTACCTCACATGCAGCCATTGCTGCACCCCTGTACTCAGCCTCTGTGCTCGACAAGGCAACTGTAGGCTGTTTCTTGCTGCTCCAAGTGACTGCAGCACTCCCAAAAGAGAACACATATCCACTGGTAGATCGTCTATCAGAAATACTACCAGCCCAATCAGCATCAGTGTATCCATGCAACTGTATCTGAACCCCAGTCTTATAAAATAGTCCATACTGCAATGTGGACTTCACATACCTGAGTATGCGTCTAGCCGCATCCAAATGTGGTTTCCTTGGAGCCTGCATAAACTGACTTACCAATCCAACAGCATAGCTCAAATCTGGCCTGGTAATAGTCATATAAATCAAACTTCCTACTATGCGTCTGTACATAGTAGGGTCTTCTAGAAACTCACCTGCATCTGTGCTCAGCTTCACATTCTGCTCCAAAGGAACTGAAATAGGCTTACAGCTTGTCATCCCATATTTGGACAGCATGTCCAATCCATACTGCCTCTGCAAGAGCTGTATCCCACTTGGTGATCTAATCACCTCAATGCCCAAGAAATAACGCAGCTCTCCCAAATCCTTCATCTCAAACTTCTGCTTCAATAGCATTTTCACATGAAGGATATCCTCATCACTGTCACCTGTCATAATCAAATCATCAACATAAATGACAAGTAGCATAATACCTTTCTCTGTTTTTCTCACATAAAGTGAGAAATCTGCCTTGGAAATCTGAAAGCCAATAGTGACAAGATACTGTCCTATCTTGTCAGACCATGCTCTAGGTGCTTGCTTCAAGCCATACAAGGCTTTCTTCAACCTGCAAACAAACTCAGGATGAACAGCATGCATATAACCTGGTGGCTGCTCCATATAGACCTCTTCTTGCAAATCACCATGCAAGAAGGCATTCTTTACATCCATTTGATGTAAAGACCATCCCTTTGATGTAGCCATAGCAATGACTGCTCTTACGGTTGCCATCCTTGCAACCGGACTGAATGTTTCTTCATAGTCAATGCCATATGTTTGTGCGTACCCCTTGACTACTAATCTTGCCTTGTATCTGTTCACAGAACCATCTGCATTGTGCTTCACCTTATAAACCCACTTACAGCCAATTGCATTTTTACCTTTAGGCAAAGGTACCAATTTCCATGTAGCATTTGCTTCCAAGGCATCCATTTCTTCATCCATGGCTTTCTCCCATTTTTCTTTTCCCATGGCTTCCTCAAAAGAAGTGGGTTCCGGTTCCTGTATCACTTTAACCATATATGCATAGTGAATGGCTGTAAATCCATCATATTTCAGCCTATCCA
This sequence comes from Lygodium microphyllum, assembly GCF_053477565.2. Taxonomy (NCBI): domain Eukaryota; kingdom Viridiplantae; phylum Streptophyta; class Polypodiopsida; order Schizaeales; family Lygodiaceae; genus Lygodium; species Lygodium microphyllum. The sequence goes on along the minus strand of NC_141155.1, from coordinate 20,372,527 downwards.
CAGGATACCTAGCTCTCGTAGACTTGCGCAAAGTAGGTTCACTCCCAGGTGCTCTCAAAACATCCCTGGTCTTCCTTACTCCAGGTGTAACAATAGAAGGAATACCCAACTCATCATCAATGCTCTGTTCTGAGCCACTGGATTCACCATCCACATAAGAGTGACCTACATTCACATCAAACATGGGCTGATCAACCTTCTCTTTTCCTTTTCGTGATACCTGCATACCACTATCTGCATTACTTTGAGAAGATTCTCCTGATCTCAATCTGCCTGTCCATGGTGAAGAATGTGAACCACTACTAGAGGACGCTCCAGGTCCACTAATATTTTGTGACTGCTGTTGTGAATTTTGTGTAGCATTACCATTTTGTGCATCTACATCATCAATCACATTTACTGGTTTATACCAGCTACTCATCTCATCAAAAACAACATCTCTGCTCACTGTAAACTTACGAGTAGAAGGGTTATAGCATCTATACCCTTTTTGCTGCAGAGAGTAACCAATAAAGATGCACTTCTCAGCTTTTGGATCCAACTTGGATCTCAACTCATCTGGCACATGTACATAGGCAATGCAACCAAAAATTTTCAAATGAGAAATATCTGGTTTCCTACCAGTATACCTCTCCTCTGGAGTCATTCCATGTATTGCTGCAGTGGGAGTCCTATTCATTATGTAGACTGCTGTAGCAACTGCTTCAGCCCAATAAAAATCTGGCAAGTCTTTTTCATTGAGCATGGCACGAGATACCTCTCCAATATGCCTGTTTTTTCTTTCTGCAATTCCATTTTGTTGTGGGGTATGACTGCACGAATATTGCTGCTTTATGCCATGCTCCTGCAGGAACCTTGCAAACTCATTTGAGAGGTACTCTCCCCCTCCATCTGACCTTAGGCATTTTACTTGCAGGCCTGTTTCTTTTTCAACCATAGCTTTAAGAGTTTTGAAATGCCCAAAAACTTCACTTTTCTTTTTCATAAAATACACCCAAACTTTTCTGCTATAGTCATCAATAAAACTGACAAAATAATGACAGCCTCCAAGAGATGCAGCTTTAGTAGTCCACACATCAGAGTGGATTAATTCCAATGGCTTTTCACTCTCTTGAACATGTCTAGGAAATGGTTTCCTTGCCTGTTTTCCAAACTGACAGGCTTCACATACCTTATGCATTTCTGCAACCTTGAATTTCGGCAAACCTGCAACAATATTTTGGGCCTGCATTGATTTAAGTCGCTGTACATTAACATGACCAGTGCGTTTATGCCAGATATCAATATCTGCAACTACACCGGTCCCATGTGCAAACATTGCTGCACTCAATTCAGACATGTCTGCATCCAACGTAAACATTCTGCCCTTCTTATTTCCTTTTGCTATCAAGCGACCTTTATTTTTCATATCCTCAACAAAGCATCCATGAGGATTAAATCTAACCTGCAAGCCCTGTTCAACCATTTGACCAACTGAAACCAGATTCTTGGTGATATTCGGGACATGAAATACATCGGATAGGTATTTCTTTTTCCCATCCTACATAGACAAAGGAATTTTTCCAATCTGCACAATAGGATGTGCAGTATCATCACCAGTCTCCACAAATCCTGGTTTTTCCATTTTCCTTGCATCCTCCATCCATTCTGCATGACCTGTCATATGGTTTGATGCACCTGAGTCAACATACCATACATTGTTGCTTTCTTCTACACTTGTCACAGAATTGTTCATGTGCTGCACCATAAACAAATGCTCATTTCTGTCATCACCCTGTCTACTAGAGGATGCATAATTTCCTTGTTGCAGTTTTCCATTCATGATGTCATTCTGCTTTTTATAGCAGTCTTTAGCCATATGACCCATTTTACCACAATAGTAGCATTCAACATTACTGTTTGCATTTTGGCCTCTTTGCCATCCACCACGACCTCTTTGGCTCCCCCTGCCTCTAGAGTTACCACGTCCTCCTCCATAGGACTGGTTTTCTTGAGTTTGCTGCATATTCTGATTTCTACCACGGCCTCCAAATCGGCCTCCTCTACCTCTGCCTCTACCTCTTCCAGCATTTGAGTAGAAGACAGCTTCTTTTGAAGTTCCTCCTAAAGAAGATGCACCACCATTTCTCTGTTCCTCAGAAATTAGAAGAGCAATCAACTCCTCAAAATCAGGAAATCTTTCACGAACTGAAATGGATGTCCGAAACTGTGCATAATCCTTTCCTAGACCATTCAAGGTTACAGAAACTAAATCATCATCTTCCACTGGTGACCCAATGGAAGCAAGTGCATCTGCAATCTTCTTCACCTTCATGTGGTAGTCATTGATGCTCATGTTTTCTCTTTGCACATTGTGCAACTCTTGCTTGAGCTGCATTTTCCTGGCTTGCGTATTTGTGCTATACATTTTTGATAAAGTATCCCATGCCTCCTTTGGCGTACTTGCATCCTGAATATGCACAATCATAGAGTCTGAAATGCTGATAGACAGCCAATACATAACTTTCCTGGCTCTCTCATGCCATGCTTTAAATGCCTGCATTTGCTGTTGATTGGGAACATCAGGAAGAACTGGTTCTTCTTCATTTCCTGCAACAAATTCCCAATATCCTTTTCCCATAAGGAAATTCGTCATTCTAAACTTCCATGCTTGGAAGTTGTTCTTGTCAAGCTTTTCAGTGACAATCTGTGAAAGAGAATCAGATGCCATTACAGAAGACTGCAAAAAATTCTGTCACTGCAAAAACCACGCTTCACCCTTACAAGGGAAAATCTGCAAAACTGGCGAAAGTGGTATTTGACCACACAGTCACTTCCTAGTGACGATTTTGCATAAACAGGAACCAAGGATGATTCTGAAACTCCCAATGTCTCTGCGCACAAGCATATGATGCAATTTCTACAGTAACTTTTCACCGACCTGTAGAACAGTGGCTGCACAGCATAAAACTGAGCCTTTTTCTGAGTGCGTGCAGAAAACTTTCGTCTGCAAAACAGGCCCCGAAATGGCCTCAAATAGAAAAAACAAGGTCGCCTAGGGCTAAAGCCCTTTCCCGCAGCATATACTGCCCTCTTGCTTCACCGCGAAGGGCGTCTCAACCTGAGACAATGCACTCCTGCAATTTCCGGCTGTGCTACCTGCAGAGATCTGCTCCCAAAACAGAAAATGAAAGCAACACTCCTCCTCTTACCAGACCACCGCGAGCTTGGCTTGCTTTCTTGAGCTCCTTACCACGAACAAGGCTCTGATACCATGTCAAGATTGTGGGAGAGAAGGAAGGAGTCTCGCTTGAAGCTTTCTTGCTTGCACAATGGGGGAAGACACACAAGGGTGGAGGCTAAAAACAGTTTTCCTCTTCTTAGTTGTGTAAGCCAAAAGAACTCAAGTACAAAGAAATAGAAGAACCCTCTATATGGGTCTCAAACCAAACTCAACTAACTAAGGTGGCATACTAACTGAGCCACGAACTAGAGTAGATAAGGATAGCTGTCATGTAGCTATTATTCATCGGCGGTGTACCAACCGCGTCTGCAACTGACAAGTTGGTGACATAAGTACTCAACGGTCACCTTGGCGTATCACGAGTGGAGCTCGATATCTCAACATTCTACTCATAAGTTTACAGTGAGCAGAGATGTTTTTTATGAGATGAGTAGCTGGTATAAACCAATAAATGTGATTGATAATGTAGATGCACAAAATGGTAATGCTGCACAGAATTCACAGCAGCAGTCACAAGATATTAGTGGACCTGGAGCATCCTCTAGCAGTGGTTCACATTCTTCACCATGGACAGGCAGATTGCGATCAGGAGAATCTTCTCAAAGCAATGCAGATAGTGGTATGCAGGTATCACGAAAAGAAAAAGAGAAGGTAGATCAGTCCATGTTTGATGTGAATGCAGGTCACTCTTATGTGGATGGTGAATCCAGTGGTTCAGAACAGAGCATTGATGATGAGTTGGGTATTCCTTCTATTGTTACACCTAGAGTAAGGAAGACCATGGATGTTTTGAGAGCACCTGGGAGTGAACCTACTTTGCGTAGGTCTACCAGAGCTAGGTATCCCGTGGATAGGCTAAAATATGATGGATTTACAGCCATTCACTATGCATATATGGTCAAAGTGATACAGGAACCAGAACCCACTTCTTCTGAGCAAGCCATGGGAAAAGAAAAATGGGAGAAAGCCATGGATGAAGAAATGGATGCCTTGGAAGCAAATGCTACATGGGAATTGGTACCTTTGCCTAAAGGTAAGAATGCAATTGGCTGTAAGTGGGTTTATAAGGTAAAGCACAATGCAGATGGTTCTGTGAACAGATACAAGGCAAGATTAGTAGTCAAGGGGTATGCACAAACATATGGCATTGACTATGAAGAAACATTCAGTCCGGTTGCAAGGATGGCAACCGTAAGAGCAGTCATTGCTATGGCTACATCAAAGGAATGGTCTTTACATCAGATGGATGTAAAGAATGCCTTCTTGCATGGTGATTTACAAGAAGAGGTCTATATGAGCAGCCACCAGGTTATGTGCATGATGTTCATCCTAAGTTTGTTTGCAGGTTGAAGAAAGCCTTGTATGGCTTGAAGCAAGCACCTAGAGCATGGTCTGACAAGATAGGACAGTATCTTGTCACTATTGGATTTCAGATTTCGAAGGCAGATTTCTCACTTTATGTGAGAAAAATAAAGAAAGGTATTATGCTACTTGTCATTTATGTTGATGATTTGATTATGACAGGTGACAGTGATGAGGATATCCTTCATGTGAAAATGCTATTGAAGCAGAAGTTTGAGATGAAGGATTTGGGAGAGCTGCGTTATTTCTTGGGCATTGAGGTGATTAGATCACCAAGTGGGATACAGCTCTTGCAGAGGCAGTATGGATTGGACATGCTGTCCAAATATGGGATGACAGGCTATAAGCCTATTTCAGTTCCTTTGGAGCAGAATGTGAAGCTAAGCATAGATGCAGGTGAGCTTCTAGAAGACCCTACTATGTACAGACGCATAGTAGGAAGTTTGATTTATATGACTATTACCAGGCCAGATTTGAGCTATGATGTTGGATTGGTAAGTCAGTTTATGCAGGCTCCAAGGAAATCGCATTTGGATGCGGCTAGACGCATACTCAGGTATGTGAAGTCCACATTGCAGTATGGACTACTTTATGAGACTCGAGTTCAGATACAGTTGCATGGATATACTGATGCTGATTGGGCTAGTAGAATTTTTGATAGACAATCTACCAGTGGATATGTGTTCTCTTTTTGCAGTGCTGCAGTCACTTGGAGCAACAAGAAACAACCTACAGTTGCCTTGTCGAGCACAGAGGCTGAGTACAGGGGTGCAGCAATGGCTGCATGTGAGGTAGCTTGGTTGCATAAGCTACTTTATGATATGCATCATTCTACAGATGGGCCAATTGTCATTTATTGTGACAACATGAGTAGTATACACTTGGAAAATAACCCAGTCTATCATGCTAGAACAAAGCACATTGAGATGCATTATCACTATGTGCGGGAGAGGGTTTTACTAGGTCTTATTGATCTAGTTTATGTTAGCACAGAGGATCAGGTAGCTGTCATATTTACGAAGGCATTGGGCGCAGAGAAGCTGCGCAAGTTCAGAGACCTGCTTGGTGTGCAGGAATTCGGATTGAGCTCGAGGGGGAGTGTTGAGATATCGAGCTCCACTCGTGATATGCCAAGGTGACCGTTGTGCATTTATGTCACCGACTTGTTAGCTGCAGATGCGGTTGGTACACCGCCCATGAATAATAGCTAGATGATAGCTATCCTTATCTACTCTAGTTCATGGCTCAGTTAGTATGCCACCTTAGTTTGTTGTTTTTGGTTTGAGACCCATATATAGGGTTCTTCTATTTCTTTTTGAGAGAGTTCTTTTCGCTTACACAAGTAAGAAGAGGAAAACTGTTTTCAGCCTCCACCTCTGTGTGTATTCCCCCATTGTGCAAGCAAGAAAGCTACAAGTGAGACTCCTTCCTTCTCTCCCACAATCTTGACAAGTCCAAGCTCATTTTTTTTTCAATTTCTTATTCCCTTCAACTTACAGCACACATTGCCACTCTTATCTGAATCTAAACTCAGATCCCAACAAGTTGAACACTTCAAATCAACAAGCAAGAAGAAGATCAAGCACCAACATTCAATACTAAGCTCAAGAATAGTACTCAACTAGTGTCAATTGACACTAACCTCCTTGTGACACTTCACAAATCCCACTTGCTAGTCTTTTCTCAGTTAATTGGAGCTACTCAACATGGCAGAGCTTGAGCAAATAGCAAAGTTCAATGGAGAAGGCTTCAATGCCTGGAAGGAGAAGACCATGTTCCACCTCATGCGGAAGGATTTGTGGGACCTATTTGAAGATGAGGAAGAAGATACAAATGACAAGGAGGAAGATGCAGAAATCGGGATAGTTGCAGTAGCTCCACCAAGAACCAAAGAATGGAAGAAGATGAACAACAAAGCTCTAGGCATCATTGCATGGGGACTATCTGATGATGTCCTGCATCATATCTCTGACATCAGAGATGCTATAAAGGCTTGGAAAGAGTTTGACAATATCTTTGGTACTCAAGCAAAGAATTCAAAGGTAAAATTGCTCATGCAATTTTATAAGCTGGATAATAGAAGTTGGATGACATGCCATTATTGTGGTAAGACTGGCCATGTAGCCAGTGAATGTTTCCACAAGAAAAGAGCCCAACAAGTGCAAAGTGATCATCACCAGAACCAGTTCATGAATGAAGAAAAAGAAGAAGAAGAAGATGCTTCTGCTACCATTAGCAACTCTGACAGATTGTTTTGAAGAATTTTTATTCTATGTTTTTTCCATAGTGGATCTTTCTTGATTTGACTTTGTAAAAACCCTACCAGAAATGTACAATTTCAAGCCTTAACTTGACTAGGCTGTCATAGAGCTAGTTTCCTGGTCCATCTTTGTATGCAGGGGGGGCAAAAGCTAGCAAGGGTAGAGATTCATCATTTGAGGGGGCGTGTTGAGAAATAGACAAATGATGTATGCTGTAGGATGAGGTGTTGTATCCCATAAGCACAGTGAGGAGAGTGGAGAAGTTGGAAAGCTATAAAGACATGTACTTGGTTCACTTTTCAAGTAATGCTATTGTCCTTTCAATCAAGTGTCAGTGTCATTGTCCTTACACACAAGAATGTCTTTATGAGTCCAAGTCTCAATCTTGGAACCTAATTCACTTGTGTGACAATTGGTCTTGTCTAGTCTATGTCTTCATGAGTTTGTACTTTGAGTTCTAACCTCCATAGCTGCCATGCTCTAGATCTGTGTTTTTCAACAGCTTTGGCCACACACAAGAATGAACTTCTCATTCACTTTTGAACTTTATATACATGCCCTACTTTTTGGGTGGTCATCCCCACTTTTTACATGGTCGGCCATTAGCCTAGGCCTTCTTTTTCTATTTCCCACCATTCTACCTTATCTCATTTCCACTAATGCATACAATTTGCACAAGAGTGAGCCCGCACTCTTTTTACAAGGATTCGGGAGCGCCTTCATATTTAATGGTGCGCTTTTACTCTTTTCTTTTCTCAAGGTGGCACCGTCATTCAAATTTTCAAGGTCTGACCTCCATCCAGAACGCCTTTTCCTTCCTTTGTCCTGTGCCTTCTTGGTTATCTCCTTCTTCCATTTTTCCCACGCTTCTGCTCCATTTCCCGTTTCTCGGTGTTGCAGTAAACACACCTATTTACAGCTAGCATAGTTATAGCGCCAGTCGACTTAGAGTAGTCGACTATGCATTGTTTGACTTAGTAAGCTACTTTCCTTTATGTTGTATCTTATCTATACTTTGTGTACATTGTAAAGTGTGTGGAAGAAGAAGAAGAAACCAGCAAGATGTTTTGGCCTCCATCTCTCTTCTTATCTCTTGAGTGAGCTTCTCCTTGTGCATTCTATGTGTGTTCGGTGTAGCATCTTGAGCAAGTCCCCCCACCACGCGATTCGTGACACACCCATCCTTTTTTACATGACCGGCCATTGTGGCAAGGTCCCTTTTTCTAATTTCCTCTTTTTGCTTCATGCCCTAGGCCTATATTCGACTATTCTTTTACATGTGGCACAGGAGGGAGTCTGGCACTCTTTTACAAGAGTTTTTGGAGTTTTTGAGATGCCTTTTATTTAAAGCTACGCTTTTGGCCCCATCTTAGCTTTGGAGACCGCCTACATGTCCTTGCTCCTTTTCCATCTTCTTTCTACTTTTTCATTCGTCCTTCCACCTTCTCGGCTTGGGGTTAACATTACCCCCCTCCGAGACAGGTGCCAGTCCCATGGCACTCTTGTCAACTATTGGTGTTTTAAGAGGCAATTGGTGGAGCAGTCATGTGAGGGCAGGGCAACATATAGACTCAGGTGCCCGTGGAAGCGTGGTAGTAAGGTTGGTTGGAGAAGTAACGGATAGCTAGTGGTTGACGAGGCCTCCGAAGTCAATGGATGGGTGTGTTGGTGGTGCTTGAAAGGACAGGGAGTGGTGCTCCATGTAAGGAGGGGGGTGTCTATCAGAGTGCGCAGTGCAAGTGGCTCAGGGTGACAAGTCTAACCATAGGCGAGTGGCCTCCCTAGGTATGTCCTGCCCTTGATGGGCCCTAAGCGTGAAGTGGGGGAGCAAAAAGAGCTAGGAGGTTAGGAGTGGAGCCGATTGACCGAAGCCACTGGGCATGCCTAACTTGAGGACCCCTAGATGCGGTGATTGTGCTCTATGTGGTGCTGAGTGCTTGTGGAAGTGAGTTGTTTTGTTTATTCCATGCGTAAGGATCCGCCTGTGCGATGTGCTTCTCTTTTTTTTTTGTTTGGTGTTACACTAGGATAACGATAGCCTGCACCTAATCTTCCTTGTCTGATTGAGGCGAATGGACTTGCTTACAAATTGATGGTTTTGCATGAACGCTTTGAGATTCATGCGGACGTGGAGGGAGGTGGTGGAGAGGAAGGGATGGTTTGTTAGCTTTCATGGATGCAGATAGAGAGCAACACATAGAGTGAAGCAACATGCTTCCTCTCTCATTCTACTCATTATTACTGAAAAGACATAGGTAAAGTATTTACAAGTCCAGAAGGACCATTCACACCAACCCTAAGGACTAGAGTACCGACTTATTTAATATACCTGACTAATATAGCTAGACTAGCTGTGTCCAGTCAAACACATATGAAAGAGCTTGATATTCTAACACTCCCCCTCAAGCTCAAGATAGCATCTGTACTCCAAGCATCTGCCTAAAACCACAAAACTTATCTTTACCCAAGGACTTGGTAAAGATATCCACAACCTGTTCATCTGTCTTTACATGCATAAGATCAACTCGTCCTGCAAGAACCATCTCTCTGATGAAACGGTAGTGTACCTCTATGTGTTTCATCCTAGCATGATAAATTGGATTCATAGCCAGGAGTACACTACTCAGATTATCACATAGTAACTTCACTGGAGCATCTACCTGTATGTCCAAATCATCCATAAGCTTGAGCAGCCATGAAATCTTGCACGCTGCCAATGCAGCACCCTTGTACTTTGCCTTAGTACTCGACAAAGCAACCGTAGGCTGCTTCTTGCTGCTCCAACTAATCATGCTGCTACCAAATCCAAATGCATATCCACTCCTAGATCTACGGTCATATGAGCAACCTGCCGAATCTGCATCCGTGTATCCAGTCAATGTCAAGGGCTTATCTCTGACATAGAATAACCCATACTCTACGGTGGACTTAACATATCTCATAATGCATCCAACTACATCCAAGTGCGGCTTTCTAGGCTTCTGCATAAACTGGCTTATGAGCCCTACAGCATAGCTCAAGTCAGGCCTATTGATGGTCAAGTAAATCAAGTTGCCAACCATCTGCTTATACATAGTCACATCCTCTACTTCAGCCCCAGTGTTCATGTCTAGCTTGACATTCTGATCAAGAGGTGTATCCAATGGTTTGCATTCAGCCATGCCATACTTCTTCAGCATCTCCATGGCATAGTGCTTCTGCATTAGCCATAACCCATTGTCAGCTAGAACTACCTCAATGCCCAAGAAATACTTCAGTTCTCCTAGGTCTTTCATGTCAAATTCAGATTTCAGCATCTTCATTACATGCTGTATGCCCAAGTCATCATCACCAGTGATTATCAAATCATCAACGTATATGACCAGCACTACCAAGTCACTGTCAGAGTCTTCTTTGTAAATAGGCTGTGAGCAGCCCTGCCAACAACAAAACCCAATCTCTGCAAGTAGTTACTGATCCTAGCATGCCAAGCTCTCGGAGCCTGCTTCAGCCCGTATAATGCCTTTTTCAGCCTGCATACATAATGCTGAAAATCAGGGTGAACATACCCTTCCAGCTGAACCATATAAACATCCTCTGCTAGGTCACCATTAAGAAATGCATTCTTAACATCCATATGCTGCAATTTCCAGCCTTTAGCAGTAGCAGCCAAGGCAATCACAGTGCGAGTGGTTGCCATCTTGGCAACAGGGCTGAATGTTTCCTCATAATCAAGTCCATATTCTTGGGCATACCCCTTTGCAACCAGCCTGGCTTTGTATCTCTCCACACTACTATCTGACTTGCATTTGATTTTGTAGACCCATTTGCAACCAATGGTCGTTTTCCCTTCAGGCAGTGGCACTAAATCCCATGTCTTATTTTCAGCCAAGGCATTCATTTCTTCATCCATGGCTACACACCAATTCTCATCTTTCACTGCTTCAGCATGTGTACCTGGTTCTTTGACCTCCATCACTTTTGTCATGTAAGCATAATGCTTTGCAGAGTAGCCACTGTATGTCAACCTGTCAACAGGGTATCTGACCCTCTGCGAGCATCTAAGCTGTGGTGCACTACTCGATTCCCCTCTCTCATGAGGCAGAATATACCTGCTTTGCCTTGTGCCAGGCGTATAGACAGTCGGAATACCAAGTTCGCTGCCTCAAGTGTCAGCAGACTCATAGCCAAACATCATTCTACCAGGTGTCATCATACCAGATGCATCCTCAATAACTTTCTCTTCTCCTTTACTGTCCAAGTAATCATGTCTCCCCCTCACTAACATACTGGTGTTAATGGGACAGCAAGCTCCTCAACCTCCCTGTCCATGGGGATACTGTCTGACTATGAGGTCCTATCATAGCAGTGCTCTGCTATAAATCAACTGCAGAGACATGAGTGCAAGGCATATCCGATGGCACTACAACTGATGATACATATCAAGAGCCCATCTCATCAAAGATAACATCCGTGCTTACCAAAGTCTCCCTGGTAGAGGGATCGTAGCATTTGTATGCCTTCTTCTCCTGCGAATATCCAATGAAAACACACTTATGCACTTTGGGATCCAGCTTCTTCCTTTTCTCATCTAGAATATGCACATAAGCAAGACAGCCAAAGACTTTCATGTGACTTACATCCGGCTTATAGCCATACAGCTTCTCAAATGGTGTCATCTCATGAATACCTACAGTGGGAGTCCTGTTCAGAATGTATACGGCTGTCATAACAGCCTCTGCCCAATCGTGAAGCAGCATATGCTTTTCATTCATCATGGCCCTAGCAACTTCCATCAGAACCCTGTTCTTTCTTTCAGCTACTCCATTCTGCTGCGGAGTGTAGCTGCAGGTTAGCTTCCTATGAATGCCATTTCCAGCCAAGAAATCATCAAATTCATTTGATACATACTCCCCACCACTGTCAAATCTCAAGCAAGAGATGTAGCATTGAAACTCCTTCTCAACCAGTGCTTTAAATTGCTGAAAAACAGCAAAGACCTCATCTTTTGTTTTCAATATGTAAAGCCAGGTATAGTGACTGTAGTCGTCAATGAAAGATACATAATATCTGGAACCTCCCATAGATGCATTATGAGCTGGCCCCCAAACATCAAATTGCACTAACTGCAATGGATGTGTACTCTACCTTACATGCCTGAAAAACAGTAATCTAGGTTGCTTACCAAACTGGCAAGTATCTCATACATTACCAATATCTGAATATTGGAACTTGGGTAAACCTGTAACCAGCTATTTTTTCTACATAATTTGTAGCCTTTGCAAATTGACATGCCCCACTCTCTTGTGCCATATTTCCAAATCCCTAACAGTGCCAGAACCATGGGCAAACATAGTTGAATTCAGCTCTGGCAAAGAAGCATCAAGAGTAAACATTCGGCCATTCCTGTGACCACGAGCTATCAACTTGCATCCATTGCCAAACTCTTCAATAAAGCAGCCATGTTTATTGAATCTAACCTGCAAGTTCTACTCCGGCACATAATAAGTTCTTCGTAATTGAAGGGTCATGCAAGACACCATGCAAATTTTTCTTCTTGCCATCATGAACCACAAGAGGCACTTTGCCTTTATGCTCAATGCTATGCTACGTGTCATCACCTGTGCATACATAGCCATGCTTTTCAGCCACCATATCAGTGAATCAGTCACCATGAGGGGTCATGTGATTCGATGCCCTTGAGTCAATGTACCACACTACATCATCAGATGATTTTTCAGCAGCCTTATCTTTGACATATTGCATGGCAAACAGTCTATCACCAGAGTCATCTGCCTGACTGGACGTAGCATAGTGTCCATGCTGCTTGCTCTTCTGGTTTCCCTACTTCTTCCAGCAGTCCTTTGCAATATGCCCATACTTTCCGTAGTAGTGACAATCCTTATCCTTATTTGGATTGTGTGACTGACGCTGCTGCTACCATGAGCCTCTGCCATGGGAGTTAGATCTCCCCCTGCCTCGAAATTTTCCACCACCTCTTGCATTTGATGACGGTTGATTGCTATTACCATAGGATGCATTCTGCTAGCCTCCTCTGCCAGATCCATAGCCTCTACCACGGCTACCACGGCCACGCTGATTCAAGTAAAAAATTACATCCTTATTCTTTGAACTACTTGACCCTGTAGCTAAGCCAAGCTTCACCTCTTCATGAATCAATAATGCAACCAGCTCATTAAAGTCGGGCGTTTCAGCCGCACAAACACTGAAGTGTCAAAAGACTTGTATTCAGGACCCAAGCCATTCAAAGTCACTGCAACCATATCTTTATCTTCAACGTGTGAACCAATAGATGCCATCTGATCTGCTATGGTCTTAACCTCTGTGACATAATCTTGCATGGATTTGTTCTTCCTCTCCATGTTATTGAATTTCTGCTTCAATTGTATCTTCCTAGCACTTGTGGTTGTGCCATAGTATTTGACCAATATATTCCATGCATCTGCTGGGGATTTACAGTTCATGATCTGCATCACCATAGCATCTGAGATACATAATGACAACCAATGTAAAACCCTGTGAGCTCTTTCCGTCCAAGCTCGATGCGCTCATCTTTGATGATCAGCTGTAGGATTCCTTTCTGGAACTTCAGGTTCAGCCTCAACACCTGTCACTAAGTCCCAATATCCTTTGCCTATCAGAAAGTTTTCCATGCGGAACTTCCATATTGCATAATTGTTGCTATCAAGCTTTTCTCCCACAATCTGGGTTACATTATCAGTTCTATCAGCATTTGCCATGTTGTAGACCTTGCATGACTACCTGCAAACCAAGATCTTCTTAACAGTGCAACTTCAGCCCGGAACTGTTTATGACAATTTTCTACAATTAATTACAGTAAAGAACCAGGGTATTTCAGCCCACTGGCAACCCAAAACAGCCCACAAACAAGTGGCTTAACCTATGGGTAAAACAGTCAATGCAAATGCTATGTATTTACTTTGGTTTGAACTCCTGCAACGTCACTGCCATGGTACATACATGCAGTCTAAAAACTGTAATTCTATGAGTGACCCACAGTGGTTTCAGGCCCAAAACTAAGTGGTATACATGTCATACATGTCCCAAACTTCCATAGATAGCTGCTAGTACATGTGTCAAGCCGTACATAGGCATAGAACCACAAAATAGTATATAACCAGCATATATGAATGTCGTAAATACATTCCCAGATTTCAAACAGCCATTGCATTGGCAACAGGGATTAATTTCAGTCCCAAAAAACCATAAAACATTTGCATCACTTCCGCTTCCAATGCTCAAGCATTTAACAGTCGCAGATCAAGTCTTCGAGTACCTGTGGGACTAACCAAATCAACTAGTTCTTCGGGAGTAATCAATTAGTGCTTTATGTCTGCAATTTTTTTCAGTTTTCAGCCTGTCACAAGCTCTCAGATCATGCCATTCCAAGCTCCAAGTTTATGTCAAAATACCCAAGAAATATGACATGTCTTCTACCAAGCATCAAGTGCTACATTCAATCTCAATGTACATGCCAAAGAGCATCCAAAATGCAGACATCACAAGTGTATAATGTCCCTGTAACTTCAATAACAGTTCAGCCCTGTGTATTTAGATCTGTACACCTCTATTACAGCTCCCACAAGAGCAATAGCAAAGTATACCCTTCAAGAACCTTCCTTGGTATGTATCCATGCTCTATGCCACTTGACAAATGCTATTCACCTTGAATCTCAGCCAATGAGAGCAGCCTGTTTATAGGCACAGTCTACACAGACAGTTCAGAGTATATTCAGATTAGATTTCTGGTGATGATGATGAATGCCCACTTGTTTATGCTCAATGGAGCCTTGGTGAGTCTCCAAACAAGCCACACACTTGTTAATGCTCAATGGAGCCTTGGTGAGCAGTCCATGTACTAAATCTCAGTCATGGAGTTCAGCCTGGAAAACAAGCGCAATCATGTTGGCTGGCCTGACCTCTACTGCTGCACAATTTACTAATTATTTTAATGATGAGACACTCACTAGTGCTCAACCAATCCTTGGGAGACTCCTCAGCAAGCCACAGCTCCTCCTTCAAGCAATGAGACTCCAATGCTTAATAATGCATACCTCTGTGTGACCATTGATGGAAATGACTGTCGGTCCTCTTCCTTTTCCAGCCCTTCAGGTCAATCTTCAAGTCTTCTTCTTCAGTGCATTCCACCAGTGAGCCCATTCATGGCTCTGATACCATGTTAGCTTTCATGGATGCAGATAGAGAGCAACACATAGAGTGAAGCAACATGCTTCCTCTCTCATTCTACTCATTATTACTGAAAAGACATAGGTCAAGTATTTACAAGTCCAGAAGGACTATTCACACCAACCATAAGGACTAGAGTACCAACTTATTTAATATACCTGACTAATATAGCTAGACTAGCTGTGTCCAGCTCATGTCGGTCAAACACATATGAAAGAGCTTGATATTCTAACATGGTTGTACCTAGTAAACTGGCTGTCGTTCATATCTTCTAGGAGAGCTAGGCAAAAGGAGGGAAGAAGGCTAGCTCTCATCATTAGGCGTGCCATGACGCAGCTATCAATAGCATTAGGGTCAAAAAAGAGGGAGGCAAGCTACGCTCTTGTGGGGTTGGGTCTTGCTTGAGTAATAGCTTAAGTAGCCTAAGGTAATTATAGGTAGTTATAAAGGCAGGATCGGGACAGGAGGAGAAGTCCACAAGAAAGTACGTCATGGAATCATTTAGCCTTCCTAAGTCAAAAAGGAGGGCATGCTCGAAGGAGGCGGCGTTGGAGTTGTAGATGATGGGGAAATCATGCTGCCCATGGAGGGTGGCAACAAAATCCACACCTACCCTATGAGGATATGCAATGAATGTGGGGTCATTCCTCTCGTAGGGTAGGGTGTTGCAAAACGCCATTCAGGCAAGCATGCTAATATCACACACTCGCCTCCTCCAAAGAGGTTGGCAGTTGTAGCCCTGTATAGTATGTGGTATTTTGAACACTTTGTCTTGCCAAAACTCTACTTCCTCTATGCCCAAGAGAGTAGGGGTCTTCTCTCTTTCTTCCAGCCATTTTTGGCCTAGTTGGCCACCAATCGCAATCACCTCCTCCATTACCTTAATTGGTAGGAGCCTCCTCAGGCTGTTAGGCATGAGGAAGTTGAAGGTGAAAGGGTCCTTTTCATTTTCTTGCCATTCCCAGATCACCAGCTCTGCGTAAAATCTCTCAGGGAGGTCATCGGGGCATGGTGGGAGGGGTGTGGATGACCACATGATTGGTTTGGCTCTTAACTACCTCCTAGTTTCTTCAACTAATTTCCTACGTCGCTCCCTAAGTGCGGTTTGTCTGTGGGTCAATCTATTGATGTTCTTGATCATGTCACAAGGGGGGTTGTGGGATTATCTCTTCGCTGGCTCTCCTTATGACGAATTCAATGTCCACCTCCTCCCCTTGCCGTTCTTCTGATTGCGCTCCTTCCTCAAAGCCAAGTGCGTCCAACTCCTAGGGGGTTAGGCCAGCCAATAGTAGGTACTTTCGTTGTTCTTCTAAGCCTAGCCTAACCTCTGCAAGTTAGGGTGGCATCTGTAGCCCCACATGTAGGGCCCTATGTGTGATGCTCAGTTTCTTCTGCACCACCTCCAATGACTCCTTTCCCTCTGACTAGATCGTATCCAGTAATGTGTTGAAGAAGGCCTGTTTTGCTGGGCACTAAAGGCTGTCTGGGCGGCGTCTGCTTTACTTTCTGCCAGGATTTTTTCTTTTTCCACCAAAGTGAGGCGTCGTGCCAGTGCCTTCACCCGTTGGCCGTGGAGTCGAGATAGGACCAGAAGCGTCTGTGAGTGGAGGCCTCTTTTGGTGGCAAAAGAGGCACTGGCAAAAGTGCCTTCACCCGTTGGCCTCTTTTGCCCCATGGCCGTGGTTTCTGTGCTCTTCCCCTAGGCCATTTCTTTACTAATGAAATATTGCATCCAGGCCACGAAGTTGGAAACTTCCATGCTGGTGGGGATGCTAGGGGTGAGTATAGTTGGTTCGGTGGAGGGTGCTATGAGGGTGGGGATAGGATGGAGGAGGGCCTTGGCTTTGCCTTCCAAGACAGCGAGTGGTGCGACTTCTCGAACCTGTGTGCTAGAGCTAGGCCCTTCTTCCCTCAGCTCGCTCCAAGCTCCTGGATCATTCTCCCTGCACTGTTGCTCAATGGACCAGCGTGTGGCTTCGGTCAAGTCCTCCTCCTCCTTCCTTCTTAGTTCCTCTTCTTCCTCCGCAACTCTTCTTTGCCTTTCTTTTTTGGCCTTGCTGTATTCTTCCTCCAATTTCTCCTTTTCTTCCTGTGCTTCTCTTTTTCTCTTCTCAACCTTCTATTTTGACACCTTTTTAGCCCTCTTGACTTGTTCTGTTGTTTCTTCCTCTTCATGTTTCCTTTCTTCTCTCTCTCCTCGGCCTCCTTGAGGGATTGTCTTTTTGCTTTTTCTAAATCCTCTTTCTCCTTCCTGCGGCCTTCATGTGGTTTCTTTTTCTTCTGTGTTCTCTTCTTCTTGGGTTCCTTGACCTGCTTTTTGCTTGATTGCTCTTCTTGCCCTTGTCCTTCCTTATCAGTCTCAGTCCTATCACTGGACCTCTCTTGGTACTGATGAGGGGGTGACCTGTTGGGCATTTCCCCTTCCCCTTCTTCTGCATCCTGCGTCTCTTTCACTGCCGCCTAGATGAGCGTAGTTAAAATGCTTCCATAGGCAATGAACGAGGCCTTGGACAAGGCCTTCTTTCTTTCTGTGGCCCTAGAAGTTGGAGACTCTCCTCCTGTGGGCGTGCTCCCTAAAGCCAGTGCTTTAGCCACCTGGTCAATAGTTTTGCACACATAGTCGTTCCAATAAACTTCATGCAAGGTATGAGCCGCTATGTTCTCCAGCATAGGCACACTGATTCGGTGCATCAATGCGTTGTAGGGCTGGCTGGAGAAGAGCGTGTGTACTAGTTTTGTCTGCAATCTGGTTTCTACATCAGGGATGTCTTGGATGCTGATGTCGTCATTTGTCAGCACGTCCTCCTTTCTCATCCTCAGCATGGCGTACACATCTCTCTTCTACTTCTTTTCTATTTTTGGCTCCAATCCCAATGCCTTCTCCACCAAGGTGAGGATTAAGCAAACCTGCACCTATTTGGCATTTTGTCCCCTTCTTATTATGACGGTGCCGCTCTGGTTGTCAGGGTCGTAAGACCTGAGAAATTCCACACACTGTGTGGTCGGGTTCTTGTGCAAATCTTTCCATATACTTGGTGAAGTTGCATTTTTCAACGACTCTCCTGGCCGCCGCCTCCTTGGCCACCAAACCTTCTATGTTGTGAATGGTTCGGAACTTTAGCTGGTTGTAGACACGGCTCTCCAGAGTGATGCTATACTGTGCTCTTTCCTCTTCCGTGAATGGAAGTCAATGGGCACGGTCTTGTTGCGACATCTTTTGTTCCTGTCATAAACCCCAGTTTCCATTAGTGCTTCCAAATTAACAATTCACAAAAGAAATCATAGACTAAAAAGGAAAGACTCTATGTGTTTACTGAATGAAAGCCTTAAAATCTTATCCAATGTTGAGCCTTCCCTTTCAGTTTTAACTTTTTGCCTTTTATTTTAAAGTTCTCTTGACATCTTCCTACCTCGCTCGTTGTCTACGTGCTTATGCATTTTGCTTGATTTTCACTGGTTTTAATTGATCTCTTAATTCACCATTGATCTCTTAATTCACCTTACTCCCCTTCCCTTCCCAACTTGAGAAGAATCCTTACTAGGATTGAAGGTATGGGAGGTTGAGGACCTTTGGCAATGGGTCTTAGGAGTCACCGACGAAGGAACCAAGTGTGAAAATTGGGATTGTACTCTAACTGAGCTGCGTGATCGATATCAAAAGGGCGAGTGCCAACATGTGTTATGTAAGTGAGAACATCTATTACGAAGTCACCGAAGGCACCGCGGCTAGCAATGTGTAGCTCCTCCTCAGCCAGTAGGCGATCAAGGTAAGGAAGTCCCTTGATGTGCTCTTCCAAGGGGCGGTTGCGAAGAGTGGTTAACACTCTATACGAGGTTAGCGCAATGTAAGTGGGGTCATACTCCGCTGTTTTGATTGCGCAATGCTGCTCTGCGTTGGTCATGACTCGACATCCCTCTACTTCCCATTGCAACCTAAGAGTGTACCAGTGCTGCAAGAATGGGGATTCAGTCCCAACAAATTGGGATAATTCTGTAATTTCTTGGTCGGTGATGGTAGAAGTGGTTCGTTGATCATATGATGTTATGATGCGCTATTTGAGGGCTTGCTCTTTAGATACCTCACTGTTGAGCAATACAGCAACGGAGTTTACTGCCTTTGCGAAGGCAAGTTCAAATTCTCCCAAGAACAAGGCATCGTGCGAATTTCGATTGCAAAAGGCTCGGGCAACAAGCCTAAGTCCAAGTGGTCATAGCTTGGAGCTAGCTCTCTAAAGGTCGCATCGAGCCATCTAATGCAATCAACCACATCTTCCCTTGTATCTTCAGCTAGATTTGAGGTCAGTGTCAAAAATGACTTCTGCTTGTAGAAGGGTTTAAGACGTGATGGTGGTTGGGGTTTGATAGCACTAGAGCCTTTAACAATGGATAGTTGTGGTTGCGGGTGTGCCTTAGGTTGCGATTGGGCTTCCTGACTTAGGGCTAGGGGAGTAGCAGCTACTTCTAATGGACTACTACCTTCAAAGTGGATCATTGTAGTTGGATGGACTCTACTGGGTGATGGGTCTTGTTCGAGTATCTCGAGCATATGTGTAGATGGGCTTGATGGATGTGGGCCTGGGGAGCACTGCAACTCATGGTTTTGAGGTTTGATGGGGCTGAGGGTGATCAGGCTTGGGGGTAGCATACGAGTGGCGGTCTTGGCCAAGTGGGCTTTAGGGATATATAACCAGGTCTTTCCCTCATAGTAGCCTTGCGCGTGCAGGAGGGCTTTGGAGACCCACCTTTGTCGGATCATGCCCTGATTTCTATAACTACGCCTTGACATCCTAGGTTTAGCGCTTTGGGTCTTATGAGGTCATGTGTGATGACTCCTAGGCAGTGGTTGTGGCTGTTTAGGCCTCCCTTGGAACCTAGGCTGTTGAGCCTTAGCTTTTATTACCACGAGTAGTGGTTCTTGAGAGGTGGTGGGTGGTGGTCGGGCACTACCCCTCTCCTTAGATTCAGATGCTAACAATCCTATCGGTGGTCATGCGGACTGTTCCATCGTGCAACCCTTGCTAAAAGGTGTATCGATGCAGATGTTGCCTATGGAGAGGTGAATGCACTACAACTCATAATCGACATGGCAACGAGCTTGCTTCTTGAAGGTTCGCCCTAGCAGCGTCTTCGTGCTTGCGTCCTTGGTGTTTGGCAGCACGTAGAAGATCATTGGTACAGTTTCAATCTCGATACAAACGGCGGCCCTGCACTTGCCGAGGAGAGCATAGGAGCGGCCCCATATGGATTTAATCTAGCGTTAGTGGGTTGTAGTGGCGGTTTGCCAAGTTGGGTCCAATGATCGTGAGTCAAGTCATTGAAGTCTGCTCCCTCGTCAATTAAGGCATTGAAAATGCATGTTCGCCTGGTAGTGACCATGATGTGCAGGTATGCAGGTTCCAAGATTTTCTCATCCGCGTCAATTAAGGCATTGAAGATGCATGTTCGCATGGCCATGACCGTGATGTGCAGATATGCAAGTTCCAAGATTTCCTCATCCGTGTCATCGATTTCGGTGATGGTGGCTACCCAGACATTGACTGGTGGTTCATGCAAAGGATGTGTGGGGGGATAGTATTTCTTGACATGGCTACCATTGAATAAGCCTATTCCTTTGTCGGCTAGAGTCTTGAGATCGATGTTGCCGGTTCGGCTGATCGCACGGACCCTGAAAGGTCCAAGACCCCAAAACTTCATTTTTTGCTTGTGCCCCTTGATTGAGTATAAGAGCACTAGGTCGCCTTGCTCGAACTCGCGTTGCTTGACATGCTTGTCAAACCAGCTCTTGCATCATGCCTTCTCGCATACGAGTGCATGAGTGGCTAGAAGACGAGTCTCCGAGAGGCATGCTTCCTTTCCTTCCCATTGCTCCTAAAGCACAATTCGTAGGCTAGGCACGAAGAATTCTACGGGGAGAATTGCTTCGATTTCGTAGGTCACCTAAAGGGGGTTTGTCCGACATCCATTTTGTAAGCTATGCAGTAAGCCCACAAGGCCACCATCAGCTTGTTATCCCAGTCTCGTTGCGTGAGGCCGAGACTACCTTGGTTAGGATGTTGACAAGAATCTTATTTGTGGATTCCACCTGGCTGTTTGCTTGAGGGTAATATGGAGAGGATTTTGGATGGATAATTAGGAAGGTGGATAGGAGATGAGTTATTACTTCATTGATGAAGTGTGTCCACTAGTCACTGACTAGTTCGATGGGGCATCTGAATCGTGAGATCACCTGCTCCCATAAGAACTTGGCAGTCGTTCAAGTATCGTTATTTCGGGTTGCTCTCGCCTCTGCCCACTTCGTTAGGTAGTCTGTGGCCACAATGATGTATTTGGCCTGAGAATACTATGCAACAGGGCTAATGGGTCCCATGAAGTCAATCCCCCATTTTTCGAAGGATTGTCATGCAATGACTGGGGTCAACTCCATCTGATCCTTGCGAATCGGGACCTTCATCCGCTGGCATTCGTCACAATGCTTAACAAATCACACGGCATCACGAAACAACGTTGGCCACAATAGTTGAGACTGCAACAACTTGCAGGCCGTTGTCTCTCCGCAAAAGTGTCCACCAGCAATCCCACTGTGTGCCTCCGAGAGCACGTCGTGCATCTCATGTTCGCACATGCATCTACACATCAATCCATCTTTCCCTAAGCAATATAGATGGCCTGTTATCAACTGGTAGGGTTGGATTTTGAGAATAAGTTGCCTCAGTCTTGCCTTCTCTATTGGTCATTCAGGCAGTCCATGCTCGAGTAGTTGGACTATGTCATCTACACAATATGGTGTTAGATCAGCCTAGAATAAATCCCTCCCATTGGAGAGATTAAAGAGGTGGGCATGGTCTGGCAATTCATCGGTAATGCCTTCTCCAACGGATTCCCCCGTGGGGATGCGTGACATATGATCAGCCATGTAGTGTTGTTTCCCCTTCCGTACAACCACAGAGAAGTCAAACTTCAAAAGCAGAAGGAGCCACCAAGCTATGCGTCCTGTAGCGCAAGGTTTATTCACTAGGTATAGCAAGGCTTGATGGTCTACAAAGAAGGTAAAGGGCGTAGCCAATAGATAATGCCAGAACTTCTTCACAGCAAACACCATGGCCAAGCCCTCTCTTTCCATCGTCAATTTTCCATCTCTCGTGAGTTGTCTGCTAGCAAAGCTCACTAGATAATCTAGGTTGTGCTTGCTAGGTTGGCACAACACTGCCCCCATAACGATTTTAGAAGCATCAATATGCACGTGAAAGGTTATGGTTCAATCTGGGGCTCGTAGAATTGGTGCTATGGTTAGAGCCCACTTCAACTCTTCATATGCGCATTGGCAAGATTCAGTCCATTCGAAGACAATCAACAGTTTGTATAAAGGTCTTGCTATCAATGCGTAATTCAACACAAACCGTCGATAGTATCCCGTATGGCCTAAGAAGCATTGAACTCCCTTGTATTTGGTTGGGGGTGGAAGGTCGACAATAGCCTTGACCTTTGAGAAGTCAGTGGCAATGCCATTCTTCAACACCACATGGCCGAGGATGCATCCATGTTTCACCCAAAACTGACATTTCAAGGGGTTCAAGGAGAGACGATATAGATGGCACCGATCAAAGACTGCTTCGAGTTTGTTCAAGTGTTCCATCTAGGTCGAGTGAACGCAAAGGTCATCGACAAAGACTTCTAATTCCTTGCGAAGCATGTCTTTAAATATGGTGCACATGAGACGTTGGAAGGTAGCAGGGGCATTAATCAACCCGAAAGGCATGACTATGTACGCAAAGACGCCCCACTCGATGGCAAATGTAGTCTTATGCATGTCGACAGGATGCACTTACACCTGGTTGTATCCTGAGAAGCCATCCACAAAACTATAGGCCTCCTTGCCTGCCACTCTTTCAAGCATGTGCTCAATGTATGGCAATGGATAATTATCCCTTTTGGTAGCAGCGTTCACCTTTTTATAATTGATGCACACTAATTTTTCCATTTTTTTTCATCACAATGACTATGGGTGATACCCAGTCCGTATGCTCAATTTCATAAATGAATCCTGCTTTCATTAGCTTATCAATTTCTTCCTTAACAGCATGAGCGTACTTAGGATTCCTTGGGTATGGTCACTGCTTCACCGGCGCTGCGTCAGGTGTCATGGGTATGTTATGAGTCACTAGACTCAGATCTACCCCTTTGAGCTCTTCCAAGGACCATGCAAACACGTCCACATACTCTCGCAAGAGAGCGGCCAAACTCGCTTCCTCATTCTCAGCCAATTCATCGGCAACGAAGACTGGTCGGGGTGTCTCCCCTTCTCGGGCTAAGTTCACCTCTTTGACCCTGGCTGGTCCCTCAATTGGTTCGCTTGTTTGCCCTTGCCGTTTGGCACCCATCAAGATCACTACCCTATCTCCTTTCTTGAATTTCATTAATTGTTTTGGAAGGTCCCATGGTTTTCGTTGCTCGTCTATTTGGGTGTCCTTGGGTTGGTTTGCCCTTCCTTACTTCAATCGTTTGCGCCTCAGGTGGACAGGTAAGTCCCCGGCTGTGCGTCAGGTCTTGGGTAGCCTAGGTATTTCTAGGTCGCTATCCGAGCTCACTTCTGACTCAGAGCCGAACTCGCCATCTTCGCTAGAAGAGGGGGTCTCCCCTGGTGGTTGCAGTTCATATGGTGATTCTGCTCTAAGCACTTGTGTCGCCCCTGGTTAAGCTAGGCCTGCTTGCTCAAGATCTATGCCTGCTACGTGTTCTAAGTAGGCACGGTCACAATTTATGTGCATGAGTCTTCACTCTATCTTATAGGCACTTCTTTTTTGCGGCTTGGAATCCGCCCGTATTTATTCTATTTTGTGTCCCTTCGTGTCATACTCTATCAAATCCACCTCACCCTCACTTCCATCACTGAAGGGTTGGCAGTCTTCGTACTCATCGTCAGAGTCTTCTGCACCAGCCGGTTCATCATCCCGTAGGACTTGGTACATCTCTTGTCACCAATCCGGGACTAAGGCCCAGTTATATCTAAGGTTCAAGTCATGCACGCTGGTCCATTGCCACTTGGATTCGCCTAAGAGGTCTTGGAGTGGTGTGAGATTTGCTACTGAGTTGTCAGCTAGCTTGTCTATTAAGTATTCCAGGGCCTCCTGGAGTTCTCTCTTGTTGCCTGGCCCTTGGAAGGCGATGGGCTTAGGTCTCCCAAGATGGGTTCCTTCCATCATGCACACTGGTATAGAGGGCGTGCCGTCGGTCATGCCCATCATCTTGATGGCTTGCTCATACGCTTCTTGGTCCGAGAACGGCAAGTCGATTGTAGCAAGGACATGCATCCAATCTCATTCGTCTTCTGGACATGGGATATACTTAGTCAAGGGGGCATAAGACTTCTTGACCTGACTGTCGCCCTTGAGCATCGAAGAGATGGCATCCAAGTTGGCTGGTGAGGTTTTCCAAGTGTCCATCTCCACCCTCACAGCTTTCGTCCTATTGCCTAAGAATATCAAGCCGTTACCCCAATCTTCAATAACTCTGGCATTGCATATCCAGGGCCGGTCTAACAGGACATTGTAGTCCACCCCCTTCATGACTATAAAGTTGACAGAGGACTAGACAGCTGCGATTTTGACTGGCCAATTTTAAGTATCCCGAATGGCCTCACCATCATGTCATTTACTAACGTGACATTAAACCGAGCAGTCTCAACGGGTGGGTTTCCCCAGGTCTGCAGTACTGCATGGCTTAGCACACTAACCCCGGCTCCCGTGTCTACGATCCCCTTTCTTGTTGTGTCTCATAAGGCTAGGACTGGTAACACTGCACGCATCTCGGTGCCTTCCCAAAAAGTGTTAATATGCAAGGATTTTGGCCTAGAGTGTAGGGTTAGACTCGATATTTGTGTTTCTGCGTCCTGATCTTGCAAATCCGACACCTGTTCTCGTGATTCCTTGACCCACTGCTTGAGGTTTCGCCATAAGGTGGGGTGTTGCTTAAGCATGTCTCCTAAGCTTAACGTTACTAGGGTGGTCACTAGTGTGGTGAGGAGGCTATCACGGGTGCTCGTCCCTCTCCTGTGCTGAATTGTCCTGGCCAATGGCCGTGACTGATTTGCAGACCTGCAGCATCAAGGTTTGCCCTAAGGGGTGCTGTTTGTGGTGCGGTTGCCCTTCTTGACTTTGGTTAAGGGGGTGAGTCTGTCGTGCTCATGCTGATGAGATCCTCTCTCTCGTCCTCTAGGATGGGCTCAGCGTCTCTTAAGTGCTCTTGTGCCTCTTTTACCCAGTCCCTCACCTTCTCTATGGCCTCGAGTTGGCTCTTCGAATGCGAGTATTCCCCTACCTTGGCACTTCCCTTTTCGGCTGTCTTGGGGGCTGAAGTTTTCATTTCTGTGTCCTCAACTTTATTTCCAATAGGTAGAGTTGTAGCACTCTTAGCTTTCAGTGCAATCTTAGTCTCCAACCTGCTCTTCCTTCACCTGCAGCTCTTTTTTCATGTCGAGGCTGCATCGAAGTTGATGGGCCCTGGTAGTGATATGACGGCCTACTTTGTCTGGGTACGGGTCATAACCCACAACGGGATGGGTGTGGCCTCCCCATCAAAGTTCTCGAAGCTGAACAGTCCCAATGGGACAGATGGTACTTCGGCTAAATTTGCAAAAGGTTTCTGATTTGGGCAATCGACGAAGAGATGGGTGATTCCACACTCTACACACCTCAGGTCAGCTTTTTCTCTGTTCTGCTGCTCCCTCTCGGGGCAACATGATGAAAAAAGGTCTGGGTGTCCACAGGTCTAATAGATGATTGGATCCTACATCTTCCCCCTTAGGCCTCTACCTTGTCCTCTCCCTAATGCCATCACTGGTGCTAGACGATAGTCCATGAGAACGGTATTGCCCTCTTCATCATGAGAGACATAAGGATATAAGTAAGTATCTTCCTCATTTGGCTCTTGCACGTAGTGGACTGGAGCGTCACTCAGTGGATGGGTCACATAAGGACCGGGCGGCCTAGATATACCTGTAGGGTTTATGTCCATCCCGGGGACACCTCGCTTCATGTTGTTAGGCGCAAGAAGGGCCAATGGGGCTCCCCTTCTAAAAAGTGGCTATGGTCTGTTTGCTAGGTAAGGCTGACCATATGGTTGGGAGTACGGAAGTCTCCTGGGCAATCTGCAGTGCATAGTGTCGTGATCAAACCTGCCGTACTTAGCACAAGGTCTCGACCGAGGGTCTTGACACTCGGCTGGCAAATGATTTTTGCCACAGTACACACATTGGATGTGTGGCCGCATTGGTCGTCTCCACAGGTCTTGCAACTTGACTATCTCCATCTTGACATCAGCCAAGTTGTGGTTTGTCTCGGTGGCCTTCCCCTTATCTTGGGATGATGGTGCTGGTCGCTCACCAGAGGTTGGTGCTCTTTCCAAACCTCGCGAGATGGTTTCTTCTGAGTTGGAGTTCCTAGAGCTCCTCTTTTTCAGCTAATCATCAACTCTGATAGCCTCAAAAACCCTAGCTAGCGTGTCTCGCTATAAGCTCGAGTTGGATACCAAAGCCTTATACAGTTCCTCGTTTCGAATTCCGCTGATGAACACAGTTGAAACTGCTCTTTCAGTCCATCGTTCACCTGTAGGGATTCTCTTGAAGAGGCTCCTTACGTGGGTTATGTAATTGCAAATGTCATCCTTCTCTTTATGCTTGACATTCACTAGTCTCACCAACAGATTGTCGGAGTATCCAGGCTCAACAAATCTCTTAATGAAGAGATCCTTGAGGCTATTGAAGTTTGCCCGATCTGCAACGTTTAAGCTTGTATACTAGGTCCTGCCCTTGTCACTTAAGTAGAGTCCGAGCGCTTGAGAATGCTGAGTCAGGTCGTTGAGGCCGTTGGCTTCGCAGACTTGCTCGAACTGCTCTACAAAGCTGTATGGGTGGTCATGGGGTTGGTACTTGTCGAGCTACTTTGCAACTATTGGGATTTTAGACTGGCTCTTAGAGCCTTGGGTTGCTCCTAACCCTGCTAGCAGTGAGTCGCTAATGCTGCAGCACTTTGCTGTGATGCGGTGTTGTCTAACAATCGCTTCATAAGAAGTTCGCTCAGTGTTAATTCTCCTTCTAGGACTCTCTCGTGATCCATTCGGTTTTTGCCGTCTAAGTTTAGCACTCGTTGCACCTCACGCAACTTTGTGCTTTGCCTTTGACTCCTGACCTGCTGGTCTCTATTATACGCGGCTATGCCTTGCAATGCCTTATGTGCTAGCTTCCTCTCTTCTTCTAAGTATGCGATGATAGCATCTGTTGTCCGACCGCGATGCTCATATCGGGCATGCGGATCATAGCTGCTGACCAATTGCTGAATAGCCTCTGGGAAGACGCCCAAGTCAACTTCCTCATTGGACCTGCGGTCCGAGCTTTCCTCCGCCATAGTCGAGTTCTCGTGCTTCTCCAAGCTATCGATCAAATTGAGTGGGTTTGTCGAATCCCCTTTGTTTGTGCCGCTTGCTTAATCCTACTTTGTGTGTTAATGGTTTGTTTCCGTCCATGGGTTCTCTCCTATTCGTGGGTTCCTTGAGTAGCTTATCTGAGTGAGTTCCTTGACTTATTAAATGCAGTCCTCAAGTTATCTCCACTCCGTGTGTG
Source organism: Lygodium microphyllum (assembly GCF_053477565.2). Classification (NCBI taxonomy): domain Eukaryota; kingdom Viridiplantae; phylum Streptophyta; class Polypodiopsida; order Schizaeales; family Lygodiaceae; genus Lygodium; species Lygodium microphyllum. The sequence goes on along the minus strand of NC_141155.1, from coordinate 20,344,860 downwards.
TGTTATTTCTGGTGCACGTGTGTTCAATCAGGCTTTCAGTTTTTCTTAAGTGCACTTCAAATGCGGAAATTCAAGGTGTGTGCGACAAACAACCTCTGAGCGTCTCATGCTCCCTCGGGCCTGATAGGCTTTGTAGATCAATTCTCTGGCCGTCTAGGTGAGATTTAGGGCTTTTCGCCTACGTTGCCTTGCCATTTTTTGGGCTCAATCGAGGTTTTATGGCTCGATGGGTCACCTTCTAGGTCTCTGGAATAAGGTATCACAACATCCCACTCAAATTGTTAAGCGGCCATGCCTTTTGATTTTGTCTACTCGGTGCGCCAAAATCAGGCTCTAATTGTCAAGAGGGCTCACGACAGGTTGTGCTGCTACTGCTGAGCTCCAATTGGACCAAGTCAAATCTCCGAGACTGAGTTAGGCACACACTCGGCGCAACTGGTCCAAATTGGAGGGGCCGAGCGAGTGACTCGGACTGGCCGAATTGCGACTATCCAAGTGCAAAAAGTTTTTTTAGTAGGCCGAGGTCCAAGTGGAGTGACTCGAACAAGCCGAGCCAGATGATGGGCTGAGGGCTGAGTCGGATCCTAGGTCGAGTGGGTTTCGGGCCAAGTGTCAGTTTGGTCAAAGGGCCGAGTGGGCTTTGGGCCAAGTGTCGATTTTTTGTCAAAGGGCCATCAAAGGGCTGAGTGGGCTTCGAGCTGAGTGTCGGTTTGGGTTTTCAGGTTGAGGTCCGAATGGGTGGGTCCGAGGGCTGAGTCTGGGACTCGGCCTAACAAGGGCAGTTCGGACGAGCGGAACGCGGCACGACGAATATCGCACAATGACGATTTCAATCGAATCTCCCTACTGAGGCAATCATCCCCTACATAAACTTCTAGATCCTGGCTAAGGCACGAAGGGAAGTGATTGGTATACTTGGGATGAGTGGTAGGCTCTCCAACAATGCGATCAAATCATCTCTCTCTCTCTCTCTCTCTCTCTCTCTCTCTCTCTCTCTCTCTCTCTCTCTCTCTCTCTCTCTCTCTCTCTCTCTCTCTCTCTCTCTCTCTCTCTCTCTCTCTCTCTCTCTCTCTCTCTCTCTCTCTCTCTCTCTCTCTCTCTCTCTCTCTCTCTCTCTCTCTCTCTCACACTGCAATGGTTGCAAATAAGCTCTCCTTGGCCTCTTGGCCCTTAAACCCCTTCCCGGGCAGGGCTTTGATACTCTCAATCACTCACTTGCCGACATTAAGCATCCCATGCTAGCTTTTTGCCATTTTTTGCATGTTTTATGCCATGTTTGCAACATTAAACCCTACCCTTTCCCGGTTCGATTTCCTAATGCTATCCTACACTAAATGCAATGAGAATCGAAAGCAACAAACTAACATGATTTCTCCCTATTTTCCAATCATCAAACTAACTAACTAACCCAAAATACTTATTTGTTTCAAAGATCAAAACACCCAACCTTCCTACCTACCTCAAGCTCCATTTCGAGGGAGAATCCCTTACTTCGATGCTTGATATGGGGCGCGCAAGCTTGAATCCGTGTCTCAGCAATGGAACCAAAATGTGGAAGCTTTCGCTCAACCGCCAAGACCCACGGACCACTTATTGTTTCAAGCGTTCCAAGCTAGCTCTAATGGCTACCTCTCACATAGCCGATGTGCCCTCGATCCTACGAGTGTAGTGAGCTTACCTTGATGTCAATATGAGTTGCCTCCTCTCTTTCACACTCTGGTAGCTCCATGATCCTAGATGCTAGCTCAAGCATGCTCAAGCCTCCTTCATCTCCAAGCTCCAACCGCCATAGCTGCGCACACAAGAGAAGGAAAGAGAAGAGAAGAGAAAAGGAGATGGTGAAGAGCTTCACCCCCTTGATCCCTCACTCCCACTCACTCACTCCCTCACACTCACAATCACTCCCTCTCTCAACAGCACACACAAGCAAGGAGAGGAGAAGAAGAGAAGAAGAGAAGAGCTCTTGTTGGGCACACACCAAAGAATGAGCTTCCATTCACTTTTTGAACTTTATATATACAAACCCTAAAACCCCATGGGCACCCATCCTTTTTTACATGACCGGCCATTGTGGCAAGGTCCCTTTTTCTAATTCCCTCTTTTTTCTTCATGCCCTAGGCCTATATTCGACTATTCTTTTACATGTGGCACAGGAGGGAGCCTGGCACTCTTTTACAAGAGTTTTTGGAGTTTTTGAGACGCCTTTTATTTAAAGATACGCTTTTGGCCCCGGCTTAGCTTTGGAGACCGCCTGCATGTCCTTGCTCCTTTTCCATCTTCTTTCTACTTTTTCATTCGTCCTTCCGCCTCCTCGGCTTGGGGTTAACAGTTTGAACATACATTTGGAGAATATGAGGTTCCAAAATCTATGCCAATGGTGGGTCCATCATTGAGTTTTCCTTTTGCTTGATTTGGTTCAGTCATGGCAGTCATCATTAGCAGATGGTCGGCTACATCAAGCATGTTGGTCCATCCAACCATTGGAGTATGCAAAAGCTCTTGAAGCTGCTATAGTGGTGTCCTATCCGACTCATGGAAAAATTCCTAGTCATTAGTGGATGTCGTGGATGGTCTTCTTTAGCTGGGTAGCCATTCACTGAGTCACGATCATAGCCTGCAAGAGAAAGTTATGCACTCCCTAAGGGGTGTGTCTGTCTCACAGTATGGTGTAAGTGCATGTGTAGTGGAACTGGGAGATGGGTCTAACCTTGGGTAAGCCCTTGGTAATGTCCCACACTTGAGGACCCAGTTCATGTGTTGTTGGAGGTGCAGTGCAAAACTTAAGGTGACAGGTCTGGAAGTCCTGCCATTGATGTGCCCTAAGCGTGAAGTGGGGGAGGGGCTAGTGTAAACCCTAGGTGTAGTAAGTGAAGTGAGCCCTGGTGCTTTTTTCTTTTCTCTTTTTTTTTTTCTTCTCTCTTTTTTTTTTGAAGAATTGCATACAAGGAAGATGTCCTAGCTAATTCCTATCACCTTCAGCTAGATTACGAGGTGGTTGCAAGCATTGGGATAGGAATGCACGACTTTGTAGATATTCTTTAATACCGGTCCGAGCCTTCAGAGGTGTGGATGACAAGAAAGGATGATTACACCTCGTGAAGCAGGTATCACTCATATCCTCTAATATTTCTAGGCAAAAGGAGGGAAGCAGGGTTGCCCTCATCGTTAGTCTAGTCATGGCTCTACTATCTATCCCTAGGTTGATGTCAAAAAAGAGTGGAGGGAGGTGGGCTTCCTCTGCTGTGGGTCTCTACATTAGTAGGAACTTGATAAGCCTAAGATAATTACAGGTAGTTAAGAAGGTTGGATCTGGGCAAAAAGAAAAATATGCGACGAGGAAGCGATTGATAGATGGGAGGAGATCCTCTAACCTAAAGACTAGGCATTCCTCGGGGCTCTGGGCATTAACATTTTATATTTGGGAAAGTCAAAATCCCCATGAATATTTTGATCATAGTCAACTCCATGCCTACGGGGGTAGCGCATGTAGATGGGGTCATTGCGTTCTTCAGGAAGCGAGCTGTAGAAGGTGGTCTAGGTGTCAAAATTGGTATCCCAAATCCTCCTCCACCACTTCGGCTATGCCTCGTAGCCTTGGATGGTTTTGGGGACCTTGTTTACCTTGTCTTGCTAGTAGTCTTCAGGCTCTTGTCTCCATCTAGTTATTATGAGGCTTCTTTCCTCTATCCACCTATTTGCAAGATCATTAGCCAGATGCTTGATCTTGGCTAGAATACCTAGAGGCAAAGCACAGTCCAGAGAGTGTGGATAAGCAAATGAAAGTTCAAACCGCCTCGTCTGGAACTCCTGTTGACGTCATATGACCAATTCCTAAGGCCAATTGATAGGATGGGGATCCCCTCGTAGTAGCACAGGCAATTCAGGGAATTGTCTTGGCAATGATCATGCTCTACGTTGGGCTTCCTCTGCTAGTTATTGTCTTCTTCTTCTGGTTGCCACAATGCGCTCGGGCATATGGGCATATGGACATCTTTGGGCTCTTCATGCGGGAGGTCTGGTAGAGGCGGACTGGGCATTCTTTGTTTCTCTTCTTCAGTATCCTGCTCAAAGCCTGGACCCTCTTCGACATTATGCTCGACAACTAATGGAACTACTTGTGGTGGTGGTGGTGGCTGCTCATTCTCTTCAAACCTAAGTTCCTTAAGCTCAACAGTGGAGACGCCAGCACGGTGTAGGTAGTGAAATTGCTGCTCTTTTGTGATTCCTATGCTTGTTGGAAGCTCCCATTCTTGAAGGCCATACTTTAGTGCTCCGATGGTCAGTTCTAGCTTCCTTCTTACCTTCTCCACTGAATCATTGCCCTCCGCCTGGGTGACGTCTAGTATTGTGCTGAGGAAGGCTTGCCTTTGTGTGTTGGCACATACATCAGTAGCTTCTGCCTTGGACTCCGCACGCACTCTCTCGTACTCAGCCACCGCCAAGCGTTCTGTTAAATCCCTAACTCTTTCAAAATTGTTTCTTTCCCACTCACTGGCTCTCTCGTCCATCTTCTTTCTTCCCTCCTCCAGCTCACTTGCCAAGGTTGTCACAACCCTGCTGCTGCTCATTCGTTAAGAACCAGAGTTAGTTTCTTTCCCTAGATTTTCGAGCCAGCTATTAATCAACAATTTCTTTTGCCTGATTTGCAATGCTGAATCTTTTTTCTACCTCAGCAAATAGCATTGACTTTTCTTGCACAAGCTGCTTGTGACTTTGGATCTCTGCGAAGTGCAATCTTTTGGGTGAAGGCCATGGCCATGAGGGCCTCTATGTCTCCCTTGGTAATCTCCAATGCATCTTGTAGTCGTTGTGCCTCATTCTGCAGCCTTTGTACTTCTATTGTGGGAACTCCTGGCCTTTCTTACTCTAGGAACTCTATTTCCCTCTCCAATCTGTCTTGTTCTTCAAGTTCATACCATAGCCGAAAAGCTATGGCATCTTCTTGTTGCTCACTTGGCTTGCCCTCCTGAGCTTCTATCTGTCTGTACCTTTCCAGTTCGGCAATTCTCTGTTGCAAGTCAGCATATTGCTGCACTAGTAACTTCAAGCTTCGTTGTTCTGCCACCAGGTTTTGCTCTTCATTTTCCAACCTTTGCCTTAGACGACTCTCATTGTCCTAGGCTTCCTTGGTCTTTGCTTCCAGCAGCTGATCTTGTAGAGTTTTCACTTCCCTTCTTCGGTCCACTCCTTGCTTTGAAACTTCTAGCCTTAAGGCTGCCGAAGTTTCCTTTTCTTTCTCTAACTCCACCAGGGCTATCTTATTTTCTTCTTTTGCCTTGTCCAATTGTGCTAGAAGCTCAGCCACATAAGCATCATATAGTCGGCACCAGATGGCACGGGAGTAGGGGCTGTAGTGGTTGATGCCTCTAGCTTCTGTAGTTATGGATCTTGCCTAGACTCGGCATCTGCGGACAGTGAGCCTTTTTGCTCCAGCTTTTGGTACAATTTCAGCCACTTTACTAACAAGTAGTTGCATCATGTTCATCAATTGGGCCGTGTCTAGAGAGGGCATGGGTTGCGGGGTGGTTGTGGTTGTGGTGTCGGTTGGTACTGGCACAAAGGAGGAAGGCAGGGGGTGCAGCAGGGACTTGCCCTTGCCTACAACTACTGGGGCTGTTTCCACACTGCCACTTGCTTCAGCTTCATGGCGGGGACGACTCAAAGGATTGATCTCTCCTCCCCCATGGGTTTCTTCAATAGGTCTATGAGTGGCCTCTGCCAACTCATCAAGTTCTTTCATTCTTATTTCTTTGGCTTCCTCCTCTACCCTTCTTTGCCTCTCTTCTTCTACCCTCTTTGATTCTTCTCTAATTTTTTCGAGGTCTTCCTCTTCTTTTTTCCTTCATTCCTCCTCCACCCTTCTTGACTCTCTTTGAGCCCTCTTCATCTCGGCTCGCTCTTCTTTGCTCAATCTTTCTTTCTTCTCCTTCTGGCTCTTGTCACTCTTCTTTTGCTCTCATGGTTTAGCCGCTTCAGTAGGTGGTACCTCCACCTCTCCTTTGTCACACATTGTCCTTTCACTCGAGCCTTCTTCCTCATGGTGAGGTGAGCTTTGATGCACAGCTTGCTCTTCACCTACACTAGCATCCTTGATAGCCTCATGGATGATTGCCATCAGAACACCGCCATATCTGATTGTGGAGGCTTTTGAGGCAAGCTTTTTCCTTGTGGATCGTGCATAAAAGCAGGAGACTCCCCATCAGAGCTAGTGTTATGGCTGGAGCTAGGAGCGTGGCTGAACTCTTGATAGTTTTTGGCACAAAACCGTTCCAATCCACCTCCTCTGGAACTCCTACAACGATGCTCCCTAGTAATGGCACCCCGATTCTGTTCATTAAAGAGTTGTATCTCTGTCCTGAGAAAAGGGCATGGACCATTTTAGCTTGCATCTTTATTGCGGGATCTGGAATATCAGCCAAATTGATTCCATCCACTATGTGCACGCCATCTTTTTTGACTCCCATCATGGTATATACATCTCTTCTTGGGCACCTCTCCTTCTTGGACACAAGTCCTAGGGCTTTCTCGATGATAGTTGCATTAAGGGGCACTTGCACCCTTCTTTCCTGGTCATCAGTCCTTACTATGACCGTGCCATAGCTCCTACCTTCATCAAAGCTCTTTAAAAAGTCAGTGCACATGTTATAATCTATAGCATGTCCGACCTTTTCCACATACTTTTGAAGGTTACATTTATCCACCAACTCCTTCACTGCTGGCTCTTCCAGGATGGCATCGTCTAAATTCAGGGTATGTTTGAACGTGAACTGGCTAAATCCACGTGTCTCAACACTGATCCCATACTTTGTCAGCTCCTCTTTAGTGAATGAAAGTTTACCTCCCTTTTCTTGTCCTGCCATGGTAGGTGCCTGTCATTACACCATGCCAATATTAGCGTTATGAATTGACTCATCACTAACAAAAACCCAAGAAAGAATGTGTGTGACAATTTGCCGTGCTGCTTCAGAGGTATGAAACTTGGAAATAATTCAAAAGCAACATCTATGTCCTCCTTGCATTCTTTCCTATTTAAATTCAGTTGATCATTTTCATCCATCACTACACCTTGCTACATCACTTGGCTCTCACTTTGCTCCCCCCCCCCCCTTCCTTAAGTTTTAAAGGAATCCTTCCTAGGATTAGCAAGGAAAGAAGGAGAACTCACATGGACTTTGTGGAGCAAGTTACTTGGCCAATAGCCAAGTATAGAGGTTAGGGTTATATCCGGGCATGACGATCACGTTCACATGGTCGTATGGAAGCTTGGGTGATATAGGTCAAGACATCATGAAAGATGTCCCCGCAGCTAGCAACGTGAAGTTCCTCTTTTGTAAGGAATTGGTCAATGCAAGGGTGGGCTAACACATGGTCGTCTAAGTGTATGTTGCTTGTAATGGTCAAAACCCTAAATGAAAGAGGTGCCACATAAGTAAGGTTGTGTTCAATTGTTTTGATTGCCCTTCTTTGCTCGGCATTGGTCATGATGTGACAGCCTTTTTTTCCCATTGGAGTCGCAAGGCATACCACAGTTGTAAGAATGAAGAATCAGAGCTAGCAAGCTACGTGAGCTCCTCCAATTCTTGTTCAGGTGCAAAGCGAGCAGGCTTGCGGTAAGAGGTAATTAGTCTTCTGAGAATGGCTTGCTCCTTTGAGATTTCTCCATAAGCGATTAATTCGGCGACAATTTTGGGGAATTTAACGGTCATAAATTCATAGTCTTCCCAAGTGCATGGCAACGCACAAACATCAAAAGCAAGGGGTTCATCGAGAAGTCCTAGGTCAAGCCTCTCATAGCTCCTAGCGAATGTGGTGAAGGTGTTATCTAACACCTTGATGCATGTCACTACATCATCTCCCGAGGTCTCAGCAAGATCCTTGGCCACTGAAAGGAAAGATCGTCTTTCATACGAAGGCCTAAGACCTATTGGTGGTGATGGTGCAATTGGGTTGGACAATCATGACTCCATTGATGGCGTCACAGATGGGACTTTGCACTCAGAAGCACTTTGAGATGCTGCAGGGGGCTCCAGTGGCATAGGAGGTGTGCTGCATTCTATCTGAGCCGGCATGGGGGTGCTCAACTCCTTTGACTTGGATAATTTTGGGGCATCTAGCTTTGGACGATAAATGTGTTGGAATTCATTAACCACAACCGGTGCTGGTCCAGCTTGCTTTGCAGCCTGGGCTCCATATGTGCAAGCCTCTCTAGCTGGAGTGAAGTTGCTTAGAGTTGAGCCTCTTGAATGTCCACTCTTAGGCACCCATATCCAGGGGTTGCCCTCATAGTATCCTTGTGCTCGCAAGAGATCCTTAGGGATCCATCGTGGTATGATCGTGCACCTATGTTGATAGCGTCTGAGCTGCCTCTTAGGCTATGACTGATAGTTTTTGTGTTTAGAAGCACGTTCTGTGGTTTACAAGGAGGTGGCCCTTGTCGTTTTGGCACCCATATGAGCGTGGACTCCTTGGCCTTGTGAATGGCCTTGGTGGGCTTGGTTCTAGTAGTTTGAGAGTGGGGTGAGATATCACAGCCCTTCTCCCTAGGCTTGGTCATAGGCATGGTCATAGGAGTCTCTATCGGTGGCTTTGCAATTGTAGAAGGATCAAGATAACCCTTGTTGAAAGTAGTCACTATGCGCACATTGCCTATAGCAAGATGGATGCAATCTAGGTTATAGTCCACATTGCAGCTCGTCCACTTTTTAAAAGTGCGACCTAGTAGTGACTTATTACCGGCCCCTTTAGTGTTTGGCAACACATAAAAGAAGACTGGTATACTTTCAAACTCGATAGAGACAACCACTTTGCATTTTCCTAAGAATGAGTAAGTGTTGCCCCCAAATGGGCTGAGTTTAGCGTTTGTGGGCTGTAATTTAGGTTGACCAATGTGGTCCAATGGTCAAACGTCAAGGTATCATAGTCAGCACCTTCGTCAATCAAGGCATCAAAAGAATACATCTGTTTTGCAGTGACCGTGATTCGTAGGTAGGCGGGTACCACTGCTTCTTCATCTTGATCTATCAGTTCGGTAATAGTGGCATGCAAACGTTGACAAGGGCTTCAAGCATAGGTGGCTCGTGAAACGAATGGAAAGGAGGATAGTACTTTTTCATGCGATTGCCATTGAAAATTCACCTTTGAGCGTCTCCAATTCAACATTGCATGTTCTACTAATTGTACGTACTCAGAAAGGTCTTAGTCCTCAAAATTTCATTTTCTGTTGTGACCCTTCACAGAGTATAGTAGAACGAGGTCCCCCTGATCAAAGTTGTGCTATTTGACATGCTTGTCAAACCACATCTTTCTTCGTGCCTTCTCACAAATCAGAGCGTGGGCAGTTAAGAGTCGAGTCTCCATGAGACGCTCTAGCTCCACTAAGCGGTTGGTCCAAGCTCTCTTCCCTCCCAACACTCCTGGACTGCTATCCTTAAGCTAGGGACAAATAACTCTTAGGGTAGAATATCCTCTATTCCATAAGTCAGCCTAAAGAGCGTTTGCCCTATAGCCATCTTATAAGCTGTACGATAGGCCCACAAGGCCACTATTAATTTGTTATCCCAGTCACTTTGTGATGTGGATACCACTTTCGTAAGCACGTTGACTAGGATTTTATTCGTGAATTCTGCTTGGTCATTTACTTGAGGGTAGTAGGGAGAGGACCTTCTATGAATGATTAGGAAGGTCGAGAGCAGGTGGGATATTACATCATTAATGAAGTGCATGCCCTAATCACTTACTAGTTAAATTGGACAACCAAAACGTGAAAGGACTTGCTCCCACAAGAACTTTGTAGTGGTTCTAGAGTCGTTCTTCCTAGTGGCTCTTGCCTCTGCCCACTTCGTCAAGTAATCAGTTGCCACAATGATATAGCGTGCCTGGGAGTACTGTGCCGCAAGATTGATAGGTCGAATGAAGTCAATGCTCCATTTTTCGAAGGGATGTCGTGCTATTATGGGGGTCAACTCCTTCTTATCCTTGCGCACAGGTACCTTAGTCTTCTGGCACTGATCGCAGTGTTTTACAAATTTAGCAGCATCACGGAATAGGGTGGGCCACCATAGTTGGGATTGTAGCACCTTACGTGCTGTTGTATCCCCACTAAAGTGTCCTCCAACTATTCCACCATGCGCTTCTCTCAATACATCATGCATCTCATGCTTACACATACATCTATGCAACAAACTATCTTGTCCTAGCCTATAGAGTTGGCCGGTGATTAGTTGGTATGGCTGGATCTTTAAGATAAGTCTCCTTAGCCTAGCTTTCTCAATAGGTCTCTCAAGTAGACCATTCTCTAGCACTTGAACTACATCATCGGCCTAATATGGCATCAGATCGGCTCTAAACAAGTCTCTTTCGCTAGATAGGCCAAAGAGATGAGTGTCCGGTAGGTCATCAGGTATGCCTTGTCCAACAGCTTCTCCTGTGGGTATGCGGGACATGTGATTAGCCATGTAGTGTTGCTTTCCCTTACGTACAACCACATAGAAATCGAATTCCAACAATAGAAGTAACCATCTAGCTATGCAACCTATAGCACATGGCTTATTCACGAGATAAAGCAAGGCTTGATGGTTAATGAAAAAGACGAAGGGGCTGGCCAACAGATAATGCCTAAATTTCTTCATAGCAAACACCATGGCTAACCCTTCCCTTTCTATAGTGGAATAGTTCATCTCCAATTCAGTGAGCTACCTGCTGGAAAAATCATGGGGTAATCTAGGTTATGCTCACCAGGCTAGCATAGAACAGCTCCAATATGAAACTTAGAGGCATCTATGTGTACATGAAACGTTATGCTCCAATCTGGGGCTCGTAAGATTGGTGCAGTGGTGAGAACCTTCTTCAACTCTTCATATGCACATTGGCATTCCTCTATCCACTCGAATACGATCAGTAACTTGTACAATAGTCTAGCAATCAATGTGTAATTCAGTACAAAGCGTCGATAGTATCCCGTGTGGCCTAAGAAACACTGAACGCCCTTGTAGTTAATGGGTGGTGGTAGGTCGACAATGACCTTGACTTTTGAGAAGTCAGTGGCAATGCCGTTCCTTGACACTACGTGCCCAAGGATACATCCGTGCTTCACCCAGAATTGGCACTTTAAGGGGTTCAATGTGAGGTTGTATAACCGACACCGTTCAAAGACAGCTCTCAACTTTTCTAAGTGTTCGTCCCAACTAGAGTGTACGCATAAGTCATCTACGAGCACCTCTAGCTCGCGTCTAAGCATATCCTTGAAGATGGTGCACATTAATCGTTGAAAGGTTGCAAGCGCATTCATTAGCCTAAAGGACATAACGATGTAGGCAAATACACCCCATTCCGTGGTGAAGGAAATCTTGTGACTGTCGTCAGGGTGCACTTGCACTTGATTATAGCCAGAGAAGCCATCCAGGAAGCTGTAGGCTTCTTTGCCTGCTACCCTCTCCAGCATGTGCTCAGTATACGGTAAGGGGTAGTTGTCCTCTTCGTAGCGGCATTAACTTTCTTGTAATTCACACACACTCAAATTTTACCATTCTTTTTCATAATGATCACTATAGGTGATACCCAATCCGTGTGCTCAATCTCATATATAAATCCCGCCTTCAGGAGCTTATCGATTTCCTCCTTCACTGCATAGGCATGTTTGGGATTCATAGGGTAAGGTCGTTGCTTTGTTGGCACCGCATCTGGAACCATTGGGATATTATGGGTCACAACCCTAGGATTGACTCCTTTAAGTTCCTCCAAGGACCAGGCAAACACGTCGACATACTCTCGTAGGAGAGCAACAAGTTTAGCCTCCTCATCCTTGGTAAAGTCGTCAGCAATGAGCACAGGTCGAGGCTTCTCGACTTCCCCTGCCAAGTTTACTTCCTTGACCTTGGCGGGTCCCTCAATTGGCTCACTAGTTTGCCCTTGTCTCTTTGCTCCTAGCAAAATCACCATTCTATCACCCTTCTTAAACTTTGTAAAGCGTTTGGGGAGATCCTGCGGCTTCTTTTGCCTCTCTGCTTCTGAGTCCTTAGTTCACTTCCTGGCCTCCTTCCTTAGCCATCTGCGCCTTAGGTGGATTGGCAAGTCCCCTTTGGTGTGTCTGACCTTAGAGGGTTGGGGTATTTTGGGATCACTCTTCGTATTGACTTCTAACTCCGAGTTACACTCACACCCCTCACTTGAGGAAGGAGTTTCGCCAGGAGGTCATAATTCAGTAGGTGTATCCGTCTTAAGCACTGAAACTACCAATGGTTGCACCACTCCGCCTTCTCATAATCCATGGCTCCTATGAACTCCAACCAGGATCTATCGTAGTCCATCCGCATGACTCCTCTTTCGTTTCAGCCTACCCTTTCCCTTCTAGGCCTAGAGTCTGCCTTGATTTGTTCGATCGTTCTCCCTTCAGTGTCATATTCTATCATGTCTAACTCTTCTTCACTCTCGTCTCCAATAGAGAGCCAGTCCTTGTACTCCTCATCATCAAAGTCTTGCCCCTCTGACTGTTGTCATCCCCCAAGCTTTCCTCTCCAATCTCCTTTTTGTCAGTGACTAAAGACCAATTGTATAATAGGTTCAGATAGTGAATTTTGGTCCATTTCCACTCAGGCTTAGCCAAAAGATCACTTAGGGGTTTTAGATTGGCAGTCATGTTGCCCTTCAGTTTATCGATTAGGTACTCTATGATTTCCTAAAGCTCGAGCTTGTTGGTGGGGTTATGGAATGAGACTAGTTTTCCTAGGTTACATGAGCTTACTGCCATCATGCAGAGTGGCACGATGGGCTCCCTTGCTGGCATGCTTGGGGATTTAGCAACTTGTCTATATAGCTCTTCCCCATCTGAGAACTGTAGGTCAATGGTTGCCAATACGTGCATCCAATCCCGCTCGTCCTCAGGGCAAGGGATGTACTTGGTTGAAAAGGGCAAAGGGAAATTGTATAATAATGCTAAATCTTTTGATGATTGTAGCATTATTCATATGTCTAGTGTTAAGATAGAAGAGATAAATGCCTTGGAGTATAGCTTAGATGATTATATACTTACTGCTTCATCACTTGATGCTACTTAGTTAATCGATGCTTTGTCTTCTTATTCTCAGTGTTGGCTTCTTGATTTGAAGGCTTCATTTCATGTTTTTCCACCTTGTCCTTGATTTTATACTATTGTTCTATTATAGATTTGGTTAGACTAGGAGATGATACTGCATTGTATAGGTGATATGAGATTGCAATTTGGTATTGATGTTCCATTTTTACTTTATGAGATATATCATATCCCAAATTTGACTAAAAGTCTTATCTTTGCTAGACAATTGGATGATGACAAGTACCATATCTCTTTTGGTGATTCTACATGGAAAATTACTCATGGTAGTCTTGTTTTTGTTAGAGGTACCAAGGTTGGCAACCTATACCCTTTGCTTGTATCTAGATTTGTTGATCATATTTTGGCCATAACTTATCTTCCTTATGTATCTCTTTGGCATCACTATCTTAGGCATATGTCCCTTAAAGAAATGAAAGCACTTGCTCATTTGTAGAATTTTCCACCTCTTGACCACTCATGTTTTGATCCATGTGATCATTGTTTATATGGCAAGAAGACTCATAACTCTCATAAAAATTTTGGCTATATGCACATGGATGAGTTGTTGGCTCTTGTGCATTTAGATGTTTGTGATCCCACGCCCTATCAATCATTATATGGTGCTAAGTATTTTATCATATTTATTGATGATTATTTGCATAAGGTTAGTGTTTATCCTATGAAGTAGAAATTAGATGTGTAAGCTACATTTCAAGACTTTCTTACTATGGTTAATAACCTAAGGTATTTGAGAAGTTTTGTGATGAGATGAGTATTAAGCGTCAATTGACCACCCCATACACCCCACCCTAGAATGGTGTTGCAGAGTGCATAAATATGACTATTCAGAAAAGAGTCTGCAATATGCTTAGTCAGGTGGGTTTGCCATACAATACTTTTGGATTGAGATAGTTATAACTATAATTTATTTAATTAATAGATCCCCATGCAATGCTCTTGGTGGGAGAGTTGTAGAGGAGATGTGGTTTGGTAAACCTTCCTCGTATGCACACTTGCATATCTTGGGATGTGAGGCTTTTTGCCATACTCTGAAAGACAAATGTAATAAGCTGGATTAAAAGCCCATCAAATGCATCTTTCTTAGCTATGGTAATGCAAGTGAGATGGGCTATTGCATTTGGAATCCATAGGCTTGAAAGTTTATCCATAGCCATGATGTCATATTCCATGAGAAAAATATACACATGAGACTAGAGCATGTAGTTGAGATATGCACGATGATCTTTTAGGAGGAGCCTCTTGCTATAGTATATGTTGAGATGGCAAGCTCAACACATGTGGACATGGATGATGGACCGCCTGGTTAGATGGGTCCACACGTCTACACTTAGCACGTCGGTGGTCATTATGACTCTCACATGGCCACTGACTCATTACTTATTATATTCAGGTTGTTACACCTATTTACAGCTGGCATGGTTATAGCGCCATTCGACTAGTGTAGTCGGTTATGCATTGTTTGACTTAGTAGGCCACTTTCCTTTTATGTTGTATCTTATCTATACTTTGTGTACATTGTAAAGAGTGTGGAAGAAGAAGAAGAAATCAGCAAGAAAACGTTTTGGCCTCCATCTCTCTTCTTGTCTCTTGAGTGAGCTTCTCCTTGTGCATTCTGTGTGTGTTTGGCGCAGCATCTTGAGCAACCCCCTCCACCACGCGATTCTTGACATGGTATCAGAGCCGCGCCATTGAGAGAGGCTGATTTCGAAGGTTGAAGCAAAGGAGAAGAAGCAAGGTTCGAGCAAGCAAGCTACGGGTAAGAATCTCTCCCATTCTTCCACTCCTTCTCTTGGATAGTGCCTGTGGAGGCACCGGAAGCAAGGAAGAGCAAAAATCTCAGATTGCAGTGAGATTTGGTGTGCGTGAAGAGCGCTGTGTATTCTGCAAATAATCCCTTTAGGGCTATCCCGCAGTTATTTTGGGCATCTGAGGCCGTTTCAGGGCCCGTTTTAGAGCCGCAAGGTTGCGGACAGCAGTTTCAGGGTACGCTGTGACTTCAACTGTATTGACCGAACGTGGGTGCGCAGGTTACAGATTTCAGATCTGTAAGTTCAAAGGTGTTTACCAGTGAGTAAACACAAGGTTTATCTGCAAACTGGTTGCGGATTGCATGTATTGTTGAGCAGACAGTGAAAAAGGCTGTCTGGTGAATTGCTGTGTACTACAGGTCGAGGATTGCAGAAGATTTGCTTGCTGTTTGGTATTATTATTGTGATAATGGCAGAGAATAGTGGAAGCCCCATCATTGAGAAGCTCGACAAGAACAACTACCCTTCATGGAAGTTCTGTGTCACGAACTTTCTTATTGGAAAAGGCCTCTACGAGTTCGTTTCAGGTGAAGAAAAGGAGCCGGAGGTGAGTGATCCTCCAACTGCAGAAGAGACAAAGGCACGAAAGGAATGGAATGCAAAAGACAAGAAGGTCATGTATTGGTTGTCTGCAGTAATTGACAATAACATGCTGGGACACATTAGAAATGCAGAGAATGCATATGCAGCTTGGACCATACTTGAAAGTATGTTTTCTGTAAATACAAAGGCACGAAAGATTCAACTCAAGCAAGAGTTGAATACATTAAAGAAAGGGAAGATGTCTATCAATGAGTATGCACTGAAGGTAAGAAGCATTGCAGATGCATTGGCAGCGATTAATGCAATGCCCGATGATGATGATTTGGTGTCGTCTACCTTGGGTGGACTTAACAATGAAAAGGCTTGGAAGTCTTTTGTAACTTCCGTATATGTCAGAAAGCCATTTCCAGATTTCGATGAATTGGTCTCTCTTATGATCACTGAAGAGATCAACATGCAGAGTGAGACATCTGAAAGAAGTGGTGAACAGGTCCAAGCTTTCTACTCCAGTTCTGGAAGGGGACGTGGCAGGTTCTTTTCAAGAGGCCGTGGTACAGGACGTGGTAGTGATAACCAGCAAAACAGATTGAATCAGCAATTTGGCGATATGCAGGTTTCAGGAGGTCGTGGTAACTTTAGAGGCAGGGGGAGCTTTAGAGGAAGAGGTGGATGGCAGAACAGAGGTTCTAACAACTCTGGTATTGTATGCCACTACTGTGGCAAAACAGGTCATATTGCAGCCCAATGTTATGCTAAGAGAGATGATATCCGCAATGGTAAGTTGCAGCAAGGAAACTATGCATCGTCTTCACGACAGAATGAAGACAAAAATGAACGTTTGTTCGTTATGCAGCATATGCTGAATGATGTTACAGGAAAGGGAACACATGAAGATGTTTGGTATGTTGATTCAGGTGCATCCAATCATATGACCAGCCATGCAGAATGGTTTGGAGAGATGCAGGATTTGCAGAATGCAGGTTATGTGCAGACGGGTGATGACTCATGCCACCCAATTTCACACATTGGAAAAGTTCCCTTGTCCTTGCATGATGGTAAGACAAAGAGTCTTTCAGATGTATTACATGTGCCATCTATTACAAAGAATTTGGTGTCAGTCGGTCAAATGGTAGAGCAAGGGCTGCAAGTTAGATTTAATGCAAAGGGCTGCTTTGTAGAAGACTTCAATGACAAGTGCAGGTTGGTAGCAAAGGGAAGTAGAGTTGGACGTATGTTCACTCTAGATGCTGGAATTCCTGCTATGAATGCGGCTATGTATGCCAAAGGAAAAGGTGTTGTTGCAGACATTGAAATTTGGCACAAACGCATTGGACATGCAAATGTACAAAGGCTGAAATTAATGCAGTCCAAAGGGTTGGTTACAGGTTTGCCTACATTTAAAGTTGCAGAATTTCAGAAGGTATGTGAAGCATGTCAGTTTGGTAAGCAGGCAAGACAACCCTTTTCACATGACAGAGATGTAAGCGGAAATATCATTGATGTTGTGCATACAGACATTTGGGGGCCTACACAAAATGTATCTCTTGGAGGCAGTTCATACTTTGTCACATTCATTGATGATTGCTCTAGAAAGCTGTGGGTATATTTTATGAAGGAAAAGAGTGAAGCTTTTGAGCACTTTAGAACTTTCAAGGCTGCAGTTGAAAGAGAAACAGGCTTGAAAGTAAAGTGCCTGAGGTCAGATGGAGGGGGAGAGTACCTCTCAAATGAGTTCAGTGATTTTCTGAGGTCTCATGGGATAAAGAGACAGTTCACATGCAGGTATACCCCACAACAAAATGGGGTTGCAGAAAGGAAAAACAGGCATATTGCAGAAGTTGCACGCGCCTTGATGGCTGAAAAGAATATGCCTAAGCATTTTTTGTCTGAGGCTATTCATACTGCTGTTTATATTATGAACAGAACTCCCACAGCTGCAGTTCATGGTATGACCCCCGAAGAATGTTTTACAGGTAAGAAGCCTGATGTTTCACACTTGAAAGTATTTGGCTGCATTGCGTATGTTCATGTGCCAGATGAGTTGCGGAAGAAACTGGATCCAAAGGCTGAAAAGTGTGTCTTTATTGGATACTCTTTAGAGCAGAAAGGGTATCGCTGTTACAACCCTGTCACATGTAAGTTCAGAGTGAGCAGGGATGTCATCTTTGATGAAATGAGCAGTTGGTATGCATCTAGTGGTGATGCATTGGATGATGATGATGATCATGACACTCATGTGCAGACTGAAAAGCAAGAATCACGAACTCTTAGCGGACCAGAGACATCATCTAGTAGTCCTTGGTCTAGGAGACTAAGGAGTAGCTCTACATCTTCAGGTGCATCTAGTAGCACTACAGGTAAAGACAAAGGAAAGAGTAAAGTGTCAGAAGGCATTGATGCAGTTCTTGATGGAGACTCCAGTGGCTCAGAGAGCTTGGATGATGAGCTTGGCATTCCTTCAGTGAGGACTCCAGGTGTGCAGAGAGCACGCGTTAATGCAAAGACTCCATTGAGTGATCCAGTGGTACGCAGGTCTAGCAGGGTGAGATACCCTGTTAAAAGATTTGGTTTTGAAGGTTATGCAGCTCACCATTATGCTTATATGGTGAAACTAGTTGAGGATGTTGAGCCTACATGTTTTGAGGAGGCTGTTGGTCATGCTCATTGGGATGTAGCAATGGATGAGGAGATGGTTGCATTAGAGGCTAATAAGACTTGGGATCTAGTATCATTGCCGAAGGGAAAGAAAGCTATTGGATGTAAGTGGGTTTATAAGATTAAGCACAATGCAGATGGTTCTATTAGCAGGTACAAAGCCAGGCTGGTTGCAAAAGGCTATGCCCAGACATATGGCATAGATTATGATGAAACCTTCAGTCCAGTTGCTAGGATGGAAACTGTCAGATGTGTGATTGCTTTGGCAGCAACCAAAGGTTGGAGGTTGCAGCAAATGGATGTAAAGAATGCCTTCTTGCATGGTGATTTGCAAGAAGAAGTGTATATGGATCAGCCAGCAGGTTATGAAGATTTAGAGCATCCCACGTATGTGTGCAGATTGAAGAAGGCACTCTATGGGCTCAAGCAAGCACCTAGAGCATGGTCTGACAAGATTAGAGAGTATCTTGTCAATATTGGTTTTTATGTTTCTGATGCTGATCACTCACTTTATGTGAGAAAAGGAGATGCAGGTTTGGTCATCATAGTCATCTATGTGGATGACTTGATTATTACAGGTGATAGTGATACTGGGATTGCTGAAGTCAAGGGCTGTTTGAAGATGAAGTTTGAGATGAAGGATCTAGGTGAGCTAAGGTACTTCCTTGGCATTGAGGTGATCAGATGTGATGATGGTATATGGCTGTCCCAAAGACAGTATGGCTTGGATATGTTGTCCAAGTATGGTATGACTGCATGCAAACCACTTTCAGTCCCGTTGGAGTAGAATGTAAAGCTGAGTGCTGATGTTGGGGATGAGATAGAAGACCCTACTATGTTCAGGAGGATAGTGGGGAGTTTGATCTACATGACCATTACAAGGCTAGACTTGAGCTATGCTGTTGGTCTTGTGAGTCAATTTATGCAAGTACCTAGAAAGCCACATTTGGATGCAGTGAGACGCATATTGAGATATGTGAAGTCCACATTACATTATGGGCTTTTCTATGAGGCAGGTACAGATGTATAGGTGTTTGGATACACAGATGCAGATTGGGCTGGTAGTATGTCTGATAGAAGATCTACCAGCGGATACATGTTCTCTCTTGGTAGTGCAGCAGTTGCATGGAGCAGCAAAAAGCAATCTACAGTTGCTTTGTCGAGTACAGAGGCTGAGTATAGAGGTGCTGCTGTTGCAGCATGTGAGGTAGTATGGCTGCAAAAGTTACTGGCTGATTTGGATGTACAGGTGGAAGGTCCAGTTGTCATTTATTGTGACAACATGAGCAGTATACAGTTGGCTAGGAACCCTGTGTTCCATGCCAGGACAAAACATATTGAGGTACACTACCACTTTGTGAGAGAGAAGGTACTAGCAGGTGAGATTGACTTGGTGTATGTCAGCACACAGGATCAGATAGCTGATATCTTCACGAAGGCATTGGGTACAGAGAAGCTTCAAAAGTTTCGAAGCTTACTTGGAGTTGCAAAGATGCAGTTGAGCTTGAGGGGGAGTGTTGAGATGGCAAGCTCAACACATGTGGACATGGATGATGGACCGCCTGGTTAGATGGGTCCACACGTCTACACTTAGCACGTCGGTGGTCATTATGACTCTCACATGGCCACTAACTCATTACTTATTATATTCAGGTTGTTACACCTATTTACAGCTGGCATAGTTATAGCGCCATTCGACTAGTGTAGTCGGTTATGCATTATTTGACTTAGTAGGCCACTTTCCTTTTATGTTGTATCTTATCTATACTTTGTGTACATTGTAAAGAGTGTGGAAGAAGAAGAAGAAATCAGCAAGAAAACGTTTTGGCCTCCATCTCTCTTCTTGTCTCTTGAGTGAGCTTCTCCTTGTGCATTCTGTGTGTGTTTGGCGCAGCATCTTGAGCAACCCCCTCCACCACGCGATTCTTGACAGTATAGCTAGTCCCAATTAGATATCATGTTGTAGTTGCTGCTGATAGTGACCTATTGTTTGTCCATTACCTTCTCATGTGAAGGTCACCTCACTTAGATTGTCCTCAGTCAGATGATGAGATTGCTAAGATGGCTAAGATCCCATATGCATCCACAATGGTGGGTAGCTTTATGTATGCCATGATACCCATTAGACTTAACATAGCATTTATAGTAGGAGTTACGGCTCCTTATATGATAACACCTAGTAGATGACATTGGGATGCTGTGAAGGGTATCATGAGATACCTTATTAAGGGAATTGTAGATATGTGCATTTATTATGGTAGTTAGGATATTGTAGTCATGAGTCATGGGCTATACAGACTCTGATTATGTAGGACATGTAGTGTTGCGCAAATCGGATGAGAGACTTGTGCGTAGCAAGCAAAAGCAGCTCTTCCTCACTCTCTTTTTCTTATAAAAATGAAAGCACGACTCATCAAACTCAAAATAGAATTAAAGAAGAGTAAAGTAAAATTGAGCAACACATTATTGGGTGAAATTTTTCCCTATACATGGAGTGAGCATCTCCTCCATGCCATATTTATAATATTAAAATGAATCTTACTTTGCCCAAAAATAGGCCCTTTACAATCACTAATTTCGCAAAAGATTTCAAGTTCACTAAATAGATGGTTGCAATCAATTACACAACTCACAATTGCTGGGAGCCATAAAATATTTCTAAAATATCTTCAATATATCTCCTAGAATCTCAAGTATTAATAAATATTTTTACAAAGGGGACGTACACATGCCTTAGAATAAACAATAGTGCATCTATTTAAATAATTTAATGAAGAAGTCTATGGAATAAATTGTGCTTGTCGTGTGTATCTAATTAATCTTGCTCTACACATTAGCTCTACCAAAAATTCAAAAAATCATATTAGAAAAATAATTAACTGAATAAATGCATCCAACCATATTAAAGCAAATAATCATTAGAATTCCATTAAATAATCAAACCACCACATAGATGTTAGCACTGAGGTATAAATATTGTGGTATTATCTGCGTACCACTTCACCCGCATTCACACCTACAAGTCTCACGCCCGAAAAGGATAGGCATCCCCATTAACTCTCCGCCCAAGATGAAAACTAATTCGTTCTTAGGAACGTGCCCCATGCTAATAGAGAACCATTCAAGGCACTCGTCTTATCAATGTGTACACAATGAAGAACCATTGAAAGTGCTCATCCTCTCATGTAGGTGCCACCTAGCAACATATCCCCAAGATGGGATAGCAATTATCCTCAATTGCTATTGGCTTGATGTGGAATCAATAAATGTGGAGAACCACGCAAAGCACATGTAATCATCCATTGAGCTTCCTCAATAGGATGATTTTGAAATTTTAGAAGATAGCTAGGATAAGTATTACCAGTGTGGGTGGTCATATAATTAGTATAAAGAATAGATTTAGGAATTAAAAGCTCATGATTATCTTCAAGCAATGATGGAGAATCATACACGAGATGGATAAGTAATGACCCTTTAAAGGGACATAAAAGACTAATATAAAAGGTATTAGGAATTTTCTAATGGGAAGGTAATTCTAATTTAAAAGCACTAGCATTGATACAATGAAGAATTTTGAATGGGCCATAAAATCTAGGTGCAAGTTTAACATTAGGATTCTTCTCAACACTATGCAAGCTACATTTCTCAATGCGCAACCATACATAATCACCTTCTGTAAAACACATAGCTTGTCATCATTATTAGCTTGCATAACAGAGGATTGCTGGGCCTTAGCAATCAATTATTTAACTTGTTTAAAAATAATGGAATGAGTATGGATGCAATCATCAGAAGAAGACACTTTGTGACTTAAATGAAATATTGGTGTTGGCATTTTACAAGCATAGATAATTTCAATAGGTGCTTTGTTAGTGGCAGAGTGAGGTATATTATTATAGATAAATTATAAAAGATGTAAATGTTGATCTAATGTGCTGCGTAAAGAGGTAGTATAATCACGAAATAAATCAAGAATAGTGCTATTAGTAGCTTTAGTTGTGCCATAAGTCTCAGGGTGAAAGGCTGAACTAAAATCAATTTTAGAACCAAGGTTAGAGATAATATAGAGTTATCCATAAATTATTGCAAAAATAGGAATCATGATCAGATAGAATAATGTGTGGCAAACCATAATGTACAAAGATATGTTTAAGAAAAACATTAGGAGCTTGTGAAGCAGTTATAAATTTTTTACATGGAATAAAATATACTTGCTTACTAAATCTATCGATAATCGTCCAAAGCATATTATTTTGCGAAGAAATCATTGGTAAACCAGTAATAAAATCCAGTGAATTTGTTCCCAAGGTGAATTAGGAATAGATAAAGGTATTAACAAACCATACTACTTACCATGATGTCTTTTAATTCATTAGCAAACAAGACATTCAGATTCAAAGACAAAAACATAGTGATTCATGTGAGGCCAATAAAAAGCTTATTGCAAATTATGAAGAGTAGAAATGATGCCACGATGACCCATACAAGGCGGATCATGAACTTCTTGGAGAACAAAATGGCAAAAGGGTTGAGTAGCATACAAACATTTTTCATAAAAGAGAAATCCATTAGAGACATAAAAAATATTCATAAGAATCCATTGGTTTTGAGACAAATTTAACCAAGCATCATGAAAATTAAAGTCATGCATATAAGTATTTTTCATAGCATCTAATGAAGATATAGAAAGAACATAAATATTATTTACAGATGGTCTACAACTTAATGCATCGGTTACAACATTTTCTTTACCGGGCTAATACTAGATTAAAGGATGGAAAGACTGAATGAAAGATGCCCATTCAATATGCCTATAAGAAATTTGTGATTGAGAAAGAAGGTGTTTGATACTTTGTTGATTTGTTATTCTGAGCCCATTAAATTAATGTTTCCATATTCATAATGTATGTACTAAAACTAAAAGTTTCTTGTCATATGTACTATACTTAAATTCAGAAGGTTTCAATTTACAACTAAAGTATACAATTGGATGATCATCTTACATCAATACAGCACCAATGCCAAAACCACTAGCGTCAATAACAACTAGAAAGAATAGTCTACTGAGATCAGGGAGTTATAAAACAAACGCATGAGTTAATGCATGCTTTAGTAAATCAAATGATCACTACTAGTTGTCGCCCCAACAAAATACGAAATCTTTCTTTAATAACAAAGTTAATGGCAAAGCAAGTAATGAAAAGTTTCTAACAAATTTGCGATAAAATTTAGCTAGTCCAAAAAATGAGTGGACTTCATACACATTTTTGGGTCTAGGCCATATATTAATAATCTCAAATTTGTGTGGATCAACTTGGATTCCTTTAGCAAACACGATATAACCTAAATATTCAATTTCTGTTTGAAAGAAAATACTCTTTTTTAGGTTAGCGAAAAGATGATTTTATTTTAGCAAACTAAAAACTAACGATAAAATGATGTTTATGTTCTCTTTCAATTTTACTAAAAACAAGGATATCATCGAAAAAAGACAATAACACAATGCTAAAAATTTAGAAATATTCGATTCATCATTCTAGAGAAAGTGGTAGGTGCATTAGTAAGACCAAAGGGCATTACTAGAAATTCGTAATGGCCAAATTGGGTCCTAAAAGTAGTTTTATAAATATGAGGTTTAGCCATGTGTACTTGATGATAATCAAACTTAAGGTCAATCTTGCTAAACACGATAGCACCTTGCAATTTGTCTAATAGATTATCTACACAAAGAATTGGATTCATGTTTTTAACAATAATTTTATTTAGAGCTCTATAGTTTATGCACATACGATAGGTTTGATTATTTTTCTTGAATAAAAGAACAGGAGTTCCAAAAGATAAACAGCTAGGTCAGATTAACATTCTATTTAATAGTTATTCAACTTGTTTTTGGATTTCTTTTTGTTCTACTTGAGTATGATAAGGAGCTTTACAGGGAGGTTAACTACTAGGTAGAAGGTTAATTTGACGATCCTTGGGTCGTGAGGAGGAAGTTGAAGAGGTAAGTAAAAATAAAATTAATAATTTTATTAATAATTTTTTAATTTCTTATGATTGAGTTAGACTTAGTAGCTTTGACTTCATTAATTAATACAAGACAAGCTTTAGATTGTTTTCAAATGGTACACTTCACCTAAGTATGAATAATTAATTTATAGAACTCAGTGTTTGCTAGTCTTTTAAGAGAAAGGATTTTACCTTTATGCTCAATATGCATTGAATACGCATCATAATCAATATTATGATTAAATTGATAGTACCAAGCCATACTTAAAATTACATCGCTACATTGTAATGGTGCTACTAAAAATTTTCATTTTTCTTTATAATGTCCAATGCAAAATTTTAATCTATGTACTTCTTTAGTTCCATTATATCGCTATTCTAAAAATGTAGCCTTAATTTTATAAGTAGACAAAACAATTTTAAGTTGTAATTTTTGACTACTTTTTCTAAAACAAAGTCTTGTGTACTTTCGTCATCATACAAAATAGTCATTTCATTATTATGGATTGTACATCTCATTTTCAATAAAGCATGGATAGAAATTTTACCAGCAATTTCATCAATGTCATTAGAGTTTTCTCCCATAAGTGTGGCTTCATCAAAATTAGGCATCGCTTCAAGGTCTTGAGTTGCTTTGTCAACTCCAAGATAATTTAAATGTGCAATAGGTTTTTTCCAATCACGAGTGTTGCCCATAGGACAATGACTCGTAATATAGATAGAGCAATTACACTTATAGCAAATTACATTCTTGAAATTGGTATTTGGGATTCTTGAATTAACATTTTTAGGTTCAAATGACTCAGGCAGATATTAGAAGGTGGATAAGAAATCTTGGAATTAGAATTTGAAGGAGGTTAGCTTACAACATTATAAAAAATTTGCATTTAAGGTTGATGATTAGGATGATTCTTTCCAAATTGAAAGTTAGAAGCATGAAAAGAATTAAAACAAGAGTTGTTGTTATCCATATTATTTTTTGCGGAAGCTCGAAGTTGTTGTCGATCTTTAGTTTGTTTCTTTTTAGCATCATGTGTCAAAGAGATAGCCTCGTCCAATGTGTTGGGTTTAAACATGTTGACTTCAACTTGGAAAAACGGAAGTAGGCCGAACATATACTTCCTTTTGAAAGTTTGATTTGGCAAGCTCGACCATTTGTAGTTGCATCAAAGTATTCCAGAATCTTTTGGTGTAGTGAGGAATGGTCTGGCTCTCATTGTATAAAGACATCCCATTGTTGTTGAACACAAAGCTTGAATTGGGTAGAAAGAAAATTAGTGAGAACCTTCTCATAGAATGCTTCCCACATAAGAGGCCGATTAGTGTTCTTGCATCTAACATCCCACCATAAAGAAGCTTTGTGGATAAAATAATGTGAAGCACACTTGATTTTATTATTTTTAGTATAACTTTCATTGTCAAAATATGAGTCAAATTGACTTAGCCCAGATCGAACCTTACTATCATCTTTAATACCATTGTAAGCATTAAATTTAAAGGTCTATTTGCTTACCTTCGTCTTTTTGCGGATGGATTGTGCTTCAAGGGTGGCATTGATGGTATGGATCACAATGTCATCGCTAGAGGAAATTTGGGATAAATAACACTTGAGAGATCGTAGCTCTTGGGCTCGACGTTGGCACTCTTCTTCTATATGCATGGCCAATAAATCCATGTGTTGCTCCATGGTTGGTTCAGGAAGCGATGATGTAGAATCAAAATTTGCAGTGTTGGAAGGTCCTTCATGAGACATGATGATTGCAGATGGCTTGATAAAGATATTTGAATAATAAAAACTCATTGTAATTAAAATACGCTTCATTCGTGGTTATAAAATATTGGCGTGTAAGCACCAAAATAAAGAGCAATTTCTTAGCAAAATGATGAGATGGAATAGCCAAGAAAGACTAGAATTTTTTATGGTATGTTGATGAAGTTTCACAATCCCAAAGTGACCGCGTAGAAATCCCCTCTTAAAAACTGAAAGTCAATAGTGATTTGGGATGATTAGAGAAGTTAGCACGTGACTTTGTCTAGGAGAGGCTAATGTTGATTAAGTAGGCAAGGATTAAGTAAGGCTTTAAGTTTTTTTTTTTTAAACTTGACTTTAAAGGACAAGAATATGGTGTCGATCTTATCGTGACGACCAAAAAACAGCCCTTGTCCCCCATGAATTGAAAAAAAAAGCTTTTAAGCTTCTTAGAGCTTAAGCAAGGATTAATTTCAAAGCTTAATTAAGCTCCTACAAACCTTCTTTTGGCCTGCAACTCACAGAATGATGTTGCCATGATAGGGGGATTGGATTTTTCAATGTTGGGCCGAACTGTAAAATTTCTGAGCAGAGATAGACGGGTTTAGGGTTTTGAAGCCCTGAGAATCTAGTCGTGAAGTTAGTTTAGACTGTAGAGTCAGATTACTCTAGAGAGCTCACCTTCGTGCAAGATGATAGGTGATTGGAAGTTCTAGATGTAAGCTCAACTGTAATACCTGTCAAGATTGTGGGAGAGAAGGAAGGAGTCTCACTT
This sequence comes from Lygodium microphyllum, assembly GCF_053477565.2. Taxonomy (NCBI): domain Eukaryota; kingdom Viridiplantae; phylum Streptophyta; class Polypodiopsida; order Schizaeales; family Lygodiaceae; genus Lygodium; species Lygodium microphyllum. The sequence goes on along the minus strand of NC_141155.1, from coordinate 20,318,233 downwards.
GTAGCTTTCTTGCTTGCACAATGGGGGAATACACACAGAGGTGGAGGCTGAAAACAGTTTTCCTCTTCTTAGTTGTGCAAGCCAAAAGAACTCGTATACAAAGAAATAGAAGAACCCTATATATGGGTCTCAAACCAAACTCAACTAACTAAGGTGGCATACTAACTGAGCCATGAACTAGAGTAGATAAGGATAGTTGTCATCTAGCTATTATTCATGCGCCGTGTACCAACTGCATCTGCAACTAACAAGTCGGTGACATAAATGCACAACGGTCACCTTGGCATATCACGAATGAAGCTTGATATCTCAACACTCCCCCTTGAGCTCAATCCCAATTCCTGCACACTAAGCAGGTCTCTAAACTTGCGCAGCTTCTCTGCGCCCAATGCCTTCGTAAATATGTCAACTACCTGATCCTTTATGTTGACATAAACTAGATCAATAAGACCTAGTAAAACCCTCTTCCACACATAGTGATAATGCACCTCAATGTGCTTTGTTCTAGCATGATAGACTGGGTTATTTGCCAAGTGTATACTACTCATGTTGTCACAATAAATGACAACTGGCCCATTTGTAGGTTGATGCATATCATAAAGTAGCTTATGCAACCAAGCTACCTCACATGCAGCCATTACTGCACCCTGTACTCAGCCTCTGTGCTCGACAAGACAACTGTAGGCTGTTTCTTGCTGCTCCAAGTGACTGCAGCACTCCCAAAAGAGAACACATATCCACTGGTAGATCGTCTATCATAAATACTACCAGCCCAATCAGCATCAGTATATCCATGCAATTGTATTTGAACGCTTGTCTCATAAAATAGTCCATACTGCAATGTGGACTTCACATATTTGAGTATGCGGCTAGCCACATCCAAATGTGGTTTTCTTGGAGCCTGCATAAACTAACTTACCAATCCAACATCATAGCTCAAATCTGGCCTGGTAATAGTTATATAAATCAAACTTCCTACTATGCGTTTGTACATAGTAGGGTCTTCCAGAAGCTCACCTGTATCTGCGCTCAACTTCACATTCTGCTCCAAAGGAACTGAAATAGGCTTATAGCCTATCATCCCATATTTGGACAGCATGTCCAATCCATACTGCCTCTGCAAGAGCTGTATCCCACTTGGTGATCTAATCACCTCAATGCCCAAGAAATAATGCAGCTCTCCCAAATCCTTCATCTCAAACTTCTGTTTCAATAGCATTTTCACATGAATGATATCTTCATCACTGTCACCTGTCATAATCAAATCATCAACATAAATGACAAGTAGCATAATACCTTTCTCTGTTTTTCTCACATAAAGTGACAAATCTGCCTTGGAAATCTGAAAGCCAATAGTGACAAGATACTGTCCTATCTTGTTAGGCCATGCTCTAGGTGCTTGCTTTAAGCCATACAAGGCTTTCTTCAACCTACAAACAAACTCAAGATGAACAGCATGCACATAACCTAGTGGCTGCTCCATATAGACCTCTTCTTGCAAATCACCATGCAAGAAGGTATTCTTTACATCCATCTGATGTAAAGACCATCCCTTTGATGCAGCCATAGCAATGGCTGCTCTTACGGTTTCCATCCTTGCAACCGGACTGAATGTTTCTTCATAATCAATGCCATATGTTTGTGCATACCCCTTGACTACTAATCTTGCCTTGTATCTGTTCATAGAACCATCTGCATTGTGCTTCACCTTATAAACCCACTTACAGCCAATTGCATTCTTACCTTTAGGCAAAGGTACCAATTCCCATGTAGCATTTGCTTCCAAGGCATCCATTTCTTCATCCATGGCTTTCTCCCATTTTTCTTTTCCCATAGCTTGCTCAAAAGAAGTGGGTTCTAGTTCATGTATCACTTCGACCATATAGGCATAGTGAATGGCTGTAAATCCATCATATTTCAGCCTATCCATAGGATACCTAGCTCTGGTAGACCTGCGCAAAGTAGGTTTACTCCCAGGTGCTCTCAAAGCATCCCTGGTCTTCCTTACTCCAGGTGTAACTATAGAAGGAATACCCAACTCATCATCAATGCTCTGTTCTGAGCCACTGGATTCACCATCCACATAAGAGTGACCTGCATTCACATCAAACATGGGCTGATTTACCTTCTCTTTTCCTTTTCGTGATATCTGCATACCACTATCTACATTGCTTTGAGAAGATTCTCCTGATCTCAATCTGCCTGTCCATGGCGAAGAATGTGAACCATTGCTAGAGGACTCTCCAGGTCCACTAATATTTTGTGACTGCTACTGTGAATTATGTGCAGCATTACCATTTTGTGCATCTACATCATCAATCACATTTACTGGTTTATACTAGCTACTCATCTCATAAAAAACAACATCTTTGCTCACTGTAAACTTACGAGTAGAAGGGTTATAGCATCTATACCCTTTCTGCTGCAAAGAGTAACCAATAAAGATTCACTTCTCAGCTTTTGGATCCAACTTGGATCTCAACTCATCTGGCACATGAACATAGGCAATGCAACCAAAAATTTTCAAATGAGAAATATCTGGTTTCCTACCAGTATACCTCTCCTCTGGAGTCATCCCATGTATTGCTGCAGTGGGAGTCCTGTTCATTATGTAGACTGCTGTAGCAACTGCTTCAGCCGAGTAAAAATCTCGCAAGTCTTTTTCGTTGAGCATGGCACGAGATACCTCTCCAATATGCCTGTTTTTCCTTTCTGCAATTCCATTTTGTTGTGGGGTATGACTGCATGAATATTGCTGCTTTATGCCATGCTCCTGCAGGAACCTTGCAAACTCATTTGAGATGTACTTTCCCCCTCCATCTGACCTTAGGCATTTTATTTGCAGGCCTGTTTCTTTTTCAACCATAGCTTTAAGAGTTTTGAAATGCCCAAAAACTTCACTTTTCTTTTTCATAAAATACACCCAAACTTTTCTGCTATAGTCATCAATAAAAGTGACAAAATAATGACAGCCTCCAAGAGATGCAGCTTTAGTAGTCCACACATCAGAGTGGATTAATTCCAATGGCTTCTTACTCTCTTGAACATGTCTAGGAAATGGTTTCCTTGCCTGTTTTCCAAATTGGCAGGCTTCACATACATTATGCATTTCTGCAACCTTGAATTTAGGCAATCTTGCAACAATATTTTGGGCATGCATTGATTGAAGTCGCTATGCATTAACATGACCAATGCGTTTATGCCAGATATCAATATCTACAATAGCACCAATTTCATGTGCAAACATTGCTACACTCAATTCAGGCATGTCTGCATCCAACGTAAACATTCTGCCATTCTTCTTTCCTTTTGCTATCAAGCGACCTTTGTTTTTCATATCCTCAACAAAGCATCCATGAGGATTAAATCTGACCTGCAAGCCCTGCTCAACCATTTGACCAATAGAAACCAGATTCTTGGTGATATTCGGGACATGAAATACATTGAACATGTATTTCTTTTTCCCATCCTGCATAGACAAAGGAATTTTTCCAATCTGCACAATAGGATGTGCAGTATCATCACCAGTCTCCACAAATCCTGGTTTTTTCATTTTCCTTGCATCTTCCATCCATTCTATATGACCTGTCATGTGGTTTGATGCACCTGAGTCAACATACCACACTTCGTTGCTTTCTTCTACACTTATCACAGAATTGTTCATGTGTTGCACCATAAACAAATGCTCATTTCTGTCATCACCCTGTCTACTAGAAGATGCATAATTTCCTTGTTGCAGTTTTCCATTCATGATGTCATTCTACTTTTTATAGCAGTCTTTAGCCATATGATCCATTTTACCACAGTAGTAGCATTCAACATTACTGTTTGCATTTTGGCCTCTTTGCCATCCACCACGACCTCTTTGGCTCCCCCTGCCTCTAGAGTTACCATGTCCTCCTCCATAGGACTGGTTTTCTTGAGTTTGCTGCATATTCTGATTTCTACCACGGCCTCCAAATCGGCCTTCTCTACCTCTGCCTCTACCTCTTCCAGCATTTGAGTAGAAGACAACTTCTTTTGAAGTTCCTCTTGAAGAAGATGCACCACCATTTCTCTGCTCCTCAGAAATTAGAAGAGCAATCAACTCCTCAAAATCAGGAAATCTTTCATGGATGGAAATGGATGTTCGGAACTGTGCATAATCCTTTCCTAGACCATTCAAGGTCACTGAGACTAAATCATCATCTTCCACTGGCGACCCAATGGAAGCAAGTGCATCTGTAATCTTCTTCACCTTCATGTGGTAGTCATTGATGCTCATACTTTCTCTTTGCACATTGTGCAACTCTTGCTTGAGCTGTATTTTCCTGGCTTGCGTATTTGTGCTATACATTTTTGACAAAGTATCCCATGCCTCCTTTGGCATACTTGCATCCTCAATATGCACAATCATAGAGTTTGAAATGCTGATTGATAGCCAATACATAACTTTCCTGGCTCCCTCATACCATGCTTTAAATGCCTGCATTTGTTGTTGATTGGGAATATCAGGAAGAATTGGTTCTTCTTCATTTCCTGCAACAAATTCCCAATATCCCTTTCCCATAAGGAAATTCGTCATTCTAAACTTCCATGCTTGGACGTTGTTCTTGTCAAGCTTTTCAGTGACAATCTGTGAAAGAGAATCAGACGCCATTACAGAACACTGCAAAAAATTCTGTCACTACAAAAAACACAGCTTCACCCTCACAAGGGCAAATCTGCAAAACTGGCGAAAGTGGTATTTGACCACACAGTCACTTTCTAGTGACGATTTTGCATGAACAAGAACCAAGGATGATTTTGTAACTCCCAATGTCTCTGCACACAAGCATACGATGCAATTTCTGTGGTAACTTTTCACCGACCTGTAGAACAGTGGTCGCACAGCATAAAACAAGGCCTTTTCTTGAGTGCGTGCAGAAAACTTCGGCCTCCAAAACAGGCCCCGAAATGGCCTCAAATAAAAAAAATAGGGTCACCTAGGGCTAAAGCCTCTCCCGTAGCATATACTGCCCTCTTGCTTTACCGCAAAGGGCGTCTCAACCTGAGACAATGCACTCCTGCACTTTTCGGCTGTGCTACATGCAGAGACTTGCTCTCCACACCAGAAAAATGAAAGCAACACTGGTCTTCTTACCAGAACACCGCGAACTTGGCTTGCTTTCTTGAGCTCCTTACCACGAACAAGGCTCTGATACCATGTCAAGATTGTGGGAGAGAAGGAAGGAGTCTCACTTGTAGCTTTCTTGCTTGCACAATGGGGGAACACACATAGAGGTGGAGGCTGAAAACAGTTTTCCTCTTTTTAGTTGTGTAAGCCAAAAGAACTCGTATACAAAGAAATAGAAGAACCCTATATATGGGTCTCAAACCAAACTCAACTAACTAAGGTGGCATACTAACTGAACCACGAACTAGAGTAGATAAGGATAGCTGTCATCTAGCTATTATTCATGTGTGGTGTACCAACCACATCTGCAACCAACAAGTTGGTGACATAAATGCACAACGGTCATCCTGGCATATCACGAGTGGAGCTCGATATCTCAACAATACCATGATTGTGAAGATCAGATGTAAGACTTGCGCCTAGCGAGTGAAAGAAGCTCTTCTTCACTCCTTTTTTCTTATAAAAATGAAAGCACGACTCATAAAACTCAAAATAGACTCAACGAAGAGTAAAGAAAAATTGAGTGACATACTATTAGGTGCAATTTCTCCCCATACATGGAGTAGGCATCTCCTCCATGCCATATTTATAATATTAAAATGAATATTGCTTTGCCAAAAAACAGACCCATTACAATCACTCCTTTCGTAAAAGAGTTTGAGTTCACTGAATAGATAGTTGTAATCAGTTGCATAACTCACAACTGCTAATAGCCATAAAATGTTTCTAAAATGTCTTCAGTATATCTCCTAGAATCTCAAGTATTGATAAATATTTACAAAGGGGATGTACACACGCCTTAGAATAAACAGTGGTGTGTCTATTTAAATAATTTAATGAAGATGAAGAAGTCTATGGAATAAATTATACTTGCCATGTGTATCCAATTCATTTTGCTCTGCACATTAGCTATGCCAAAAATTCAAAAAAAATATTTTTGAAAAATAATTAATTGAATAAATGTAATTAGCTATAATATAGCAAATACTAATTAGAATTCCATTAAATAATCAAATCACGTAGACGTTAGCACTTGAGATATAAATATTGTGGTATCACCCACATATGCGGCTTCACCCACGTTCATACTTACAAGTCTCAAGCTCGAAAAATATAGGCATCCCCATTAACCTTCCACCCAAGATGAAAACTAATTCGTTCTTAATTTAGAAATGTGCCCCGCACACAGAGAACTATTTAAGGCACTCATCCTATCAATGTGCACACAAGGAAGAACCATTGAAGACACTCATCCTCTCGTGTTGGTGCCACCTGGCAACATGTAGATAGTAGGAAACCCATCTTTGGTTGTGTCTTTACTTTTGTTGTGGAGGTGTTGTTTCTTGGATGTCCAGGGTGTAGAAATGCACGCCCTTGTTTACTACTGAGATGAAGTATACATTGCAGCCATTGAGGCTTGCGAGGAGAATTTATGGTTAGGTTGTTTAGTGCCAGACATTGGTATGACTATGACTCCTATATCACATTCAGAGCCTATGATTACCATTCAATTGGCATGTAATTTAATTTTTCATGTGAAGACCAAGCATCTTCAAGTCTATTATCACTTCATTAGAGAGGTGGTTGAGGACAAGCATATAGAGCTTCCACTGATAAGACTCTTGCAAATTTGCTCACTAAAAGTCTCTTAGGGAATCTTATGTCTTCCTCAAGAAGATGATGGGTGTAAGATGAGATGTCATCTATTCCTCATCTTGTTGTAATTATATGCATACATTGCACTTTGTAACTTTTTTATTGTTTTCTTCAAAGTTAGACACATTCACCTTTAAATGGGAGGTTGTTGGGATTTAAAAGTAGTATGTGCCTAGCCACCTACATTTACTTATACTTAATGCTCGCATACATGTATGTTGTAGTAGGTCGTGGTTGTCTGCCATTGTCACTTTATTCTTTACTCTTTATACAATAATAGAATAAGAGAAGGCAAGTCACACATTGTGACTCTTGGAGTTTTCACATATCATTTTGCTCCCCTTGCTTGAACCTCCATCGCTCTTGCTTTCATTCCTGCTCCACCTTTCAATCCTAAGGGCAAATATACTTGTAAGATCCTAAAATGTATAAAATTATTTGTTGCAAATGAAATCACATTTACACATGTGCATATAAGGGTGGATTTAGACTATGGTTGAAGCTATGGAAAAAGCCAAATGATACAGGGGTGCTTCATTGATATGTTGAGAGCAAATTAACAATGAGTGTGTTTATGGCACAAGCTTCACACGTTTGGCTATAAAGTGGTAGCACTGTCTCAAACAAAAAATTAATGGCTATATTTGAACTAATGACGAGGGAATTTCTTGGTGTGTAACCAGCCTGAACCACGAAGTGCACTCCGTTTTCATGACACCACACAATGGAGCGTAGGTGGTAGACCCTAGTAGAAGTCATTCACGTTGTCCTTCTAGACATGCTGAAACTGGACCAAAACTCTTGTTAGTCATCCTGTTTGGTGGAAACCTACTTAACGACGCGCGGAGAAGGGAGAGGAACCTTGGCAGGAATCGCGAGAGGACTCGACGAGGACGAGGAGGTAAATCTGCAGATGAAGCAGAATTCTCTTCCCTGCATCTGTTGGTTTGGCACAGAAAGCGGATTCCTCTCCATCTCTGAATCTCCTTCGTGGTTTCATGACAGCCATAACTGGTCGACAGAATGAGTGCCTCCTTCACTGCCCTCGCTGCGTATCGCGCGCAGCAACGGCAGCGCGTCAGATTGTTGTACAGGCGAGCTCTTAGACTCACCCTGGATCTTGCCATCAACCGTGAACTCTTCTATCTGGAGGTTACTCTCTCACATCCCTCCATCTTTTCTCTCTCGCATTGCATTGCTCTTCATTTCTGTAAAGAGTAGATTTGCTCAGGATGATCAGCCTTCAAAAATGGAAACAGGAGTACAGTAGCATTTTATGCCTCACACACATCAGCTAAATGGTTTGACCAGAAAGGACTAACGTTTCTTATCGGGAGGACACGAGGTGTGGTTGTTTTGGTTGGGCAGTCTTTAATGGGAAGGACTTAGGGTGACGTAGACAACCCTGCCTGTATCAAAAATGGAAACAGGAGTACAGTAGCATTTTATGCCTCACACACATCAGCTAAATGGTTTGACCAGAAAGGACTAACGTTTCTTATCGGGAGGACACGAGGTGTGGTTGTTTTGGTTGGGCAGTCTTTAATGGGAAGGACTTAGGGAGACGTAGACAACCCTGCCTGTATCTATTTAGATGGCTGTAAGGAATACGTGGTCTTTACTTACACTCAAAGCAGATGGTGATTTTGTAATTCAATGTGCATTGTAGATATAGAAGGGATGTGCGTTGATGTTTAAATGAGAGGAAGGATGTTATGGGCTGATTCACTCTCTGGAATTTATCATAGTTCAAGTGCAACTAGAAGATGACATTAGTAATGCTTCGGGCTTATCCATTTGATCATAAAGTTTCCATATTGTGCAATGACAATGTGTATCATGTGGAGCACCAACTATGTTATGTTTGTTGATGAAAAGCAATACAATGAGCAACCACCATAGAATCACAATGTATCCACGAAAACTATCATGTGGAATCTTGCTTCATATAAGTAAAATATGATTTCATGAGAAATTGCTTGTTCTGCATTACAACCTACATCATGATTGCAGAGTGATAAAATGCTGTTGTTTCGAAGGAGGACCTCCTAGACCACTTACTTGAAAAATTGACAACTAAAAGTTGCAGTTATAGTGATTGTAACATGGTGTCAAGGTCATAGTAGGACGTATTAGCATCGAAACATTCACCTTTGAGATTCTACCTAAGGAATTGTTTGATAATTTGCATATCAATGCTTTAGATTGGGATGCTTTTAGTGCAAGACATAAATCTAAGAATGTGCTAAAGATTCTACTTGGCGTGTCTAGGGTTTCAACTAGTTAAGTAACATAAGGATTCTAGCTTGGCTAGATAAGGATCCTATTAAATGACTATACTAATGAGCCTAAGTTCACTAATAGACAATTAGCCTAAGGATAGGACCACCGTTGGGCTCCACTTCTTGTAGGTTGTTGTGAGAGGTCTCACATTGCACAATGAGCCTAAGTTCACTAATAGACAACTAGCCTAAGGATAGGGCCACTATTGGGCTCCACTTCTTGTAGGTTGTTGTGAGAGGCCTCACATTGAGCAATGAAAGCTTTTTGGGGATCTGGCAAGCTTAACTTTGGATCCAAGTTAAGTTTTTCTTTCAGCTTATAAATGCTGTAATTTCCTTACTTGCCCATTTGAATGGAACTCCCTGCTTTTGCAATGCATATAGGCGTGAAACAATGTTAGCAAAGTAGTGTATGAATTTTTTACATTACAAAAACGACCCCAAAAAGTTGTGTACATGATGCAAGGTTCTCAGATAAGACTAGTTGTGTATTGCCACTACTTTTGTAGGATCCATTCTAATGTTAGTAGTCATGTTTGTCATGCCTCGTCATCTTCTATTTGTGAGCCTCAATATGAGTCAGACCAGGACTTTTGGAGCTTTGACAGGTTTGTCCCATGTTTTGATGGGGGAGGTTACTCATTCTAGAGTGGCCATCTAGGCGGATTTCTTTTGTTTGCTGGGTCCCAGTGTGTTTTCCATGAGCAGTTTTTGCATTTCCCAAGCTATCCACATTTGCTGAACATTGTCCTTGCCAATCGGATTTTTTGGTGGCCATTTGGCATTTTCTAGGCATTTATTAAATATCACTTGGCAACAAGCCATGCCTTATGCTTGTCCAAGGATCCATCTGCAAGATACTTGGTCTTATAGACCCACTTACACCAATTACCTTTCGCTTCTTTAGATGCGGAACCAACTCCTAGGTCTAGTTTTCATCAATAGAATTGATCTCCTCTTGTACAACACAAATATCCTATGCAAGAGCTTCATCAACTATAGTAGGCCTACAATCGAAGAATCTGGGACATAAGGGCGTAGTTCACATAGACTAAACTATCCCATTGGGCTTGCATGTTGCGCCTCACAGTAGCAACCACCTCACCCAAAAGTGAACAAGAAAGACCTTGATGCTCCAACGTCAAACGGGCCATCTCAAGTATGGTCATTTGCCCCTTGCCGAACAATGTTTTAAGCTTGTAAAAACCTTGCTGTAATTTAATGACAACAATCCAAAATACATGTGTTTGCTCCTCAAGATGACCACAATTCACCTCCTTTAGAAAGATGGTGATGTCTCAGTAGTGGAACCATTAAAGCATCCTTCCAGAATCCAAGGGGCAGTAAAATGCAGTTTTAGCAAATACTTAATTTAGCATAAGTGTAAATTTAGTAATAAAAATCAACACATAACTAGAGCTTTAGTGCTCCTGCACCAAGCATGACACTTCTTGGCCCCAAAACTTGGCTCTTCTTTTGGTATTTCTTAAGATTACTAAGATCAGCTCAAATCACTTACAAGTGGCTGTATTTGCAGCCCTTTCTCACTGCACAATTGATACATATGTGCACAATGACCTTGTCACCTTAATGTTGGCCTTCAACCAACTATAGAGTGTTTAAAAATGCACATGAATACTTCGGTCTACCAAACCCTAAATGATAGCCAATACTTGAACCCAATTTCATGTAATATTTGCCTTAACAATTGTTTTTTATAGTTTCTATGGAATCCCACATTGTTTCTCTTACAAACAGAGGTATTTCTTTGATGAAATTGTGAGAAAATGACTTTTTTCATGACAGAGTTTCCTTGAAAGTGTATGAGTCTTGAGATCTTGGAGGATAAGAGAGAATCTCATACTGCTATGTTGCAATAACTTGTTTTGATGAAATTGGGGTAAAAAAACAGTAACAATATCTCCTAATAATGTAGTCATGGAGTTGCCTATTTGATTTTCCAAGTTGAGAGAAGAACAAAGGCTATTGCTTTGACCTCCACAAATGTGTACTTGCATTTTGGATAGCTGAGAGAGAGAGAGAGAGAGAGAGAGAGAGAGAGAGAGAGAGAGAGAGAGAGAGAGAGAGAGAGAGAGAGAGAGAGAGAGAGAGAGAGAGATTTGGTCACCTCTAAGATGAGCATAGACATATATAGGGAAGATTAGGGCAAATTATGTAGTTGTACCATGTTCAAGAGTAGGTGAGGCAATAGTTTTGCAATCTGAGCGAAATGTTTCCCTAGGATCCAACCTATACACTAGACATGACACAAGCCATATCCACAAATAAAAGGAACTGGACATCAGACTCATCTCTTAGCCATAGAGTCAAACGGGCTCACCTCTGAGCCTGGGAGCTAGTAGCATTGTGGGTCATAACCACATCCCAAGGGTTGGTATTCCATACCACATGCCCACACCATCTTGGTGTACAGATGGATGGGTGAAAGGGCTAAGAGTCCAAGAGTGGTGATTGCACAATGAATGTGCGCAATAGGGACTTGAGTCCTATAAATAGGACTCGGCTGCCCCAAGCCCGAAGTATCCTCAGTATATTTGTACTAAGTCACTTCTTAAGCACTGTGACCAATGTCTCTAATGCCCATTTGGATGTCCAGGGATGTAACACTTCCCCTCTCATGAATGATTGTTGTTCTCAGTAATATCTTTAGGGACGAGGTGAGGAAAACGACTCTTGAAGGAACATATTAATTCCAAGTAGCCTTCGTCTCCGCACGGTTTTTCACTCGACCAAATACTCAGGATAAATGATCTGATGGGATCGTTTAGTCCTAAGGCCAAGAACCGATTTGGATTCAAGTGGAATATAACAAGTAGTATCATGGAACACAGGATGAACTCGGATTTCTGAAGGTAAGTCCAACTCATAGGATATGCTATTTATCTTCTTGGTAATTTGGAAAGGATCACAATATCTCAAAGATAATTTTTAGCACTTGCTAGCAATCATTGAGTCAGAGTCCTTTGGGACTTTAAGGTAAACCGACATTCCCTCTTGGAGTTCTCCAGGAGTACGGTGCTGGTTAATATAAACAGTGGCACGATCCTAGGTTGTTTTAATGCTTTCCCTAGGAATTGTTAACATCTCTTGCATATCATATAGAAAGTCAACTATGAATTGTAATTTCATCCCTTCGAGCTTTGTGGCAATTAGTGGTTTCGGCTCATAACCATATATAAGCATAAACGAGCTATAACCAATAGTTGAATGCTTAGCATTGTTATAAGCAAACTCAATTTGAGGAAGATAAAGCTCCCAATTAGATTGCCCATGGAAGACATACGCACGTAGCATATTCTCTGTGGTTTGATTTGTTTGTTTGCTCTGTCCATTGATTTCAAGATGTTTCAAGGACGGCACGGATAATCGAGTTTTCAATTTTTAAAAAACCTATTTGCTAGAAATGGCTAGTAAACTTAGGATCTTGGTCACTGACTATTTCATCGAGCAAACCATAGTCTATACAGTTGTTTGACAAAGAGACTAGCAAACTCGTGGTTTTTCATAGTTGTTGTTGGGAATAAAGGGCCCTCGTGCCTTTTATATGTGCTTGGGTGTAAACACACCCTTAGCACACTTGTACATTCATATATATATCTATCTAAAAACCTAAAGAGGTACACTCATGATTGTACCCACAAGTCGTGCTCACTCTCCTCACTACTCTCTACTCCGCTTTGCTCTGTGTGTGTGTGTGTGTGTGTCTCTCTCTCTCTCTCTCTGCTGCTAGCGAGTACTGGGTGTCTTGATCCTTGTGCCTCGAAGCTCAACAAATTGGTATTAGAGCGGCAAGGAGTACACGCTTCTCGAGACGAAGCAAATGGCAGGTGTTGCAGGAGTCTTTTAGTTTGGCAAAAACAATGCTACAATATCCTGTTGTAGAAGAAGCAGGCAAAGCCGATTAAGACCAAAGGGGCAAAGCTTGCAGATATGGAATAGGAAGATTGGGATGAGTTAAATGAGCTTGCACGCTCAACCATCGAGCTATCGATTTTTGATGCTTTGTTGTTTAACATTGAAGGTTTGGATTCTGCATATGCTATTTGGACTCGATTGGACGAACTGTATGCACAGAAGAGTGCCGCAAGCAAAGTGTACTGACTGAAAAAGCTTACGGATTTGCGTATGAAAGAGGGTACAGCAATGTCTACTCACTTGAGTGAGTTTAACTCCATTTTCAGCCAGCTGGTTGCCTTGAAGTTCTTGATTGATGAAGAATTTAAGGCTACATTTTGGCTTTGCACTCTGCTAGAGAGTTGGGATACATTCAGGACTGCTATGAGCAATTCTAATGCGATTCTTTTGTATGTTGATGTAGAGAGTGCTCTACTCATGGAAGAAATGAATCGGCAGAACAATGCATCCAGTAAGTCTTCTAGTGCTTTGCATACTAGAGGCAGATCACAGCAGAAAGGCAAATCTGATAGCAAGGGACGTTGTAAATCACGTGGCAAGGATGTTGAATGTCATCATTGTGGCAAGAAGAGTCACTTTAAACGTGACTGCTACAAATGGAAAAAAGGAAAAGGAAAGGGCAAGAAGACAGATGATAGCAAGGAAGAGAAGAAAGAGAGTCAACCTAAGAAGAGCAGTGCCAAAATTGAAGAGGTGAATGTAGTTACTCATGTCAGTGACAGTGGAATGACGTACTCTTGGTCTCTTCACACTTTAGTACATATGCTTTACTTGCAGATACGAATGATGACAGGCATACTTGGATTCCAGATTCAGGTGCTTCCTTTCATGTCCCCTCATCGTGAGTGGTTTTTTGACTATACAGGGGGTCGACATGGTGTTGTTCATCTTGGGGACAACTATGCATGTGACATTGCAGGTATTGTCAGTGTGCAATTGCAGTTTCAGTTTTAGCATGGTTTTGTCTTCACACTTCAGCATGTACGGCATGTACCTTAGCTCAAGAAGAGCTTGATTAGCATAGGGCAGCTAGATGACGATATGTTTCTCCAGTGACTTACTATAAATAAGGATGTCGATGAGGAAAACGACTACTCACTTTTTAAGATACATAAAAAATAAGTAATTCATTATCTATTGAAAAGTTGGAGCATTGTCAATCTAAAAGGTAGGACGAAAAATTGATAATGTCCATATCACATTCAAAATGCAATCGTCTTTCATCATACCGTATTGTATTGTACGTTTGGTACGTGACAACCTTGTTGCTACCACTTGTGAGACCATTTGGATTTGGAGGTTGTTGGAGGAGCTTTGCTGTTCACAGACATGAGCTACTACGCTTCTATGTGACAATGAGAGTTGCATATCCTTGGCACGGGATTCCATATTCCATGCTCGGATGAAGCACATAGAGATCTAGTATCACTACCTTTGGGAGAAGATCTTTGACACTTGTGTGTGGAGTATGGTAAGATTGAGGACAATCCTGTAGATTTGTTCACCAAGTCACTTGTTTAGGCCGTACTTCGTCAGCTTTCCAAATCTCTTTGCCTTATGCTGCATTCATAAGGGTAGATAAAGCAGTTGTACCATCTTCAAGAGCAAGTTGGGTAGTAGTTATGTAGTCACTAGCAGTTTGGGCAGGATTCTGGGCAGGTTGGGCAGGCTGGACAGGGCAGACAGAGTTGCCATGCGGCAGGCTGAATTTTTGCAGTAATTGATTGTTATTTTATTGTGTTTATTCAATTGACCATATTCAGCAGCAGTCGGCCAGATTTCATTGGCCGACATGTTCATATTAGTTTGTTATTTTCTGCCAATTTAGGTACACTTGCCCTTTGGTCAGAGTCACTTTGTTTTTGTGCAGGTTGAGAGAGGTCTTTGGCTGGTTATACTCGCACAACTCATTGTACATATCCGCCTTCAGTATTTGGCATTCATTCTTTGCAGTCTTGATCATTCTCTAGTCTCTTTTTCTCTCCTTTCTCTGTGTTCACATATTTCTTTCACTCCGGTCATACGCTTCTACATTTGCTGCACTTTCACAAGAATTGCAACAACTTGATCCCGACAGTCAAGGATGAGGATGTGGGCTGTTAGCAAGGAGAAAAAGGGCTGCAAATAGCAACACGTCCTTCTAATTGCGTTAATGCTTTATTAAGGTGCGAACTTGCAATTTAATGACAGTTTCACATTGCACTTGTTCCTTTTGCCCTATCCTTGTACCACATAGCTTGTATACTCATCCACTGCATGCATGGTGTCAAATCCTTCATTGCAACTGCAATGGTTAACGTGCCAAGACCTAGAGGAACTAGAATTAGAGTTCATTTTGATTGTATATTTTGGTGAAGTGTTATTAAGTCATTAAGTTGATTTCTCATTTTGCTGAGAGCTAGCTCTGCTCCAATCAATTGGGTGAAACTTGAAAACTAGTGGCAACAGCTAATATGACCTTTGAGATGCTTGGCTACTATAGATGAAGGTTGGGTAGGTTGAGCAAAGGTTGGAATAGACCTTTGATAGGCTGGCAATGATTGGGGTGTGGGCAACTTGTAGAGATGGATGGCTGGTTAGACTGATCATGGATAAAGTCGAATGCCTACAATGCAGTCTATTTATAGAGGATTTTTGGGCATTTGACCTATCGTTAATAAATAGAGTGTAGTGATCGGGAGGCACAAAGATCGAGACAATCAGTGTTTGTTACGTGTGGAGAGACAGAGAGAGTGAGAGAGAGTAGAGTAGAGAGTGTGTACGATTTGTAGGTACAATGATGAGTGTACCTCTTTAGGTTTTTAGATATATATATATATATATA
Source organism: Lygodium microphyllum (assembly GCF_053477565.2). Classification (NCBI taxonomy): domain Eukaryota; kingdom Viridiplantae; phylum Streptophyta; class Polypodiopsida; order Schizaeales; family Lygodiaceae; genus Lygodium; species Lygodium microphyllum. The sequence goes on along the minus strand of NC_141155.1, from coordinate 20,302,380 downwards.
TATATATATATATATATATATATATATATATATATATATATATATGTAAGTACAAATGCTAAGGGTGTGTTCACACTCGAGCACATTAAAAGGCATGGAGTCTTTATTCCCAACAACCTTCCACCTAAAGGCAATGTGCCTTAAGAGGAGAAAAGAATCAGCTAACTCTAGGTATGTACAAAGCTGAAATACATATATCTATCCAACTTCCATCATCTGTCGGCAATGAGCAAACCGCTTTGCTGGAAGACCCTTCATGAGAAGGTCTGCAGGATTATCATCTGTATGTACTTTGACAAGCTCAATGCTCTTGCTATCAAGTACATCTCTAATGAAGTGGTACTTCACATGTATGTGCTTCGTCTTTGCATGACAGACGAGATTTCGTGCTAGCATGATAGCACTCTGACTATCACAATGGAGAATAGGTAACTTTGTGATACCAAGCTCTTGCTCCAGATGTGAAAGCCATAAAGCCTCCTTACATGCCTCAGTGGTAGCCCCATACTCTGCCTCTATAGTAGACAATGCAACACACTTTTGTAGCTTGGATATCCAAGAGACTGCTTCTCTTTTGAAAGTAAACACATATCTAGAAGTGGACTTTCTGCAATCCGCATGACTAGCATAGTCCGCATCCGTAAAGCAAAAGACAGCTGCCTTTTGCTTTTCAAAGTAGATGCACAAATCCTTTGTGCCTTTGAGGTATCTCATAATACCTTTCACTTCTTCCCATTGCTTTTTACCAAGGTTTGCCATGTGTTTGCTAACCACTCCCATTGCAAAGGTAATGTCAGGACGCATAGCAACCATAGCATACATTAAATTGCCAACAGCTGAAGCATATAGTATCTTGGCCATTTCAGCCTTCAAATCATCAGATTTAGGTGTGTCCTCTGCATTGAATTTCACATATGGAGGCAATGGAACCCCAATTGTTTTTTTTCCCCTCCATATTGAAACGTTGCAAAACCTTGGAGATATACTCCTGCTGAGATAGATAGAGCAATCCTTTTGACCTATCTCTGAGTATTCGCATGCCAAGAATGTGATTTGTATCACCAAGATCCTTCATGTAAAAACTGCCATGAAGACTTTGCTTCAGTGAGTCCAAGGCATGAGTATCCCTGCCAGTAATTGGCATGTCATTAACATACAAAACCAAGATAAGCAGGCTGCCATTTGCTACCTTCTTAGTGTACAAGTAATAATCTACTTGACTTCTATAGAAACCTTGAGATTGCATAAATGTATTAAATTTATGATACCATTCTCTTGGTGCTTGTTTCAGCCCATACAAACTCCTTTTGACCATTTTTTCTTTCCCTTTTTCAATAAACCCTTCAGGTTACTGTATATATATGTCTTCATGCAGATCACCCATGTAAGAATGCAGTCTTTACATCCATCTGTATGAGCTCCATATCTTTAGCTGCAACCAAGCCCAAAATGGTTCTCAATGTAGTCATCTTGACTACAGGAGAGAAAATCTCATCAAAGTCAATTTCATGCTCTTGCTTGCATCCCTTTGCAACCAATCTTGCTTTGTACTTTGGTGAGGAACCAAAAGTGGCCTTCATCTTGTAAACCCATTTGCACGAAGTGTTTTTTGCCCTTTAGGCAACTGCGCGAAGTCCCAAGTGCCATTTTTCTCAAGAGACAACATGGCTTTATACCATTTCTTGCTGTCCTATTTATCCATTGTTTCCTTGAAGCAAGTTGGTTCACCACAGTCTGTCAACATGACATAATCAGCCACATTGTTTGCACCAGGAACAAATCTATCATGTTGTCTAGTAGCCCTAGATGATCTCCTAATCCAATAATCATTTTTTGTTGGTTGTTCCTGCAAATTTCCATTTTCAGCATGCTGTCTTGGCATTTCAGCCTGCAAATCAGCATTAACAGCTTGCTGTCCTGGCTGTTCCTGCACATGTAGTGGCTCATTATCATGGGCAATAGCTGGCTGATCATTTTCAGCATTATTTTTTGCATTTACAGGTTCATTTACAGCTTTCCAGCATTATTTTTTACATTTACAGGTTCATTTACAGCAGGTATTTGTCGCTGTACAGCGGGCACATTTTGCTGTCCAAAAGGTATTTCTTCCCGGAATACAGTCTTTTCACGTTGTTTATGCATTCAATCTTCTCGGAAGATAACATCATTGTTGTGTACTACTTTTCTTTTCTTGGGATCCTATAATCTATACCCCATTTCACCCTTGTCACCATATCCTAGGGAAATGCATTTACAAGACTTTGGCTCAAGTTTGTTGCGCTTTTCTTTACGAATGTGTACAAAAGCCTCGCAGCCAAACACTTTCAGGTGAGCATATGAAGGTGGCTTGCCCGGCCACGCTTCTTGGGGAACTCTCCCTCCCCCAGACTTGTTTGGTGATTGATTAATCAAGTGTATGGCTGTCATAATAGCCTCTGCCCAAAAACCATGGGTAATGCAGCACGAGACAGCATCGCACGGACCTTATCTTGTATGGTCCGATTCACACACTCTGCAACTCTATTGTGGGGTGGATTTATCCCTTTGCTATCACAAAATGGCTGAAAGGCCTTGGACACATATTTTCCACCATTATCAGAGCAAAGACACTTAAGCGTCTTATTATTTTGATTTTCAACCAATGCCAATAATTTTTTAAAAAGTAGTTTATCCTTGCTACGAATAGTATAAACCCATATCTTTCTGAGGCTCTCGTGTAGCATCATCGACAAAGGTGACAAAATATTTATTTTCCCCTAAAGATAATCTTGGCATTTGATATACATTTGAATGTACTAACTCTAGAGGAGAATATTTCAAAGAAAGAGACTTTTTGTGAGACGTGTGTGTATGTTTACTATAAATACAATGATCACAATGCTCAAAATCAGCATAACGAAGACAAGGCAAGTAACCCAAACGAGGAAGCACTTTCATTCTTGTTTGACTCGTGTCCCAACAGGCCATGCCACAAAGAAACGCTTGGCTGCTCGATCACAGCAACAACATGATTACTCACATTAGATACATGGAGAGGATACAAAGTATCACATTTACAATCTCTGGCAATCACTCTAGATCCCTTACAGATCTTCCATTTTCCATCACCAAAGGTGGTATGAAAACCATTATCATCTAGTTGCCTTGTGCTAATCAAGCTCTTATTGAGTTGAGGTACATGCCATGTCGTACATGCTGAAATGTGAAGACAGAGCCATGCTGAAACTGCAATTGTATATTGTGAATACTTGCAATGTCACATGCATAGTTGTCGCCAAGATGGACAATACCGTTTTGACCCCCTGTATAGGCAGAAAACCACCCTCGATGAGTGGTGACATGAAATGAAGCACCTGAATCGAGAATCCAGGTATGCATGTCCTCATCTGTATTTGCAAGTAAAGCATGTGCACCAAAGTGTGAAGAGACCAAAAGTACGTCATTCCCACTATCCTCACTGTCATGAGTGACTACATTCACCTCTTCAATTTTGACACTGCTCTTCTTGGGTTGACCCTCTTTCTTCTCTTCCTTGCTATCATTTGTCTTCTTGCCCTTTCCTTTCTCTTTCTTCCATTTGTAGCAATCACGTTTAAAGTGACCCTTCTTACCACAATGGTGGCATTCAACATCTTTGCCACGTGATTTACTGCGTCCCTTGCTATTGGATTTGCCTTTCTGCTTTGATCTGCCCCTAGTATGCAAAGCACTAGAGGACTTACTGGATGCATTGTTCTGCCGATTCATTTCTTCCATGAGAAGAGCACTCTCTACATCAGCATACAAAAGAATCGCATTGGAATTGCTCATAGCAGTCCTAAATGTATCCCAACTCTTTGGAAGAGTGCAAAGCAAGAATGTAGCCTTAAATTCTTCATCAATTAGGAATTCAAGGCAACCAATTGGTTGAAAATGGAGTTAAACTCACTCAAGTGAGTAGACATTGTTGTACCCTCTTTCATACGCAAATCCATAAGCTTTTTCAGCCAATACACTTTGCTTACAACACTCTTCTGTGCATACAGTTCTTCCAATCGAGTCCATATAGCATATGTAGAATCCAAACCTTCAATGTTAAACAACAAGGCATAAAAAATCGATAGTTCAATGGTTGAGCGCGCAAGCTTATTTAACTCATCCCAATCTTCCTGTTCCATGTCTGCGGGCTTTGCCCCTTTGGTTTTAATCAACTTTGCCTGCTGCTTTTGCAACAGGATATTGTAGCACTGTCTTTGCTAAACTGCAAAGTTATGTGCTTCTTCAAGCTTCTTTATGTGCATGAGATTACTGCTGTCACTACTGCTAGCCATGATTTTCAGCCCAAATGTGACAAAAAAATCAGCAAATGCAGGCCTAAACTGTCACATAGGTGACCAAGGTACAAACAAGTACCGACCAGCAATAAATGACCATGTAGAAGCAGAGATTTCAGATCTGTAATCAAATTTTCAGAAGCACCAAACCATGTGCTACAGCATTCCACAACTGATTACAGCTGTTCCAAGGGCATATACACCACATTACTTGAGAAATCCCTTAATTTTAGCTGCAATTTCTGTTGTACATGTACCCGTGGGCATTAAATTTGACACGCACGATCAAAAGCCCCAAAATTTTTATGCTCTAAGCGTCAACTACACATTTGCATTTTCTCTTTCATGCATAGAACATGCCAATTTTGCCAAAATAGAGCAATTTCAGCAAATTTGCATGGATGTCCAAATTGCATGGAATTGAGCGTGCATGTACATAAAATGACCAAAAGGTGCACAAATTTTACCCAAACTGCAAAAGCCCCAAGTTGCATTGGGTCCAATGTGTATCAATGTCGAGAAATTGGGTAAATTTCAGCCCAATTTTGCATGTACTTAAAAAGCTCCAAATGTCGGGAAATGTCACAAATTCTTGCAATTTTTGAGACAAATATCACTGTTCTATCTTGCTCGCACCAAATCTGGATAAATCCCCAAATTTTCCAAGTCTTGTGTGTACCAATTTCAGTGAAATTGAAAGAATTTCACTAAAATGTGAAAAGCCCCAAAATTCCCAGGCAAATGTTAACTGACTTTGCAATTTTTGAGTCAGATTGTCCAGTTTTGCGTTAAGATCCCCAAATTTGGAAAAAGCCCCAAATTTTTGGGCCTAACTCTACCCAAAATCCTGATTGTACCTACGAGCATAAACGTCGTCAGTGGGCAAAGGGCTTGTTTGTAGGGAACCTTTGAAAAAAATTAAAAATTTTGCAAAGAAAAATGACGAATTTGCTCTTGTTGACCAGACACAAATGTCGTGACCTATCGCCTTGCAGAAAAAGTGCCGCCTGATGCCACAGGAGCTGTCCCTTGCCGGCTGCCTGTTGTCGGAAGCTGCCGCTAGTCAGTCGCTGACCTGTCACGTGCTTGAAAGTTGTCGCTTGGTGTCGCCTGGTTCATGCCTGCTTGCCAGGTCACGAGACGACATGTCGTCTGTCTAGAGATGACGTTTTTAACTTGCGCCTGCACCTTGGAACTGTTGCCTAACAGAAACTGGACCTATTGACTTGCGCGAACTTCGAGAAGTACAAATGCCTCGGTTGTAGCTCTAATACCAGTTTGTAGTGATTGGGAGGCATGAAGGTCGAGACAATCGGTGTTCGTTACGCACGGATTGACAAAGAGTGAGAGAGAGCAGAGTAGAGAGTGTGTACGATTTGTGGGTACAATGACGAGTGTACCTCTTTAGGTTTTTAGATAGATATATATATATATATATATATATATATATATATGTAAGTACAAGTGCTAAGGGTGTGTTCACACCCGAGCACATTAAAAGGCACGGGGCCTTTATTCCCAACATAGAGCGTCTTATTTTTGGTAATCCTCTTTTAATTACTTTTTTTGGATGTTTTAAGTGTTAGTAGAGTAAACATCTCATGGGTTACTGTTCAAGAGGAATATGATGAGTACAATAGAATTGTGACAATTGGCATTACTAAAGATTATCGGTTACTTCTTTGGTGCCATTTGATTGTGCAAATATTTTAATAGGTCAAACCTATTACAAAGAAGGTTGCTAGACAATTATTTTATGGACAAAGTCTGATTATGTTAGAATTTGGTAATTCTGGGCAGTGCCTATGTATTTTGTGTGGTGTGGACACTTATTCAAGTGTCAATGTAGCATGTGTACCTAGTGTCTCTAGACATTAAAGTAGTGACACTAGGAGCTAGAGTAAATTAGCCTAACTCTAGTTGTTGGTGGAAGGTTGGTTAGGTCAACTCATGACCTAAACTAGGTTGTACTTTCATTCTATCTTTTCACTTAAGCAAGTACACTCTACTCTCTTGTTGTAGCTCACTCACTGTCATTGTCTCGTTTCTCTCTATTGCTGGTTTTGCTTTCTTATGGTTGGTATTAGAGTAGCCCCCGTGCGGGTTTCAAACAACCACTGTTGTCAATGCCACTTTGCTTGAGGTCCTACCACCAGCTTCATTAGTTTGTATGAGGAGGAGAACAATTGCCACAATTGTCCAATAGTACATAGTTCGCCATCGGGCAGTTGTTCCACATGAAAGAGTTGCCAGTTGAGCACTTAGTTTGAACTCAGCTCTGCTTGTTGCCTGGCTGCTGTCTGCCATATTGTATTTAGCACATCTCTAAGTTCACCTGCCCAACTACTCCTCTTATTTGCCTGTAGGTTTTTCTACACTAGCCTGCGCCGCTAGTATCTGACAGACCACTCGATAGTTGCACTGCTCTTCACCAGGCCAGAGCTGCTGTCTCACATGCGACGCCCTCCTTATTGTCACGCAACCACTACTGCCTGGCCCTTGCACGCATTGGCCCTCTGCTTGCCACTGCTTGTTAGTAGTTCCCGCTAGTTGCAATCTAAGGCGTCAACGCTTTGTGGCTGCCACTCTAGTGACCTATTGCCACCTCTGCCTTGTGGTCCTTGCCACCAGTGCGTTTCTTCCACCGCCAAGTTGCTCCTCCTAGAACCCTTGCTGCCATTGTGCAGTACCACTAGTGGTATCTTCCTACTCTATGGCAGTGCCGCCTGTGCAGTGGCGTTTTTGTGGCAGTTTGTTGTCTATAGTCTTCACTGCCTCCTTTGCTGCCATCATCGCTGCTTGCACTGCTCGAGTTCCTGTTGCCTGTGTAGCCACCTTGCTACTTGCCGTCAGGTTTAACTCGAAGATCCTAAGTTCTGTGTATGCATCCCAAGATACCCAACATTTGGGGCTTTTGACCAAATTGGTCTCTTGTGCACGAATCGACACCGAGAAAGTTGACATTGCACAATTTCTACTAGATTTGTGCAACAAATTTGGGGCTTTTTGGCGAAGAAGCTCTGACATGTATCCCAAAGTAGATTTCAGCTACCGCTCCCTGTTGGCACATATCTTGAGGTTATAAAGAAAATACCCTAACACAGAAGCATAAAGAGAAATTGTACGACAAAACACAGACTGATAAAAGAACACAGTTAGGGTTAGGGTTAGGGTAACTTAGAGACAATGAACACAGTTAATAAATGAGATGATGATGACACTAATAATACGATGCTCATGCAGCAAACACACTATGTAGTGAATGAAAACCTGAACCTCGAACTCATGTATCTCAAGGATCAAGGCAGGGGTAATGAGCAGGAGAGTGTGTTGTACTTTGAACAGATTTCGAATCGCAGCAAGGCAGCCTCCAGATGTCGAACACTAGCAAACGCAGTAGTGAGAAGTTGGATCTGATGTAGACAGTAGTGAGGAGAGAGAAAGACAAAAAACGGAGCCTGCAGTAGAGAGACTAAAAACGCAGGCAAGACAGCCTGCAGGAGAGAGAAATACTAAAAACGGAGCATGCCGGAGAGAGAAAGACTGAAAACGCAGGCAGGACACCTTGCAGGAGAGAGAAAGACTGAAAACGGAGCCTATAGGAGAGAGAAAGACTGAAAACGCAGGCAGGACAGCTTGTAGGAGAGAGAGATTGCAGCGATTGCAGACAGGAAAGAGAAAGCTATCGGAGCGGCAGCTGGAGCCTACAAACGCAGCAGTTTGTTGGCGTGGCAGGCTGTACGACAGCAATGCAGATGAACAATAGTTAGTCACCAAACAGAAACAGCAGCAATCAGCGCGTGGAGGGCTGGAAACAGGCGTTAGACTGTAGGGAACAGTGATGGACAGCAAGGGCTGAGATGTCCTCAGTGACCGGGGTGTGGGCAGCAAGCTGGTAACACGTGAAACCTGCAAAAACGAGATTGAAAAAGAGTGGAGGGTTGGCTGCCAATTTATAGAAAATTAGGTTTCTAGATCCTCTCCCACTTAACTTTCTCGATCCGCTCCCCGTTTTAGGGTTTTGGCTAAAATAAGCCTAAAATAAGCATGTTTTGCGGCAGTTTAAGTGGCTAAGTGCATTTCTTAGCGCAATAGAGGTAACATTCTGAAAAAAATTGAGTTGTAAGGTAAAATTTCTTCACTTTGTTTGAAATTTAAGGAAGAAATTTGGGGCTTTTGCCATGGCGCACACTCCAAGGTAGGAAATCAGTGGTATAGAAGTATTTAATTGCTGTTACAATTAGATTGACCAAGAAATTTTCAGGCAATTCAGATATTTTGGTGAGAATCGGCATTAATTTGCTGGGATTTGTACTTTTGTGGGCATGCATTATGAGGTAGGTGTATTACAACAGTATAAAGCAGTTCTATGATGCGTAACCTTCTCGTTGTGAAGGAATTGTGGGACTATGCTACATGTTACTTGTAGCGACCATGAGGTCTTGCACCTTAGACATCTGAGCGTCACGCTCGAGGACAGGTTGGTGGGTTGGTGCTTCCCCCTCCTCCCCCTCCTTCCTCTCCCACTAAGGATTAGAGACGATGGAATTCAAAGGATGCTCAAGTACTTTCTTTGATAGCATTGTCAATAAAAAGAGCCATAATTCCATACATTCAGTCTTGCAAGACCTCAAAATCAGCATGGGACATACTTGAGCATATTTTTGCTGCTTGTATTGAGGTCAGGATCTCCTATCTTCGCAAAGAGTTGGCAAATGTAACATGGATGAGGGTGATAGCATGACAGAAGCAACTGTTCAATGTTGATAAGATTATTTAGGATGCTGAGTTGGTGAACATCACACTAAATTCTCTTCCAGAGTCATATCTTAGTTTCTACACCTCTTTGACATTGTCATTTTGGGGGGGTGGGGGCAACAACCTCTTACATTTGTGGAGTTGGAAGGTCTCTTGTTGCAAAAGGAGCAGACTTAGAAGAATGTTGCATTGCGTTCAGGTGATGTGGCTATGCTTTCTACTTTTAAAGGCAAGGTAAAGCTAGGCAAAATGCAAAAAATAAGCAAAAGGGTGATGTTAGACAGCCATCAAACAAGGTTGCCCAAGATTCTAATAAGTCTAAAAAGAAGCAAAAATGCCATTATTATAAGAAGCCCGGTCACTATATTGATGAGTGGTAAGTGTTGAAAGAGATTGGTCAAGGAGGAGAAGAAAGACTTTGGTTTCGTTGTCTAAGAGACATCGGCCATCAAATTAGTAGATAGTGATACTTCAGTCAACTTGGTAGAGGAGGATTATGGATTTCTCACATGTAGTTATGATTTTTCTATGGCTGATTCAGTATTTAATGTTGTTGAAATGCGGCAAACATGGTATTTTGATAGTGGTGCATGAAAGCACATCACTTCTTGGAAGTGCTTGTTTACTTCTTTGCATTCAGCCCTTGTTGGGAAGCATGTCATATGTGGAAATAGCAACAGTTATGATGGTATGTGGCATTGGGATAGTCACTATTACCGTTGCATATGGTTCTGACTTCATGCTTCTCGATGTATTGTTTGTGCTTTGCATTACAAAGAGCTTGTTGTCTATTTCTGCCTTTAATAAGCATGGATTTTAGGTCTTCTTTGAGGGTGACAAATGTATTGTTAGAGATAGAGAGATGGACCATGTGCTTAGGCTGTCCGACACCCTGTACAAGGGGTTATTCTTGTTAGACTTTTATGATAGATAGTATCATGATGCTTCGGAAGTCATTAGTCTTGCATCCACTATGTAGATTGCGGAGCTTTGGCATGCCCGTTATGAACATATGAGCTTTGAGAGTTTGATGACCCTTTAGTGGTTTCATATGGTAGATGCATTGTCTCTAGTGGAGACTCCACCTCCTCATGCATGTGAGGGATGTATTTTGGAAAACATGCACATGTTTACCTTCAAAAAGGATAGTGTAGTGCGTGCTGTCTAAAAAATGCAGCTTATTTACTCTGATGTTTGTGGTCCAAAGAGGACACGTGCACTTGGGGGTCATCTTTGCTTTGCTACATTTATTGATGACTACTCAAGGTATGCTTGGGTGTATGGGGTGAAGGCTAAATTTGATGTATTCATGCGTTTTAAATAGGTTGAAATTGGTTTAAAAGTGCAAATACTTCGCATAGATAGAGGGGGGGGAGTACATGCCTCATGCATTTTAGACATATTTGTTGGATTGTGGCATTACACATCAAGCCCATTGTTAGAGTGACTCCTTAGCAAGATGGAGTTGTTGAAAGGAAGACTTGTACTCTCATGGAAATGCCTTGTGCATTTGAGACATATTTGTTGGATTGTGGCATTATGCATTAGGCCCATTGTTAGAATTGAAGGGGAGAGTGCGCAATGGAGTGCAAGATCAAGGCATGAGTTGCAAAGCAGAGCTGAGAGTTAGAGGGAGTGAACGCAGAGATAGGTGTACCAATTCGTGATGATACACAAAGAATAAAAGAATGTATTTATATGTTAGGGTACAAGATGCAATAAGGGTGTGTTTACACCCGTAAGACTATTTACACGGAGACAAAGGGACTTTACACCCAACAACCTCCCACTTAAAGGCCTGTAGTGGTACCTTTAAGCTAACCGACTCCCACTAAACGAATGCAATGCTCATCTTGAGCCTTTGCAAGACACTCAGTGAGAATATCTGTAAGGTTATCTTGGGTTTTGACCTTAGTGTGACAAGACCATCATCCAGGACCTGTCGAATAAAGTGATACTGAACATCTATGTGTTTGGTACGTGCATGGAACATGGCATTCTTAGCCAAACATACTGCACTCTGGCTATCACAACCAAGTACTGGAGTACGTGAAGAAAGACCAAAATCCTTGACGAAACGGCCAAGCCAAATAGCTTCCTTAGAAGCTTCTGTGGCTGAAATATATTAAGCCTCTGTAGTACTCAGTGCCACAATTTTCTGTGCCACAATTTTCTGCAATCTTGAACACCAAGAGATAGCTCCACTAGCCAAAGTAAAAACATACCCCCTGGTAGATTTTCTAGTATCAAGATCTCCTGCCATGATACATTTCATTGCTTTCCAATATGGCTTGCGAGGGTTAGACATGAATCTACTAACAACTTCTACTGCATGAGCAATTGCAACCATGGCATACATCAAAGATCCACAAGTTGATATATAAGGTATACTCTTCATGGCACTAGTAGCTGCATCATCCTTAGGGCAATTAGCTTTGCTAAGCTTTGTATGTGGTGGTAAAGGCACACCAAGAGGCTTAGCATCAGCCATATTAAACCTGTCAAGTACTTTGTTGATGTACTTGTCCTATGAGAGAAACAACAAACGCTGTTTTTTGTCTCTTTTAATGCGCATGCCCAAGATGTGTTCAGCTGTCTTTTAAGAGCATTCAAAGTACTCTTATGTTGTCCAACAAACAAGTCATCCACATATAAAACCAGCACAATAAGGCTTTCATCATCAACCTTTTTAGTGTATAAGCAGTGATCTGCTTGAGTGCGTTTAAATCCATGACTGAGCATAAAGGTATCAAGATTTTCGTACCATTGTCTAGGGGCTTGTTTCAGCCCATATAAGCTGCATTTTAGCTTACAAACCAAATGCTCTTTTCTTGGAATAATAAATTCTTCACACTGTTTCATGTATAACTCTTCATCCAAGTCACCATGAAGAAAAGTAGTCTTTACATCCATCTAATCCAACTCTAAATCCAAGGATGCAATGAGAGCAAACAAAATGCGGAGCATAGTCATCTTCACCACTAGTGAAAAGACCTCTTGGAAGTCTATGCCTTCCTTCTGTGTATAGCCCTTAGCAACCAGCCGTGCCTTGTACTTGGGCTTCCCATCAATACATCACACTTTGTAAACCCATTTATTAGGAATAGCTTTCCTATCCTTGGGCAAAGGTACAAGCTCCCATGTGTTATTTGCATATAGAGACTTCATCTCTTCTTGCATAGCAAGCTCCCACTTTCTCTTGTTTTCACACGATTGTGCCTCTTTAAATGTCAGAGGCTCACCCTCATTAGTCAGCAAAATGTAATTCAAAGATGGCTGAAACCTTTGTGGTTGCTTTTTGACACGTGTAGACCTTCTTACCCAATGATCTGTATTATTAGGTAGTGGGCCTATATCCTGAGGAATGTGCACACCATGACTAGGTGGCTGATTTTCAGCATTTTCTTGCTGCTGTAATCTGTTTTCAGCATGTTCTTCTTGCTGTCCTATTTTATCCTGTGCATCTATTTGCTTGTTAGAATTTGCCGATTATATGGGCAGTGCCCAATGTAATTTGTGTGGTGTGGACACTTATTAAAGTGTCAATGTAAGGTGTGTACACCTAGTGTCTTAGAAACTTAAAGTAGTGACATTAGGCTCAAAATAAACCTAACTCTAGTTAGTTGGTGGAAGGCTGTTTAGGTCAAGTTGACCTAAACATAAGTTGTACTTTCACTCTATCTTTCATTCTGGCAAGTATACTCTTCTACTCTTTTTGCTTCAGCTCACTCTCTTGCTATCATTGTCTCTCCTCTCTCTCTCTCTCTCTTTCTCTCTCTCTCCGTAGTTGGCTGCCATTTTTCAACATTTGGTATCAGAGCAGCTCATACGTGTGGATTCTGTTCAGACACCGTCAATTGCTGCCATCCCGCCCAAGGTCCTACTGTCGCCAGTTTGGTTCTCAGCTCGAGGAAGAGTTTTCAGCTACTGTGAGTTGTTGCTGAAGTGGAGGAGTTGTAGCACAATTTCTTTCACATTGGGTCAATAAAATTTGGAGCTTTTCAGTTTTTTTGGATCCGACACGCATCACGAGGCAGATTTCAGCTACTGTTCACTGTTGATACGTATCTCGAGGTAACATTTATGCAGAAATTCCAGCTATAAGGTACAAATTTCTTCAAATTTCTTTGAAATTTTAGAAAGAAATTTGGGGTTTTTGCTCAACACGCACTCCAAGGCAAGCAACAAGCAGTATAGTAGCATTTAATTGCTGATACAGTCAGATTGGACAGAGAATTTTGGAAAAATTCAATAAATTTTGATAAGAATCAGCATCAAGTTGCTATATTTTGTACTTTTGTGGTCACACATTTTGAGGTGGGTGTGGTACAACAGTATAGTGCTGTAATTTATTGGCTGAGTGTTGATTTGGGTGGCATTGTGCACGCTTCGGTATTTGTGTCAGTTTGGTGTTTGTTTCTTAATCTCGTGGGGGATTTTGGTACTCTGAGGAGTATACTCTATTCTTCAGCATTAAAGTATTTGGCTGTAGATTTTTGTCTATCATTGACAGCATGGCACGCCAGGGGAATAATGATTAGAGCAACATCCTTTGTGTCCTCACTCGGGAGGACAAACTTGATGACTCAAACTACCCACTGTGGAGTTTTATGGTCCGCAACCTTCTTGTGGTAAAGGACTTGTGGGACTATCTTACAGGTGATTTGCAGTGACTAGGAGGTCTTGCATCTCAGACACCTTAGCGTAATGCTTGAGGACAGGTTGCTGGTGTTGCTATTGCTGCTGCCCCTCCTCTCTCTCCTACCGGGGAGGATCAGAGGAAATGGGACTCAAAAGATGCACATGCACTTTCTTTGATTGCCTTGTCAATGAAAATGACAATTATTCTGCGTATTCGGTCTTGTAAGACCTCAAAATCAACATGGGATGTACTTGAGCGTATGTTTGCAGCACACAATGAGACCAAGATATCCTATCTCCGTAGAGAGTTGGCCAATGTGACCATGGATGAAGGTGATAGCATGATAGAGCACCTTACTCACATAAAGGATTTGCGTGAGTAGCTACTCAATGTTGATGAGGTCATTCAGGATGCTAAATTGGTAAACATCACACTGAACTCTCTTCCAAAGTCATATCTTGGTTTTCACATCTCTTTGATATTGTCTTGGGGGGGGGCAGCAGGCCCTTACATTTGTGGAGTTGGAAGGTCTCTTGTTGCAAGTGGAACAGACTCCGAAGAATGTGACATTGCGTTCAGGTGATGTGGTTATGCTTTCCAAGTTTAAAGGCAAAGGGAAAGTCGAGCAAAATGTAAAAAATCAGCAAAAGGGTGATGCTAGACAGCCATCAAATAAGGTTGTCCAATACATAGAAAAGACTAAAAAGAAGGGGAAATGCCATTATTGCAAGAAGCCTGGGTCACTATATCGATGAATGCAAAAAGAGATTGGCCAAAGAGAAGAAAAAGAACTCCGGTTTGGCTGTCCAAGAAACATCAGCCAACAAATCTACTGATGATGATACTTCAAGCAACTTTGTAGAGGAGGACTATGCATTTCTCACATGTAGTTATGATTCTTCAATGGCTGATTCGGCATTTAATGCTGTTGAAATGCAGCAAACACCGTATTTTGACAGTGGGGCATCAAAGCACATCACTTCCAGGAAGTGTTTGTTTATCTCTTTGCATTCAGCCCCTGCTGGGAATCATGTTACATGTGCGAACAACAATAGTATGATGTATGTGGCATTGGGACAGTCAATATTACTGCTGTAGATCGTTGTGATTTCATGCTTCTAGATGTCTTGTTTGTACCTGGCATTACAAAGAACTTGTTGTCTATCTCTGCTTTTAATAAGCATGAGTTTCAGGTCATCTTTGAGGATGACAAATGCATTGTTAGAGACAGAGAGATGGATTGTGCACTTAGGCTGTCCGGCACCTTGCATAAGGGTCTATTTTTGTTGGATACATATGATAGACAGTCTCATGATGCTTCAGTAGTCACTACTCTTTCGACCGCTATGCAAAATGCGGAGCTATGGCATGCCCGCTATGGACACATGAGCTTTGGGAGTTTGATGACCCTTCAGAGGTGCCATATGGTAGATGCATTGCCTCCAGTGGAGACTCCACCTCCTCATGCATATGAGGGATGTATTTTGGGCAAGATGCATAGGTTTACCTTAAAAAAGGATGGTGCAATGCGTGCTGTCCGAAAAATGTAGCTTATTCACTATTATGTTTGTGGTTCCATGAGGACACGTACACTTGGAGGTCATCTGTACTTTGATACATTTATTGATCACTACTCTCGGTATACATGGGTGTATGGGCTGAAGGCAAAATCTGATGTGTTCATGGATTTCAAACATCTTGTTGCAAAGTTGAAGGTGAAACTGACTTCAAAGTGCAGACAGTTCGCACAAATAGAGGGGGGGAGTACATGTCTTGTGCTTTTGAGACATATTTGCTTGATCATGGCATTACGCATCAAGCCATTGTTAGAATGACTCCTCAACAAAATGGTTGCTGAAAGGAAGAATCGGACTCTTATGGAGATGACTCGTTGTATGCTAAAAAGCAAGGGGCTACCCCATAAATTTTGGCTAGAAGGCCTTCAGTGTGCAAATCATGTGTTGAATCATGCACCCACTAAGGCACTAAAGACTATCACACCGTTCGAAGCTTGGCATGGCAAGAAACCCAAAGTAGACTACTTTCGGGTGTTTGGTTGCATGGCCTATGCACATCTTCTGAAAGAGTTTCGTGGGAAGCTTGATGAAAAGGCTGTAAAATGCATAGTTATTGGCTACCGTTTGGAGAGCAAGGGCTATCGCTTGTATGACCCACGCACAAAGAAAGTCTTTGTCAATAGGGATGCTCCGTTTGTTGAAAATGCTGCATTTTCACATGATCAATTTCAAATGCCAGCCACCCATGACATTGGTGATGTCTTTTAGGATCTTTTGTCTCTTACTTTGGAGTCTGTGCCTGCTGTAAATGGCAAGACAGACTTAACACATCAAGCTGTTGCTGAACCATATGCTCTCGAACAACAGGGTATTGATGATGGTTTGCCACATGTAGTGGAAGAAGCAGTACAGCATGAAAGGGCTGCTGTAAATGCAGCCAAAACAGTCCCAAGATGGTTGTTACAGACTCTCCAGGAGAGTAAAATGGATGCTCCTATACCTCAATGCACTAGAAGGGCTGCCAGAAATGCAGCAAATGATGCAGGGGGGCACATTTGATTGATTTTACGGAAGTAGATGATTGTAATGAACATGTGTTTATGAGCTCACTATTGGATGATGAGGAGCCTATTTCCTTGGACAAAGCTCAGCAAGATGTACATTGGATGTAGACCATGCAGGATGAGTTAGGCTCTATTGCCACTAACTCTACATGGGATCTTGTGGATTTACCACCTAGCAAGAAGACCATTGGCACAAAATGGGTTTTTAAACTCAAACGCAAGGCTAATGGTACAATTGAGAGGTACAAAGCACGGTTGGTAGCAAAAGGCTATGCACAGAAGAAGGGCATAGATTATGAAGAAACTTTTGCTCCTACATCCCGTATGAGTACGGTGAGATGTGTGATTGCTATGGCTGCAAATGATGGCTGGAAAGTACATCAGTTGGACATTAAAACAACATTCTTGAATGGGGATTTGCATGAGGATGTTTATGTGTCACAACCTCCAAGGTTTGTAAGTGCACATGGTATGCAAGCAGCATAAAGCTCTTTATGGTCTCAAACAGGCTCCTCGTGCATGGTACTCCAAAATTGATGCTTATTCGGCTAGCAAAGGGTTAAAAAATAGTCCAATTGCTCCCACTCTATACATTAGGAATGAGGGGGGGGGGGGGGACTTGCTGAATATCATTCTTTATGTAAATGACATGTTGCTCATTGGACCTACAGAAGAAAAAATTACAGATTTTAAGACTGGATTAAAACATGCATTTGCTATGTCAAATATGGGCTGCCTACACTATTATTTGGGGATTCAATTCACCCAAAATCAGCATGGTATCATCATGTCACAGTCACAATATGTGGATAAGCTGTTACATAGGTTTAGTATGCAAGATTGCAAACCTGTGCGCACTCCTATGGAGCCAGGCTTAAACTTGTTTATGCATGATGGTGAAGAGATGCTTGATGTTGCAATTTACAGCTAGGCTATTGGCTATCTTATTGATCTTTGCAACACACGCCTTGACATTTAGTATACAGTATCTTAGGTGAGCAGGTATATGCATAGCCTATGGATCATACATTGGCAAGCTATTAAGCAGATCTTTAGATATTTGCAAGGTACTCAGCCACATGCATTATTATTTCCTAGGGGGGAAGACTTGCACTTGCAGGCTTACAGTGATTCAGATTGGACTGGTGATGCAGACACTAGGTAGTTTACTAGTGGACAGTGTTTCTTTCTAGGCCGTTCATGCATTTCATGGCTAAGCAAGAAACAGCCTACAGTGGCTACCTCCTCTTGTGAGGTTGAGTACATGGCAGCCTTAACGGCAACAGTGGAATGTGTATGGTTGCGCAGATTGTTGGCTGATCTACATTTACCATTGGAGGGTCCTACACCCATTCTTTCTGATAGTTAAGAGTGCTATTGCAGTTGCACGAAATCCTGTGTTTCATGCTCGCACTGGAAAATATTTCATTCATGCAATAAACTTGAGCCAGAGCCAATTTTTGTTTTAACTGTTTCATAAGTAGAACAAAGCTAAATTTCCAATTTGCATTTCTTTGTGGGCTGTTTAGAACGTTTCCATTGAACCTGTTTCTATCATTTCTACTAGAGTAACAAGCTGATTTCCTGATTTACATTGCTCGTGTTGTTTTTAAAATTTGTGATAATTTATCTCTTGGTTTACTGGTTTGGTAATTTCAGCTACAGATAACAGTGCTCTGCAGCATGTATCAATGTCAACAAGTTGCTTAGTTAAAATCTTGCTGCTGAAGCCTGGTATTTCTGCATACCTGCTCTGTTGCATTACCTGGTTGCTCATAGATGATTTGTTTGAAAATTGTACAGGCAGACAAGAGACGAGAAGAGTTTGAAGCTCACAAAAATGAGGTGATATATTTGGAACGTAAAACTGATATAGGTGCTCCTAATAATCAGAGTTTGCTCCATGTGTTTTTAAATACTGGGGCTTAATCTTCAGCTGAGATCCTAACCTTGTTTTCCTCTCCTCTCACTGCCCCTCCCTTTCTATGAGCAGGCTGATATTGAAAAGATTGACAGACTGATTGTAGAAGGAGAACAGCGACTTGCAAAATTGGAGCATCCTGATCCTTACATAAGTATACTTATCGCGCTTTGCAATGCAATTAACTTGTGCTTGTATCTTTCAAAATATTTTGAGTCACAACTTGTATGCTTAGTATTCCAGCCCAGTCAGTGTCTATTACTACACAATGTCCTTAGTTTACTTCATGTCCTAGTCCAGGCCTTCTATTGTTGGCACTTCACCTTGCCAAATGGACCTAGCATCATGTATTTTTTGGACAGAGATAAATGTCTTTCAGCCCTTCCCCTTATTCTGAAGTCTATGTGTGTTTGTGTGTTTTCTCTTAACTTACAACTTCCTTTTCACAGCTTGTCCAAAAATAGACAGACAAACAAACGAACAAACAAACAAGAAACACACAAACAAACAAACAAGCAAATAAATAGAGAGAGAGAGAGAGAGAGAGAGAGAGAGAGAGAGAGAGAGTTTTTCTCGGATGACCTGATGGTCTGATGTAACAGAAAGTAAGAGATACAGAGAGATTGCTGACCTGATGGTCTGATGTAAATATTTACTACTTAATTCAATTATCTTCACAGAGAGAGAGAGAGAGAGAGAGAGAGAGAGAGAGAGAGAGAGAGAGAGAGAGACTCATCTTGGAATTTGGAACAGTACCTTGGGCTCCTGGAGGTTCGAAATGGGCAAGGAATCCACCATTGCCTGAGGTACAATTTCTGTTCAAATATATTAACTCTCTCTGTGCAGTGTCCATAATTGGATGGTTGTGGAGCTAAAGTTATTCTTGCTGCTATGATAGTATATATGCAATCACATTTTGTTATGAGGCTACAGTTTGACCTCTCTTTTTGTGTGTTCAAACTAATCACACCTTCGAATGTTTAGCATTATTCTTGACATGTAAGTTTGTATCATGCGAATCTTGCAACTTGTAAGATACTCTGCTAATATTCACTCGAATGCACTTTTGAGGAGGTATTATTGACAATATATAGTATCTGAAATTTAAGGTGCAGCTGGTCCGAACAAATCTAGCAAGCTAGTTTAAGGTTCACCGGACAAGTTTAGACTATTAAAATCAAGTACATTGATAAGTGACGTTGTATGTGGCTCCAATTCAACTCTGTTGATCAGTCTGAGCAAGCCAATGGACATCAGACAGTATATTCAGTTTTAAGGATGGGTCCTCAGTTCTAGTCAACATCAGCATCCTACAGCTAAATGTAGTCCATTTATGTAGATTTACAAGGCAGCATTCCTCATCTTTGTTGGAAAGAAGGGTAAAGCTTGCAGAAGTCTTTATCTTTAGAGTAGACATTTTGCTTTTGTGTTACGAGAATTGTAATGTGCTGTTTTTTTATTTCATGGTTTGTATTACTTCAAGCCCCAAATTTCTATTCTTCATGAACAGTCCTCCAAATTTCTGCTATTTTGGGTTCTGATTAGTTCTGCTATTGTGTCTTCTTTTATATTGCAGGTTGAAATTGTTATGGATTATGGCCGTGAAAGACAGTAAAAGGTTTTCACATTTCTGCTCGCAAAAGAATTAAGCAAGCTGGTACTTCAGTGATATTTATTTTGAATAAGCACCTCTTGGTCAATGAGATGTACTGGGTTCTGAAAGCTCTAATTTAATGCATTATCTGGCTCTGCATGGAATTCTACAGAGCATGTTTTGTGCATCAATTGTGACTTGCATGCAAAGTCATTGACACCTGTAAATCTTGAAAGCTTTTGAGAAGATAAGTGTCCTGTTGATTGGCTTCCATATGCAAAATGTGCTGAGCATTTTTATCTGCAGCAGTATTTCATAATGGCCATCTTGTGTGCCTCCAGAAAATGTAGATGTGCCATTTCACGTTCAGACCCATAAAAATGGTTGGGACATCTGAAACAGCAGGAAATGGGCCCTGCAATTGAATCATGGTTTCCCAAACTCCTGAGGTTCTTGCTCTGAAGACATGGGCCAAAACGAAACAGTAGTGTCTTCTGCTGGGGTTATCATCTGCACCTTTTGGAGCATGTTCATGATAGTTCAAAACTCATGATGCCAAGTAATATATTTCAAGCACAAAGTTTATCAATATGGTCCTTGCTCCTTCTCTCATTTCATTTAGATGACGACGTTAAGTTATGTGCTGTAACCTCACTCTTTGTGCATGGCGTTTCTATTCTCATCTCCGTATTGGGCCTCCGTGAAGTTCCATTTGCATTTTGGTGATTATTGTAAGGTATCAGTAGAAACTATGTTTACCCCTGAAAATGTATGAAATATGTAATTAAAAAAAAACTGATTTGAATTCAAAATGACCTCTTGTTCAAAAGTTGAAGCAAACTAGAGAAGTCTTCATCCTTGATCTTCTCAGTCATATAGGCAACTTTCCAATACCATTGCGTCTGACAGGCTGGAATAAGAGCCATTGAAGACGTGAGAGTTCCTGGACTCCCAAAGCTCATGTAATACTAAGAATCTGAGGGTACGAAAGCCAAGTTTTTTGACCCTGTTGCTAGCCCTATAGAACCCAAGCCCACAGACTAAAAGACTATCATGATTGTGAACCTTGAAGCTGAACTTGGGAAGCAGATTTGGCCAAACTATCTGTGAAGCCTTTGCTCATAAGTTTACTTGAATACAAAATAATTCCCACCAAAACCCTTCAAAGGAACACTCTTATCTCTGAGTGGGTGAAGAAGTGTTCAATTAGTCTGGATAAAATTTTTGCATGTACATTCAGAGATACCCCAAATGGTTTCCATCTTCCTTGATTCCACCAAAGATGGATGGATCAATGTTTTGATATCCCTGGTATTTAGCTTTTTGCCCAACTTGACACTCTGGATTACCAACTGAGGTGAGATCATATCCCTGCTCAACAAATTACGTGCAAGAACTATACCCAAGGCATGAGCAATGAAATTCGAGGTGATCTGTAAGCATTGGAGAGCTCCCATCTTGTTGAGCCTTGATTGGTATAGAGGATTTGATTGTCTGAGTTGAGCCAGTGTTTCACATTAAATATCCCAATATCCCTCTTTTAGCCAGAATAGAACCACATTTTCCGAGAGTTGTGGCCAATGGTGGCCTAATTATTGAGCTCCAGACTGCACAGATGGATTTATGAAATTTTGTATTCTTGCTTAAAAATTTTGCTTGTACAAGGTTATCTTCCAAGAATTAATCAAGCTAGAAGTTAGCCCGTTTGCTTTCATTATAAAGCTTGCTTAGTGTTAAAATGGTCATGTTTGAATGTACTCCACGCTGTGTTACCAATGCCACTGAACAGGATCTCAAATAGCATATCTCAAACCAAGGAGCTTGCTGTTCTCAGAATCTTTTGAGCAATGTAGATCACATAGCATGAATTTCTGTGACAGCATCCAACAAAAAACGGGGGCAAGCTTGCAATCTTACAACCAAATCCCAAGCTTAGGATTGTTTCGTAAATGAAGTCTTGACTCATTTTATCAAATGCGTTTTCAATGTCGATTTGGAGAAAAAACATGCTTTGCTTTGAGCTTGCAGCCCATTCAAAAATGATAATTACATTGATGGAAATCTCTGTACCAGGCTTTGATAAAGCCATATTGATTAGAGTTGATGAATCTTTGCAATAATGGACTTATCCTCCTTGTTATTGCTTTTGCAAAAAGTTTGCATGCAATTCTCATCAAGGAAATTGGCCTCTAGTGCTCAAGTTAGGTACATTGCTGTACCAGGCTTTGATAAAGCCATATTGGTTAGAGTTGATGAATCTTTGCAATAATGGACTTATCCTCATTATTGCTTTTGCAAAAAGCTTGCATGCAATTCTCATCAAGGAAATTGGCCTCTAGTGCTCAAGTTAGGTACATTGCTGTTGCTTGGGAATTAAAGCAATTATGCTTCTTTTCTAGTAGCTTGGCAATATTCCTTGTGACTAATACTCATTCATAAAGTCCATGAAGTTGTATTTGATTTTAGGCCAAATGTGCATCATCGTCTCAATTGTTATGTCATCATACTATGAGTTTCTCATATTCCCAAGTTGTTAAGGTCCTCTTCTAGCTCACATGTAGAAAAATTGTTGGTGAATGTATCGTCTACTTGTGAGATCACCTTATTGATTGATTGAAGAATTAGATTGGCACTCTTGTTGTCAGAAGTGCCCCTGTTCTAGTGCATCGAACATTAATGGTCCATGCACTTTTCCTCTTGTAGCACTATTTGGATTTTGATTGCATTTAAGCATTTGTTTGGCCAAGCTCCTAGTGAAGTTTGTAGATGAGTAGTGCATATCCACAATTAAATGTTTATTAAATTATAGGCTTAGTTTTTCAAATTCTTTCACCAAGGTGGCTTGTTTAATAGATTGTGTTTTTTGTTAAAGAACTCACTTCCTAGCTCTAGCCCCATTGGCCATGCACTCAATGTGGTGTTGGCCCATTGCATCTACTTTCATTTTGCTTCATAGAGCAAGATGCCTTGATGGCGGGCACATTGTTGCATAGTGATGAGAAATTTCTCCCATGGGTCCATAGTGTGTTTGCATACATCATCCTTCAAAACATTGATGGCTCCCTCAATGAGAGTTGAAAAACACTTGTTTAAAGTGTTGAGCATTTGTAACTAGCCATTTATGTGTGAGTGCGCAACGGAAGAAGGAACATGAACATAGAGAGAGAGAGAGAGAAAGTAGAAGATGAAGAAAGAAATATTGCATTGATTGAAGATGAATGTTAAATGCAATGATGAGGCTAATCAATCCTTGCACGTAGCCCAAGGCATGAACGAGGGCACCAAATTAGGTTGAGATGATGGAAGCACCAATACATTAGAGTCTTTGAGAGATGGAGTGTGTTGAATCTACAAAAGGGAGTGATTTTCCAAGCATGGGAGGTGTGTTATATATAGCCACCTCCACTAAAAACCTGGTCGATTGCATATAGGAGTATGTCCTAAATCTGGTCGCTTGCAGTAGATGAAGGTACGCCTGCAATAAATGCAGTCCAACTGCATAGTAAAAATGTGAAAGTGATGAAAATTCCTTCTAGATACTCATGGATCAAAAAGACAGTGGCAGGATGTGTCAACCAACTGACAGACCATGGATATGCACAATAAATGTGCCTAAGATAGAAGAAATGCATTCTAGAATTCCAAAGCTCCCATGTCTTCGTCAGACTTTGACAAGAGCTCACAACTAGGGGATGACATACTGACATGACTAAAATAGGTAGGCTAACACCCCCTCTCAGATCTTAGGAGCACTATCTCTTTAGCGGTCAAATATAAGGATGATACTCTACCTCTGTAGAAGAAAGAGCAATAGTAGGCTACTTGTTGGTCCAAGAGATAGCTCTTGATCCAAGGGAGAAGGCATAACTTGTAGTGGACCGTCTTGCATTCACATCACCTACCCAATTAGAGTCACTCCATCTAGAAAGAGTAACCCTCTCTCCATAGATGATCCCATAGGTTTGACTCCCTTGTTAATACCGAAGAACATGTAAGGCCGCCCTCTAATAATCATGTGTAGTAGGAGTCTACATAAAAGAAGACAATGAAGCCACCATAAAAAGAAATATTTGGCCGAGTGTGAATGAGCTAGATAAGAGAGCCAACAAGGAACTTGTAACAGGTAGCATATGGAAGGGGATGTCCTGCTGCCACAAGCTTGGACTTAAGAGTCCACGGGGCAAGAAATAGGCTAACACTTGGCCATTCCAAACTTTGAAAGTAGCTCAGAGATGTACCTATGATGGGAAATGAAATGTCATGTGCCATTTGATAGATCTCCAAACCAAGAAAGAAGTGTAGGATCCAAAGATCTATCATGTCAAACTCTTGACTCAAAATGTCTCAAGTACGATCAACCTCTTGAGTATTGCTTCATGTAATGATGAGATCATCCACATACAAGATAACCCAAACACATGTGACATCTTTATCCTTGTACTACAAGTTGGGGTCATGATGGAGTGATGGAAACTACTCTACACAAAGAAGAGATCAATCCTCCGGTACCAAGCTCTAGGATTGTGCTTTAGGCCATTGAGGGATTTCCACAATCTGTAGACATGGTTCTCCTTGCCTTGCACAAGAAAACCTGGAGGTTATGAGACATAGATCTCCTCGAGGATGCCATTCAAGAAGGTAGACTTGATGTCCATCTGATAAACATGTGAGTGGTGGTGGGTTGCAAGAGCCAAAATAGCCAGAATAGTAGACATATGAGCCATAGGTGCAAAAGTCTCAAAATAGTCCAAACTTGCTCTTTGTGCAAAACCCTTGGCAACAAGCTGAGCTTTATGCTTGTCCAAGGAACCATCTGCAACATACTTCATCAGGGCAAAACACTTCAAAAATGAAACTTGTTAATCATTGGATTAAGGAAAGAGCCAATGAGAGTTTGCCACGCATGCAAAAATACAGTATTCTTTTCTCTACTTTGGAGATCGTAGAGATAATTTCATGGATTTTCTCTCTTTTTTGGCCAAAATATTTGAGATTTGACATTTTTTGGTAGTTCCAAAGCTCATAATGGTGCGTAGATTAGTCGCAGTATGCTCATGTAGTGAATCCCGGAAGGTCCCCAAGAACAACGAACTCTACCTTTTTGCACAAAAAACAATGTAAAAAGCATGAACGACAAGAGCAAGAGACCAATTGGGTTCAATCTCCCCCCATGCCTTGTGTGAGCGCTTCACAAAGCATGTATTTTATGAATATTTTCATCTTCATGCTCAATAATAGCCAAATTTACAAAAATATGACAAGCTTTTAGCTTTTGAGTTTGCCTTTTACAAAAATAGGAAATAAAGCTAATGGACGGTGCCCATGGAGTCTGGCACGCTCAATCTCAATGTCCAAATATAAATAACATATCCGTGCGCATAGGCGCATACAAAACAATAATAAATAATTGATGTCTCAATAGATATAACAAAATATAGGCATGACGCCTATCAAAATATAATCCATAGGTTGAATACTCGCTAGACTCCAATGCTTTCCTCCGCCACTGCTGCTATCTCTACACATCAACTGAAGCATTCACAATCGTTAGTAAAATAATACAATTAAACCGACAAAAGTGAATACCTAGCAGTCTTCAACTACATAAATAAATCAACTGGTTGGAAATAAATCCTAACCTTAATTTATTATGAGTGCGCACTCTAAACTCATAAATGTTTATTAATTTAATATGCATTTTGCGGAATCACCCGCTATGGAATCACCCATGTACACACTAAATTAATGAAACACCCGAAAAGGACAGGCGTCCCCATCAACTTCTCGCATAAAGAATCCTCTTTGTGTATGAGCCCCGATCATCTAAGTTTACGGAATCCACCGTAAAACCTCATGGAATCCACCGTGGAATATGCCTCCTGGCATTATACCCCCGGGGTGGGATAGCAATTGACCTCAATTGCTATTAGCTCAATGTGGAGCTAACAGAGTGGGGAAAGCATTTAAGTCTCTAGTGTGCATCCATTGTGCTTCCTCTACAGGATGGTTCTTAAATTTTTCTAGATATGTAGAATACCTTCGGCCAGTTCTAGTGGTCATATAGTCAGTGTTTATGATGACTTCTGGTTCAAGTATTTCAGTCTCTTCCTCTAATAAAGGTGGGTTTTCATAAACAGGGTGGATAGGTAATTGGTCTCTAAATGGTCTCAATAAACTAATGTGAAATGTATTGTGAATTTTCCAATGAGATGGTAATTCTAACTTGAATGCATTATCATTAATTTTATGAATGATTCTAAATGGTCCATAGAATCTAGGAGCTAATTTGACAACTGGATGTCTATCTACACTTTGCAGTCTACGTTTTTCTATTCTCAGCCAAACATAATCATCAACTTTGAAATTCATGGCTTGTCTTTTCTTGTTGGCTTGTTTGGTATATGATTGTTGGGCTTTAGCAATCATATGCTCAACCTCATAAAAAATACTGTTATGCATACTAGCAATATCATCAGCACTCTGAATTCTATTAGACAAAGATGCAACATGTGTAGATAATCTATATCCATAAATGACTTCAAACGGTGCTTTCTTTGTAGATGTGTGCGGTATATTGTTATATGCAAACTGTAATAAATGTAAATGAGTATCCCATGTCTGAGGTTTAGAAATAGTATATGCACGTAAAAGATCTAGAATGGTGCTATTTGTGGCTTCTGTTTGTTCATTTGTTTCTGGATGAAATGCAGATGAGAAATCAATCTTTGTGCCTAGATTAGCAAACAGGATAATCCAAAAATTGTTACAAAATCTAGAGTCACGATCTGAAATAATCACTTTTGGCAATCCATGGTTAGTAAAAACAGTTTTCAAAAATAACTGTACTGCCTGTGATGCTGTTAAAGTTTTCTTACATGGAATGAAATAAGCTTGCTTACTAAATCTATCTACAACTGTCCAAATCATGTCATGGTTAGATTTAGTATTGGGTAAACCAGTAATGAAATCCATAGAAATATGTTCCCAAGGTTTAGATGGAATAGACAAAGGCATTAGTAATCCATACTGTTTACCATGATGTCTTTTAACTCTTTGACAAATCAAACATTCAGAAACGAAATTAGATACATCTGCATCCATATGCGGCCAATAAAAATCTTCAGTTAACATACGTAATGTAGATATGATACCTCTATGACCTTGATATGGGGGACAATGAATTTCATTTAAAACAAAAGATCGGAATGGAATAGTAACACACAGTCTCTTTTCATAAAACATAAATCCATCATTATATGACAATGAATCAATAGGAATGAAATTATTTTGAACTAATTTATTCCAATCAGAATGAAAAGTAATATCTTGGTGATATGTATCTTTCATAGCAATCAAAGAATCAAAAGATATGACAGAAATATTGTGAATTGCAGGTCTTCTACTCAATGCATCAGCAACTACATTTTCTTTTCCACGTTGGTATTGAATGATAGGATGAAAATTTTGAATGAAGGAAGCCCATTTGATATGACGGTCAGAAATTTGGGATTGGCTAAGTAAATGTCTAATGCTTTGCTGGTCGGTCTTTATCATGAATTCTGAACCCATTAAGTAGTGTTTCCACTGTCTTAATGCTTGTACTACTGCTAATAATTCTTTGTCATATGTGGAATATTTCAGCTCAGAGGGTTTCAGCTTACAACTAGAATATGCTATTGGATGATTGTCTTGCATTAGTACGGCTCCGATTCCTGATCCGCTAGCATCAGTCACAACTAGAAAGAATAGTCTATTAAAGTCAGGCAACTGTAAAACTGGGGCATTGGTTAATGCATGTTTCAGTAAGTCAAAGGATTTCTGTTGAGTTTCAGTCCATTGATAAACAATTCCTTTCTTCAAAAGTTTGGTTAATGGTAAAGCAAGTAATGAAAAATTATGTACAAACTTCCTATAGAAACTAGCAAGACCAAGGAATGAGCGTAACTCATGCACGTTTTTAGGAACAGGCCAATTCAATATTGCATCAATTTTCTTAGGATCAACTTTAATTCCTTCAGATGATACAATATGACCTAAATATTCAATTTCTGTCTTAAAGAATTCACTCTTTTCAGAATTTGCAAACAGTTGATTTTCTTTCAATAATTGAAAAACTAATGACAAATGCTCATAATGCTCTTTCTCATTTTGACTAAACACCAAAATATCATCAAAGAAAACAATCACACAGTACTGATATTTCAAAAAGATACGGTTCATCATTCTACTGAAGGTAGCAGGTGCGTTAGTCAATCCGAATGGCATGACTAAGAATTCGTAATGGCCAAACAGTGTTCTGAATGCAGTCTTAAATATGTCAAATTTATCTAGCCTCACCTGATGATATCCAGACTTAAGGTCAATTTTACTAAATATAGAAGATCCTTGCAGTTTGTCCATAAGGTCATCAACTCTAGGTATAGGATACCTATTCTTTACAGTGATCTTATTTAAAGCTCGGTAGTCAATACACATACGATAGGTATTATTCTTTTTCTTGACTAAGAGTACAGGTGCACCGAATGGAGAACTGCTAGGTCGAATTAAACTTCTATTTAGTAATTCTTCAACTTGACTCTGAATTTCTTTTTGCTCTATTTGATTGTGCCTATATGGTGCTTTGCAAGGTGGTTGTGTGCCAGGTATCAAATCACTCTTATGGTCTTCTGGACGTGAAGGTGGTAAACCTGGTGGTAGGTCTTCTGTAAAACAGTCTTTAAAATATGCAAGAAATTATTTATGCCTAGGGTGCATATGATTTTCCTTTGCTTGCAATTCATTCACCCAAATGAGATATGATTTAGTACTCCTGCGTAATGCACGTTTTGCTTGAGTATGCGAAAGCAGTGGAAAAACATTAGATGTATGCATACCATATAATGTAATAGATTTTCCTTGAAAATTAATATTCATTGTGTGTGTGGAATAATCTATATCGGGGTTATGCTGGTGTCTCCAAGGCATTCCTAAAATAATGTCACTTGACTGCAATGGAACAACTAAGAAATTTCTTCTTTCAGTGTATGAACCAATTTGAATCTCTAAGTCTTGTACTTCTTGTGTACCATTATACCTAGTACCTAAAAATGCAGCTTTTATGCGATAATGCGTAGGTACAGTCTGTAATTTCAATTCCTTGACCAATTTTGCTGAAATAAAGTCATGAGTACTACCATCATCATGCAAGATAGTCTTTTCCTTTCCATGCACCAAACATTTCATAGTCAATAATGAATGTGGAGTAGGCATACCTGGTAAAGTATCGGAAGTAGTAGTAGTGTCATCTTTATCTTCAGTGAAATCAGGCATATCCTCATGTTCGTCTTCGTCCATGGCTCCAAGATAGTTGATATGAGCTGGTGGCTTCTTTGAATGATAATTTGCTGCGAGATGTCCTGGCTGGTGACATTTATAGCATACTATTGGCTTGGCTTTGGTTACATTATTTGCAATGGCTGGAAGTCTAGGTACATTTGGATTTGCTTGTGGAATAGGCTTAGGATTTGGATTGACATTGGATGGTAATGCATGTGGTTTAGCCTAACTCTTGCGGAAAGATGGTGAAGAGAAACGACCTGGATTAAACCTTTTAAAATTGGAATTGAATTGTTTAGATCCATAATTACCATTGGCTTGGAATTGCTGTGGTTGTCTGTCTCTACCGCATAACTTATCTTCAGTGTCATGAGCTAGTCAAATGGCGTCTTCAAGGGTAGCAGGCTTGAACATGTTCACTTCAGCGTAGTAATGCCCAAGAAGTCCAGACATATACTTCCGCTTATGTGTCATCTCTGGTACATCTTCAAGCATGCGTAGCTGTAGGAGTGCATTCCAAAAACGCTCTGTATACTGTGGTATAGGATCACGATCCCGTTGTTGAAGTAGATCCCATTGCTTGATAGCCTTCTCATGAAATTGCGGTGAAAGGAAATTCTGCATGAACTTCTTCTTGAAATCTTCCCAAGTAGCAGGACATTCTATGCTCTTGCGTACTACAGTCCACCAAAGTGATGCTCTGTCTACCAAATGATTAGTAACACACTTGATTTTATCTTTTTCTGGATAGGTTTCCTCATGGAAATAGTCATCAAACTGGCTAATGAATGATAAAACAGTCTTTCCTTCTCATATGCCATTGAAAGTGCGGAATTTGAAACTTCGTTTACTTATCTTTGATTCCTTGCGAATGGTTTGAGCTTCAAGAGTGGCGTCGATGGTACGTCGAATCAAATCTTCAGCTTGAGGTTCTTCTTTGTCGGTAGACGTTCTTTGTAATTTTGTCAATTGCGCTTACAATGCTTGCCTAGCCCTTCGTTCTTCTTCCAATTGCAGCATGATGAGATCCAACTTTTGTTCCATGGTAGGCTCAGGTAGGTCGTCTTCAGCCATATGATCATCCATATGTGGTTCCGTCATCCTGTAAAACTCAAAAGACCTTTCTCACTCAAAATCAGGTTAGCGGGATGAGCGTAGCTTAAATTCGGGGTTACACGGCTATGTGTTTTTGGGTATTCTTTCTCAATTTTCAGAAAATCTACAATATTTTCTTCTTCGTATGCTGAAAATACTTCAGCGGACCTGCGTATGGGTAGAATACTTTGCCACGAACAACTTTGCAGTTCAGAGTTTCTGCGCAGGAACAACCCTTCTAGGAGTTTTGAGCACTAGTTAGTTCTGACTCCAGTTGACTAATCTGACTTGCAGAGGTGCAGACTTAGCCGACTTGCAGAGTTGCAGATTTAGCCGACTTGCAGAACTTGCAGGACTTGATTACAGTCGACTTGCAGAACTTGACTTCAAAAGTGCAGGACCTGAAGTTTGTTGACTTGTTTGTCTTGTCCAACTTGATGAAAGCTTAATGTTTTAAGCTTAATAGCTTAAGCTTAATAAGGGGGGGTTAATGGGCAGCAACGGCGCGAATCGTTGGGGGGGCGTTTTTCTTCACGGCGAAAAACACGGACACCTCCTCTTGTACCACGGCGAAAAATTTGAAGCTTTGAAGCTTCTAAGCTTAGTCTTAAGCTTTTTGAAGTAATTAACTATGATATTAAGAAAGCTTATCTCTCTGTTTTGACGACTTGATGATGGAGATAAATGTGTGGTCCTCCGCATGTACAGCCTGGTCCTTCGTGATCTGAGAGTAGAAACAGGGGTTCTTGATCGCTAGAAGTCTGCTTGTATCGACGGTTCGCGACGAGATTGACCGTAGAGCCCGATCATTCCAGGAGCTCCGCCTTCGCACGAGATGGGTAGCGATTGGAAGCTCTTGATCTCAGCTCCGCTCTGATACCACTAGTGCGCAGATCGGTTGCAGTATGCTCACGTAGTGAATCCCGGAAGGTCCCCAAGAACAATAAACTCTACCTTTTTGCACAAAAAACAATGTAAAAAGCATGAACGACAAGAGCAAGAGACCAATTGGGTTCAATCTCCCCCCATGCCTTGTGTGACCGCTTCATAAAGCATGTATTTTATGTATATTTCCATCTTCATGCTCAATAATAGCCCAATTTACAAAAATATGACAAGCTTTTAGCTTTTGAGTTTGCCTTTTACAAAAATAGGAAATAAAGCTAATGGACGGTGCCCATGGAGTTTGGCACACCCAATCTCAATGTCCAAATATAAATAACATATCCGTGCGCATAGACGCATACAAAATAATAATAAATAATCGATGCCTCAATAGACATAACAAAATATAGGCGTGGCGCCTATCAAAATATAATCCATAGGTTGAATACTCGCTAGACTCCAATGCTTTCCTCCGCCACTGCTGCTATCTCTACACATTAACTGAAGCATTCACAATCGTTAGTAAAATTATACAATTAAACCGACAAAAGTGAATACCTAGCAGTCTTCAGCTACATAAATAAATCAACTGGTTAGAAATAAATCCTAACCTTAATTTATTATGAGTGCGCACTCTAAACTCATAAACGTTTATTAATTTAATATGCATTTTGCGGAATCACCTGCTATGGAATCACCCATGTACACACTAAATTAATGAAACGCCCGAAAAGGACAGGCGTCCCCATCAACTTCTCGCACAAAGAATCCTCTTTGTGTATGAGCCCCGGTCATCTAAGTTTACGGAATCCACCGTAAAACCTCACGGAATCTACTGTGGAATATGCCTCCTGGCATCACATAAAGCTAATAAAGGCTGACAAAGAGTGGGATAAAAATGAGGTGTAATTAATACTATTAGTTTTGTAACTTTTGAGACACATTTGAGTATTCTCCTTGGCGGCAAGTGTATCTTTTTTAGCCTTCTTAATATTCTTTTTGGGTTCATTAACTGTTTCTCTCTACGTTTTCTTCTTTGCACACTAGATGTGCTCTGTTTTTTCCATGGCTTCCACAAAAGGTGCCCTTCTCATTCTATGAACTCTTGCATCATCTTTAACACAAGTGTAGATAGAAAATGGGAGCCCAAAATGTTTAGTATAAATGATTGGGTTACCATGTTGCCATTTTCGGGGGGCTCTCACAAGGGCGAAGAAACCGAGATGCAAAGAAAATGCACTTGCCTCCAAACGATTATTTTTATCAGCAAAGCTATTATAAGTTTAATTTTGAGTTGAATCTTATATGTGAATATATTTTTTCATTAAAGCAAAGTAAATAGTGGATTATTGGTGTTAGATATCTTTTTCTTGACAAGTTCTAAATGGCAACTCGTGGAGTCTTAGTGGCATATTCTATGCAACTTATAAAGAATTTGCAGATATTATCTATACTAATCGAATCGTAGGTTTTTTTAAAGTGAAGATAGGATTTTTGTATAGTATGCACAATACGTGGTTCCATCAAGAGAAGGTGCATATGGACATGTTGAGGATTTACCATTGCCAAACCTTGCGTCCTTGAAAATGGAGACTCCTAAATGAAGTAACGGTAAAGAGCTTCAAATTCAGAATAGCCAAAGATATTCAAAAGGTCATGATGCCTAGAAGGATCTCTAGAAGAATATGCTTGTCGTGGTTTACAAGGCTAGTTAGCTTTTTGATATTCAATTTTCCTTCCTTTGAACTTTTCTCCTTCTTTGACACATGTTCATATTCAAGGTTTCATTCATCATTGCTAGGTTCCTTACTGCATGCCGTTTTGTTGTTGTTGGAAGAATTTGAATTCATAGGTACCCTCTTCTCTTGAGGCTTCAGAGGAGATGGATCAAATTCAAAGGAGAAAGCTTCAGCATATCTTTCTTTGTGAAGGCAACAAAAGGATTTTTGGTGGTTGCCTTGGTAGTGCCCTTACTATTTGTAGATTTTATCTATCTCTTGGCTTTGCCCTTGGAAGATTTAGGAGGAAGAGGGGAGTCACGGTCCACTAGTGTGATTGCCCTATCCAAAATTATCTCAATATACCTCTCCCTTATCCACAATATATATGACGGTGTAATATTTGTAGCGAAACAAGGCACACAACAACTCAATTGAGAACACAAGAGAATTTAACTTAAAAGCAAAAGATAAAAGACTTACATTCATCCCATCTATGTTCGACAACTTTGAATCTATAGTCCTGCAAACATTTGAAATAACTCTCCATACACAACTATGTACGTCACTTTGTAGTGGGACCTCTTAAAGGAGAAACTTAAAAGGTCTCTCAGAGTTAGCAATGTCTTCAAAACTGGCATCCAAGTGGGTATTAACAAGTTTAACAACATTGGAAATGAAAACTTATTTGAAAACAGTAAAGACTACTTGCAAATAAATCTAGAAAACAAGAAAAGACTATTCATGATACATTTTGGCCATGCCATGAATTCTTGAAAGAGAATTCATAAGGATGACCTCTCGAGCAAGCATATTGAAGTAGATTGTACTCCAATGACCCATGTAAAGAAAACATTAGTTAGCAAAAAATATGAAAAAAATCACAAAAAGTAACTATGTATAAGGGATTTTCCTTTCAATATACAGAAAAAGTATATGTGTGTGTATGAAATTATTAAAAAATATTAAAAATCATGCAATATTTGAACTAGACTTTGAAAAAAGATCCATAGAGAGAAGTAGATTAACAATAGAATTGGATAGCTAAATATCTTTCTTCTCTAATATACTGTTGTCCTTCAGAGATATACTAAGGCAATCCTTTTTATCTGCATCTTGAGAAACATTCATAACCATTTGGGCAAATAATTGACTATCGTTTCATAGGGGACTATCCATGGGTTGTAAGTGGGACAATTGGAGAGGTAGCATGGGGTGTTATCGTGTCATAGGGGATTCCCAATGGTGGATATCTTGCAAAACCTAGTTGCGTATACCCAACTCACAATCCAAAACAAAACAAAGATATAAGATTGAGTTGAATAGCATGAACACATCATAAGTTTTCGAAAAGAAAATATAACTTTTGGATATATGTTCAAGCTTAATAGTGTACACCATTGAAAAAATATTTGAATATTATTTGCTTTATATAAGGTATATATCTCTATATTTTTTGAATAAAAAATATATAAACCATTGAGAATTTGATCTTGCTCATTAGCACTTTTTTTGAAGAAATATTTGGAACAAACTTCATATACTTCAATATGATTCTATAAATGAAAATATGTTTGATTTATATATCCAAAGAATTTTATTAAATCATAAGTTATAAGATGTGATAATGCTATGATCTTTATTTTTAGTGAGACGTTACACTCATTATATTTTTTGAAAAATTCATAAATATCTTGGGCTTTGAAAATAATTTAGAATTTTAAAGAAAAAATTAAAGCTCATTTGTTATTTTAAAACTATTTTTACACTAAAAATAGGCTTAAAAATGGCCCAAAAATCACAAAAAACCCACAAAAAATAGGGCATCACAAAATGTTGCAAATAAGGGGGTTGGGTGATGATGGTACAAATAAGGGGGTTAGGTGATGATGGTGCGAATAGGGAGGTTGGGTCCTATTCACGCTGTTTTGTGATGTAATCACCCAATTCCTCTATTTGCATTGTTTTGTGAAATCACAAATAAATCATAAAAAATAGAGCATCACAAAATGGCATGATGATGACCTAACCCCTCTATTTGCATTATTTTGTGATGCCCTAACTTTTTAGTGAGACCTTACATCTATTAAAAAAATTAAAAAAGTTTTCATAGATATCTTAGACTCTGAATTTTTTTTGAAAATTTTTAAAGAAAATTCAAAGCTTATTTGCTAGGGGGTAAAAAAAATGAGCTAAAAATTTATCAAAAAATTTTACTTTTTTTTTCAGAGCATAAGATATTATTTTTTATTTTTTATTTTGATAGGCGTAAGGTCTCATTAAAATATAAAGATCATATTATCATCATAGAGTCATATGTGACAATTATCCTAAAGCTAAAAAATCCTTAAAAATCCAAAAATTTTAGATATAGTTGAAGATAACTTGACAAAAAAGGCTTGCCCATATGGCATGATTACTTCAATTAGTATATATTTACTATAGAAATTCTATTTTTTAAGGAGCTTTAAAATAAGAGATATCAAATAGTTATATATTTTGGAGATAATGTATTCTTTTTATCATTTTTCTTTGCTAATCATTCTATCAGTTGACTAAATTATTTTTATTTTAGAGAGAGTATCTTTTTGAAGAGTTATAGAATATATTTTATCTTTGCTAAATAATATATTATATCCTTTTGAGCTATAGAAAAAGATTGAAGAGATATTGAATAATTACATATATTATCATGGGTTTCATGTAAGAATTTGAATACTAATGACTTATTTATTCAACTCCATTGATTTATCAAAAGTTTTATTGTTATATAAAGGACTCTACTAATAATTTATTTATCCTCATGCTATTTCATATAGAGAAAAATTTAAGTTCATGTTATTCCATTGATAACTTTTTAGAAATAAATAAGATCATCAATGCTATAGAGTGAAGGAGATCTATAATCACAATGATTATTTTGATGGACATTTTTTTGTGAAACATGAGATATATTACATTTGAAGAAAGATATACATGGATAATGCATCAATAGTGTAGCGATGCTTTCAATTGTAAAATTAGTTTACAATAAAATCAGAGTTTTGAGAGGAAAAAATAGAGTCAAGTCCTTTCTTTTTCTTCCTACAAATCAAGGGAAGAGATCTTAAGAGATTGCTAAGGATATGATAACATGAGTAGTATCATCCCTTGATATCAAGCCACCGATCTTGAAATTTGATAGTGCTATTAAGAATCACAGTTGAAGATACTGAAACCCAATAGTGCTATTAAGCATCATAGTTGAGGGTATTGAAACATGATAGTGCTATTAAGTATCATAGTTGAGGATATGATGAGAAAAAGACTCCCAAGAGCTAATATCAAGTAAAAAGTTGTATCCTTCATATTCTTCAAAGCATCCTACACACATGAGATCCTCTTAGTCCTAAAGTTGATATGATGCACAATATCACTAATACTTTTATCTATTTCTAGATTAAGTTTTTAAATATTTTAATAGAGTAAAAAATAAATAATAAATATTAAAAAATAAGGAGGTTTACTAGTAGTAGCTATCTCCTAGGAATCAAATTAATTTCTTTCTTCTAATTATAATATATTACCTTTGTCTTATCTATTAGTGCTTGCTAAAAAGTTGATATTACAACACTGTATAATGAAGATATTCTATTTTCAAGTGTCAAGATCAATTTGAAAATTTTCACTTTCTATTCTATTAGCTTGAGGTTCATCCTTAGTATATCTATCCCTATCAATTTGTATTAATCATTTGTTGCAGGAGTATAAATCACTTGATTGGATAAGATTTCTATTATATTAGCTTGAGGTTCATCCTTAGTATATCAATCCCTATCATCCTTAGTATAAATCAAATTGAAGAGATGGAAGAAAAAACTTGGATTTGGTTGAAACAAAATCTTACAGAACAGATAACTTAGGGAACGAAGTAAAAATGCAGCTTGGATGTCCCAACCCAATTAGGTCTGTTGAAAATTGATGAGCTAAATCTCGTTTCAGGTCCATGGAGGACAATATTTCTATAGCTTAATTAGTAAGTAATTGGCATTGGTCCTTTGTGCAAAGA
Source organism: Lygodium microphyllum (assembly GCF_053477565.2). Lineage (NCBI taxonomy): Eukaryota > Viridiplantae > Streptophyta > Polypodiopsida > Schizaeales > Lygodiaceae > Lygodium > Lygodium microphyllum. The sequence goes on along the minus strand of NC_141155.1, from coordinate 20,265,510 downwards.
CTCTTTTGATTGTTGATCATCTTCTCAAGATATTGTGAAATGAGACAAAGGAAGACCAATGCAAGCTATTGGTAAGAACTGTATGTGATTTTGGTGAGAAAATTTATGACATAGTATAATATGCCTCAAGAACTAAGAAACAAAGAGAAAAGAAGAGAACGATGGTTCAAATGAATGTAGATGAAAAAATAAGCGTGATTTTGGTGGGAAATGTGATAGTAGAATATTTAACCATTCAAAAAGAAAAAATAATGGCTGAAAAGTGATCCGTGACATGAGTTAATGTACTTAGACATTTAATGTCGACCTCTTAAATGAATAATATATTCTCTCATTAATCACATTTGAATGGCCAAATTTGGAGGGTTCATTCTTTTAAAACCTCAACTAATTAGCAACTTAATCATTTTCACTTATACACCAGCCTTATCATTTTCAACTAATTTGCCATCTCCCCAGTTTGATGTCTTCTACACCGGCCTTATCACCTCAAGGACCCACAAGAAACTCTTACGGGAGGATCTTTCACTGCTTCTCTTAGAGCATGATAAGTGACTCAAAGAGGTGGGGGACCAGTGGCTCTGGCTCTACCAAGGCATTTATTGCAGATATAGGTGAAGGGAAGAAGAAGAAGCAGAAGAAAAAGGCCAAGGACAAGAAGGATTCTAAGGAGAAGAAGCTCAAGTGCCCACCCTATGGGAAGGACACTCACCCCGAGGACAAGTGTTGGTTTTGAAGCCAAAGGAAAAGGATTCAAAGGCAACCCTATTATGATAGAGTCTATCTTTGTGTATGTCTTTGCCAAGGAGGAGACAACTCTTGCTTCTTTCGAGCACGGGAGAAGCCTTGGCTTGTGGACAGTGGGGCTTCTTCTCACAAGACCTATAGATAGGATTTGCTTCAGGACATCTGTTCCAGAGAGGGCATTGTCACCATTGGTGACAACTCTATTGTTCCCATTTAAGGAGTGGGGACTATTCCTTATTATTGCCTGACTCGCAGTCTTCTTCTGCTAGGGTTCTTTATGTGCCAAATTTGGGGTTTAACCTATTGTCTGGTTTGACACAACTAGGTACCCAAGTTATATTTACTCAAGATGCAGTTACCGTGGAAGAGGCTTCTATAGGTGTAGCTCTTTGGATAGGTACATAGGAGGGTAGGCTCTATACATTCATAGCCTTAGCCGTGAGGAATTCCCACGAGAGCTTGGGTTGCTTTGGCATGCTCATTATGGTCATTTGAACCTTGATGCGATTCGGCAGGCTTCTCGGAAGAAGATGGTGGAGGGACTTCATGATGTTCCTCCTCTTGACACATTGTGTCCTAGTTGCTCGAGAGGCAAGCACCATCAACAACCACATCCCTAGCTTGCCACTAGGATCTACATCATTGGAGTTGGTGCACACCAACCTTTGTGGACCTATGGGCACTGCCTCCCTTTGGGAAGGCCAAGTATTTGATGTTGATTGTCAACAAATTCAGTCATTATGTGTAGCCTTATTGTTTGGAGAATAAGAGCAAGGCATACTCCCAAATCTACGAGTGGAAGGCATTTGTGGAGACGCAGACTACTTTCAAAGTCCACGGTGTACAAACAGATCATGGTGGTGAGTTTACTTCTCATCTCTTTTCTTAGTTTTGTGGTGATCGTGGCATTTAGGTGGAGTATACCCATCCAAACACAGCTTCAGAAAATGGTGTGGTGGAGTGTGCAAATCGAACCATGTTGGAGATTGTTCGATTGATTGATGTTGAAGCATAGGGCACTTCCTCATTTCCATTGGGGTGAGGTGGTGGCTACTGCAGTTCACATCCGTAACTAATCTCCAACTTCAGCTTTACAGAACATGACTCCATATGAGGCTTTCTTTGGTAAGAAGCCTTTTGTGTCTCATTTATGCATCTTTGGGTGTGATGCATTTGTCCATATGGACAAGAAGAAGAGGAAGACGAAGCTCAACTCAAAGTCGAGGAAGCTCATCTTCATAGTCTATAGCACTATCATGAAGGGATACCAGCTCTACGGCCCACAAACACAAAAGATTAAGGTGAGCAAGGATGTGGTCTTTGATGAGGTTGCAACCTCTGAGGATCACCCTCATTTGAAGAAGGCTCCCCTGTTATGACGGCTGAGTAGCCCTTGAAGACTCCTGAAGGGAGGTCGAAGGGATGAAAGTACTTGATGAAGAAAATTGTATTCATAAGGGGTGGAAGGGAAGATGGTGTAGAGGGTGGAGGAGGAGGAATAGGAGGGGGAGGAGCCAAGGACAAAGAAGGGGTGCTAAAAGGAAACTTGGAAGGAAGGAGAGGTATTGAAGGTGGGGGAGGGTCAGTTGACGATGAAGAATCAATAGGGTCAGTTGCTATTGCTATTCATAACAAACTACCTATCTAATCTAGCCCAATGATCGAGTAGCTTGAAGAGTTGAAGGAAAGTATCCCAGATTCCAAATGCCAGTATTCTTTTAGATCAACTAAATGGAGTCTATTTATAGCTATTGTCCAACTTGCCTCTAGGTCTAGCTGCATCTCTTGAAGCATCATTAACATCAAGAACCATATAAACCCCCCCACCCCTAAAAACAATAACAAGACCAAAAGAAAATAAGAAAAAAGCCAAGGCATTTGATGCTCCTATTTCAACTGAGGATTCCCATTAGAGCTTCCTAAGATTGGGATCATTGAAATCATATCAAATTCTTCTCCTAACAAATTAATCAATGCAACTGATAGTCTCCCATCTAGAGTCCCAAACTTCTTCTGAGAAGGCCAACAATCTTTGATTAATATTGTGCAGCTTGACTCCTCTCTAGTTATCCCACCAAAATAGAAGGTATCTCCACTTTAAGAAAAGCATCTACCACTTAGATGATGTAACTTGCACTCTTGAATCGGAATTATGTCCACATCATTTTCCCTCACCCATTTCCAAAAAACACTTCTCTTTGCTTCCCCATTAATACTCTTCATGTTGAATGATGCAAGTTTAAGCATTTTTTGCCTCTTTGCCATCTCTAGAGTATGTTGATTAATGTTGCTGTCAAACCCCTTGACATTACTCTCCATTTAATCCTAATAACGGAACCAAATATTGGTTCTAATGTGATCCAATTTACTCTAGTCTTGGGCACTTGGATGCGTAGTGAACAAACCATCCATACCATTGGAGGCCATTTTCCCTTTCGCATTAATGCTAGGATATTCCTTATCCAATAGGTTGAGTGGAATTACATTGATATTGGTGAAGGCACTTGCTTCATGTTATTGCGACTTACATCAAAAGTGTATGCTCGGAGTACTTCTTGGCATATGACTATTCTTGATAACCTCAGCATCCCGTCATAGGCAAAACAGTTCTGAAGTAGACTAGCCAGCGGCTGGGACATAAGACGGGGCAACCCAATCCTTTTGCAGCATCTGGTTGAAAATTACACAGATACGAATCTAGTTTGGACACCTCCACCCGTATATCACAACATTCTTTCTTGATTAGATTTCCTCCAAAATCTAATCAATTCCTAACCCCAAAATCACATCCCCCCCCCCCCCCCCCCCCCTTTGCTAGCATCTTGTGTGCTAACTCTTGCTTATCAAACATGATTTCAAAGAAACCTCGACCACCATAATAAACCTGGTCCATAAGAAGCTTCCCCTCTTGCACAATCATATTGAACCACATAGCTACTTCCATGGGCTTAGGTGGCTTTCCTGTGAAAAACACAAGAACCACCCTTGAATGGAAGTGAATCACATTAGCACAAAACTTTTTGGCATCCAATGTGATGTTCCTAGATGAACCCCCCATTTTTCCCTCCATATTCTTACGTAGGCTTTTAGCCAAAAAGTTAGACATAGCTTGTGAATTTGCTTTGCTTGAAATCTTCAAAGGAATTTGTAGACTGTTGCTAGGCCTCCTTAGTGTTGAGATGACAAGCTCAACACATGTGGACATTGATGATGGACCGCCTGGTTAGATGGGTCCACACATCTACACTTGGCACGTCGGTGGTCATTATGACTCTCACATGGCCACTGACTCATTACTTATTATATTCAGGTTGTTACACCTATTTACAGCTGGCATAGTTATAGCGCCAGTCGACTAGTATAGTCGGTTATGCATTGTTTGACTTAGTAGACCACTTTCCTTTTATCTTGTATCTTATCTATACTTTGTGTACATTGTGAAGTGTGTGAAGAAGAAGAAGAAATCAACAAGAAAAGGTTTTGGCCTCCATCTCTCTTCTTGTCTCTTGAGTGAGCTTCTCCTTGTGCATTCTGTGTGTGTTCGGCGCAGCATCTTGAGCAACCCCCTCCACCACGCGATTCTTGACATGGTATCAGAGCCGCACCACTGAGAGAGGCTGATTTCAAAGGTTGAAGCAAAGGGGAAGAAGCAAGGTTCGAGCAAGCAAGCCATGGGTAAGAAGCTCTCCCATCCTTCCACTCTTTCTCTTGGATAGTGCCTGTGGAGGCACCAGAAGCAGGGCAGAGCAAAAATCTCAGATTGTAGTGAGATTTGGTGTGCGCGAAGAGCACTGTATATTCTGCAGATAAGCCCTTTAGGGCTTGCCCGCAGTTATTTTGGGCATTTGAGGCAGTTTCAGGGCCCGTTTTAGAGCCGCAAGTTGCGGACAGCAGTTTCAGGGTACGCTGTGACTTCAGCTGTATCGACCGACATTGGGTGCGCAGGTTACAGATTTCAGATCTGTAAGATTAAAGGTATTTACTAGTGAGTAAACACGAGGTTTATTTGCAAACAGGTTGCAGATTGCATGTATTGTTGAGCAGACAGTGAAAAAGGCTGTCTAATGTATTGCTGTACACTACAAGTCGAGGATTGCAGAAGATTTGCTTGTTCTTTGGTATTATTCTTGTGATAATGGCAGAGAACAGTGGAAGCCCCATCATTGAGAAGCTCGACAAGAACAACTACCCTTCATGGAAGTTCCGTGTCACGAACTTTCTTATTGGAAAAGGCCTCTACGAGTTCGTTTCAGGTGAAGAAAAGGAGCCGGAGGTGAGTGATCCTCCAACTGCAGAAGAGATAAAGGCACGGAAGGAATGGAATGCAAAGGATAAAAAGGTCATGTATTGGTTGTCTGCAGTAATTGACAATAATATGCTGGGACACATTAGAAATGCAGAGAATGCATATGCAGCTTGGACCATACTTGAAAGTATGTTTTCTGTAAATACAAAGGCACGGAAGATTCAACTCAAGCAAGAGTTGAATACATTAAAGAAAGGGAAGATGTCTATTAATGAGTATGCATTGAAGGTAAGGAGCATTGCAGATGTATTGGCAGCGATTGATGCAATGCCCGATGATGATGATTTGGTGTCGTCTACCTTGGGTGGACTTAACAATGAAAAGGCTTGGAAGTCTTTTGTAACTTCCGTATATGTCAGAAAGCCATTTCCAGATTTCGATGAGTTGGTCTCCCTTATGATCACTGAAGAGATCAACATGCAGAGTGAGACATCTGAAAGAAGTGGTGAACAGGTCCAAGCTTTCTACTCCAGTTCAGGAAGGGGACGTGGCAGGTTCTCTTCAAGAGGCCGTGGTACAGGACATGGTAGTGACAACCAACAAAACAGACTGAATCAGCAATTTGGCGATATGCAGGTTTCAGGAGGTCGTGGTAACTTTAGAGACAGGGGGAGCTTTAGAGGAAGAGGTGGATGGCAGAACAGAGGTTCTAACAACTCTGGTATTGGGTGCCACTACTGTGGCAAAACATGTCATATTGCAACCCAATGTTATGCCAAGAAAGATGATATTCGAAGTGGTAAGTTGCAGCAAGGAAACTATGCATCGTCTTCACGACATAATGAAGAAAAAAATGAACGTCTGTTTGTTATGCAGCATATGCTAAATGCTGTTACAGGAAAGGGAACACATGAAGATGTTTGGTATGTCGATTCAGGTGCATCCAATCATATGACCAGCCATGCAGAATGGTTTGGAGAGATGCAGGATTTCCAGAATGCAGGTTATGTGCAGACGGGTGATGACTCATGCCACCCAATTTCACACATTGGAAAAGTTCCCTTGTCCTTGCATGATGGTAAGACAAAGAGTCTTTCAGATGTATTACATGTGCCATCTATTACAAAGAATTTGGTGTCAGTCGGTCAAATGGTAGAGCAAGGGCTGCAAGTCACATTTAATGCAAAGGGCTGCTTTGTAGAAGACTTCAATGACAAGTGCAGGTTGGTAGCAAAGGGAAGTAGAGTTGGACGTAAGTTCACTCTAGATGCTGGAATTCCTACTATGAATGCTGCTATGCATACCAAAGGAAAAGGTGTTGTTGCAGACATTGAAATTTGGCACAAACGCATTGGACATGCAAATGTACAAAAGCTGAAACTAATGCAGTCCAAAGGGTTGGTTACATGTTTGCCTACATTTAGAGTTGCAGAATTTCAGAAGGTATGTGAAGCATGTCAGTTTGGTAAGCAGGCAAGGCAACCCTTTTCACATGATAGAGATGTAAGCAGAAATATTCTTGATGTTGTACATACAGACATTTGGGGGCCTACACAAAATGTATCTCTTGGAGGCAGTTCATACTTTGTCACATTCATTGATGATTGTTCTAGAAAGCTGTGGGTATATTTTATGAAGGAAAAGAGTGAAGCGTTTGAGCACTTTAGAACTTTCAAGGCTGTAGTTGAAAGAGAAATAGGCTTGAAAGTAAAGTGCCTGAGGTCAGATGGAGGGGGAGAGTACCTCTCAAACGAGTTCAGTGATTTTCTGAAGTCTCATGGGATAAAGAGACAGTTCACATGCAGGTATACCCCACAGCAAAATGGGGTTGCAGAAAGGAAAAACAGGCATATTGCAGAAGTTGCACGCGCCTTGATGGCTGAAAAGAATATGCCTAAGCATTTTTGGTCTGAGGCTGTTCATACTGCTGTTTATATTATGAACAGAACTCCCACAGCTGCACTTCATGGTATGACCCCCGAAGAATGTTTTATAGGTAAGAAACCTGATGTTTCACACTTGAAAGTATTTGGCTGCATTGCGTATGTTCATGTGCCAGATGTGTTGCGGAAGAAACTGGATCCAAAGGCTGAAAAGTGTGTCTTTATTGGATACTCTTTAGAGCAGAAAGGGTATCGCTGTTACAACCCTGTCACATGTAAGTTCAGAGTGAGTAGGGATGTCATCTTTGATGAAATGAGCAGCTGGTATGCATCTAGTGGTGATGCATTGGATGTTGATGATGATCATGACACTCATGTGCAGGCTGAAAAGCAAGAATCACGGACTCTTAGTGGACCAGAGACATCATCTAGTAGTCCTTGGTCTGGGAGACTAAGGAGTACCTCTACATCTTCAGGTGCATCTAGTAGCACTACAGGTAAAGACAAAGGAAAGAATAAAGTGTCAGAAGGCATTGATGCAGTTCTTGATGGAGACTCCAGTGGCTCAAAGAGCTTAGATGATGAGCTTGGCATTCCTTCAGTGAGAACTCCAGGTGTGCAGAGAGCACGGGCTGATGCAAAGACTCCATTGAGTGATCCAGTGGTACGCAGGTCTAGCAGGGTGAGATACCCTGTTAAAAGATTTGGTTTTGAAGGTTATGCAGCTCACCATTATGCTTATATGGTGAAACTAGTTGAGGATGTTGAGCCTACATGTTTTGAGGAGGCTGTTGGTCATGCTCATTGGGATGCAGCAATGGATGAGGAGATGGCTGCATTAGAGGCGAATAAGACTTGGGATCTAGTATCATTGCCGAAGGGAAAGAAAGCTATTGGATGTAAGTGGGTTTATAAGATTAAGCACAATGCAGATGGTTCTATTAGCAGGTACAAAGCCAGGCTGGTTGCAAAAGGCTATGCCCAGACATATGGCATAGATTATGATGAAACCTTCAGTCCAGTTGCTAGGATGGAAACTGTCAGATGTGTGATTGCTTTGGCAGCAGCCAAAGGTTGGAGGTTGCAGCAAATGGATGTAAAGAATGCCTTCTTGCATGGTGATTTGCAGGAAGAAGTGTATATGGATCAGCCAGCAGGTTATGAAGATTTAGAGCATCCCACGTATGTGTGCAGATTGAAGAAGGCACTCTATGGGCTCAAGCAAGCACCTAGAGCATGGCCTGACAAGATTAGAGAGTATCTTGTCAATATTGGTTTTTATGTTTATGATGCTGATCACTCACTTTATGTGAGAAAAGGAGATGCAGGTTTGGTCATCATAGTCATCTATGTGGATGACTTGATTATTACAGGTGATAGTGATACTGGGATTGCTGAAGTCAAGGGCTGTTTGAAGATGAAGTTTGAGATGAAGGATCTAGGTGAGCTAAGGTACTTCCTTGGCATTGAGGTGATCAGATGTGATGATGGTATATGGCTGTCCCAAAGACAGTATGGCTTGGATATGTTGTCCAAGTATGGTATGACAGCATGCAAACCACTTTCAGTCCCATTGGAGCAGAATGTAAAGCTAAGTGCTGATGTTGGAGATGAGATACAAGATCCTACTATGTTCAGGAGAATAGTGGGGAGTTTGATCTACATGACCATTACAAGGCCAAACTTGAGCTACGCTGTTGGTCTTGTGAGTCAGTTTATGCAAGTACCTAGAAAGCCACACTTGGATGCAGTCATACGCATATTGAGATATGTGAAGTCCACATTACATTATGGACTTTTCTATGAGGCACGTACAGATGTACAGGTGTTTGGATACACAGATGCAGATTGGGCTAGTAGTATGTCCAATAGAAGATCTACCAGTGGATACATGTTCTCTCTTGGTAGTGCAGCAGTTGCTTGGAGCAGCAAAAAGCAATCTACAGTTGCTTTGTCGAGTACAGAGGCTGAGTATAGAGGTGCTGCTATTGCAGCATGTGAGGTAGTATGGCTGCAAAAGTTATTGGCTGATTTGGATGTGCAGGTGGAAGGTCCAGTTGTCATTTATTGTGACAATATGAGCAGTATACAGTTGGCTAGGAACCCTGTGTTCCATGCCAGGACAAAACATATTGAGGTACACTACCACTTTGTGAGAGAGAAGGTACTAGCAGGTGAGATTGACTTGGTGTATGTCAGCACACAGGATCAGATAGCTGACATCTTCACGAAGGCATTGGGTAAAGAGAAGCTTCAAAAGTTTCGAAGCTTACTTGGAGTTGCAGAGATGCAGTTGAGCTTGAGGGGGAGTGTTGAGATGACAAGCTCAACACATGTGGACATTGATGATGGACCGCCTGGTTAGATGGGTCCACACGTCTACACTTGGCACGTTGGTGGTCATTATGACTCTCACATGGCCACTGACTCATTACTTATTATATTCAGGTTGTTACACCGATTTACAATTGGCATAGTTATAGCGCCAGTCGACTAGTATAGTCGGTTATGCATTGTTTGACTTAGTAGACCACTTTCCTTTTATCTTGTATCTTATCTATACTTTGTGTACATTGTGAAGTGTGTGAAGAAGAAGAAGAAATCAGCAAGAAAAGGTTTTGGCCTCCATCTCTCTTCTTGTCTCTTGAGTGAGCTTCTCCTTGTGCATTCTGTGTGTGTTCGGCGCAGCATCTTGAGCAACCCCCTCCACCACGCGTTTCTTGACACTTAGTGGGGCGGCTGTCTTTTCCATTTTGTTGTGTGAATGATTGTTGATATCGACCAACTCCTCTCTATGCTTTCCCTTGATCCTCTTTGATCGTTCTCATTCAGAGCCACACAAGCATTAGATCATTCTCACTCACACTTTCCTCCACCATCTCCTCATCCTCAATGGTGTTCAAGTTGGCCCTCTGCGTGAGCTTACAAGCTAAGAAGCTCCATGTGTTTGTCACCATCACTACAGCTTGTTTCCACCCTTAAAGTTGAATATTTGGAAATGAAGAAACAATTTTGGTTTGGCATGGAGTTGGAAAATTCTTGTCCTTTGACATCTTTCCTATTCCTTGTGGGTTGTTGGCATTTCATGTAGTGTAACATCTTACATTAGAGATCTGCTTGAAAGGGATGTTTTGTGTCAATGGGGTGATCGCCCAATTGGATGAGTATAGGTTCAGTACAGTGTGGATTGAGCTTCCCTAATGGTACCAATGTATTTGCATCTAAAAAGATGTTTTGTCAAAGGAAGTGATTGCTAAAGTATGTATGAATCAAAACTTCTCGTCTCCTGTTCTATATTGTTTTGGAAAGGAACACATGGCTCATTTTTTATTTAGTCCTAGGACATGATGAGTAGACATGGAGGTGTCAAACAACTCCACTGATAAGACTCATTGATGGTTAAAAGCTTGCTATCCTTAAAATACCTTTAGTTGCTTTATAAAAGTCCTTAAACGTGAATCTTATAAGACCTTTGACTATACGAGCATCACACATTTATATTCTTTTATTGTCATGGTAAGAGCCCAAGGTTGGTGTAGGGTGGACGTTTAGAAACCAATGATCTTGAAGAGTCCTTTATGGTTAGAAGCTGAGACAAAGGCTTCTACCTCATCGAGAGGTTGAAGAGGGATGATGGTTGGTTGAAAGCTAGTAGGATTACAACCATATGAGTTAAGGTGATAGGATATGCAGGATGTATCTATCTTTTTGGCAATGCTCGAAGTGCATTGATTAAGAGTTCAAGCAATGCATCACTCCATGCTTATAAGTAGCATAAAAAAAGGAAGCCCTACAATTGTATGATAACTTGAGTGTAGAAACTAGTATATGGGTCAAACTTGTGTGTTGTAGGGTTGGTGTAGGGCTAAATGAGAGCTTATGGACTATCCACTTTAAAGCCATAGGCCAAGTGTATGATTGTAAATATGACTTATATGACTGTTAGTTAAGCATACATGGCATGAGCTTGGCCCATGCTTGTATGGCATCTTATAGGGCATTCTTATTCAAGCTACAACTAAAGGCTATGGATATGTGCCTAGTTTACAATGAGAACTACTCGCTCTATTGAGTTGGTGATATTTGCAAAATTATTTAAACAATATAGATTATGACTTTTTGGATGCTGTACTTTTGCTAAATGCTTCTAAAGAGTGACACTAGTGTTGAAACTATATAGTCATAAGCCTCCCCAAAAATTCTTAGGATTATCAAATTAGCTTTACCAATTACCATAGTGTTATCTCCCAGTTTAGCTATATCTTGGTTGAATGTTGCAGGAGGGTCAAAGAGTATAATTCCACTCTTTTCTTTTAGGTGGGATGTTTTAAAAAAAATGTTTAGGATATTACACTTCCTTAGTGGTGTAACTTTCAACTACAAAATGTTGAAGGTAGCAACATTGTGTCACTCTTATTAGTGTATACTTGTCAGAATGCTACCCACAACCATACTAGCATGCAAGAAGGCATCAAATAGTTGTAGATTGGGACTCATATTATGATGCAATGGACCATTTCTTGGGGGGCTTTAAGTAATGTTAAGGAAGAAATAGTGAATATAATTTACAAATTTAGCATATATTAACACTATATTCACAAACCAAAAGTTTGTTTATGTGAGCTTATTTTTGAAATTGTCTTTAAATTAGGGAAAATGTTGTGCTACAAGGGATGCCACTTAATGCCCCCTCTACCTTGAAGGATAAAAAGGAAGTTAAAGAGAAACTAAGATTGTTGCTAACAGGAGTGTGCCTCCATTTACATCAATCTATCCAATCTCCTTAGTAAAAGAGTACTTAAAACCTTGCCTCTAAGCCTTGCAAATGATTGTAAGACCAAGCTACATCCATGTCATGACATTGTTTGCTTCCAATCTTGATGCCAATAGTTTACAAGATCATATATGTCTTGAGACATTAATGTGAGGAGAGCTATCCTTAGATAATCTAGATTGTACAATCCTATGGAAATCTCAACAAGGTATTGCAAAATGTCACGAATACCTCTCCTTTTTCTATAAACCCAAAGTTCACAATGCTATTAGGAGTATTTACAATGCATCATTGTTGATGCCACGAGTCATTCCAAAACATAGTTGGTGTCCAGATCGTAGTCATGCTTTGGCCTTGTTCAAGAGTATGTACTTGACCTTAAAGATAACCCCCCTTCTTCCTAATTTTCCTAAGTAGATCAATCATATCTTTCACTACACAAGCAAAAAGAGGTTCAATTTTGACTATAATGTTTTTATCCATGGCTACTTTATTTTGTTTTTGCCATATGGCTCTTATGACTACAACTTTGATGACATTCCATAGCTTCAAAGTTTTTCATTAATCTTGCCTCTACTTCCAAATAAGGTAGCTTTCATTTTAGTTGCATCATTGAGACTAGCTGTGTAGACCCATGGACTAGTCTTTGTCCACACTGCTTGAGTTGCAAGAGAGTGCCACAGAACATGGGGGATCATCTCTTTAGCCTTAAGGCACATTGGACACCAAGGAGACACCTTAAGAAACTTGCCAATTTAGACCTTAGTGTAGGGTTTTTTCGAGCACACCTTCCACAATAAGGTATCAACATAGTTAGAGGATATGCTCCTCCAAAATTTGCTTATACAAAAACTTTAGGTCTTCCTAAGGTCCCTAGAAAATAGGGGTTTCCATATTACTTGAATCACCAAGTAGTTTTTATCTTTCTTTGGTCCCTTTTTTCTTAGCAATGATCAATGATTTGCTAGTTAGTCCTTAGGCAAAAAATCCTACTCCCAAGTTGCATTATTTGCCAAAGAATCCATCTTTTATCGTATAGCCTTCTTTTTTATGACTATTATCCTTGATCATAGCATCAACATAATATGAAGGCTCTCCACAATTCGTCACCTCGATATAATTGAGAGACAATGTGTATATCCATGGTAGTCTAGAGAATCTCATATATTGTCTCAAAGCCTAAGCATTTGGGTTGTCCCAATTGTCCATCATACTAAATGCATTAGGAAAAAATTGGACTAAAAATGGGCCCTTAAAAATAGTGTAGTTTAATATGTGGGCCTTTTGGATTGTACAATAGAAAGGCTGGGTTTTGATGTCCATGGATGGTGAATATTCTCTCCAAATCTTGGATTTTTGATTTTAAAAAGGGGATAGTGGGAGATTCAAACAATAAAGAATGAATAGTGCACATACTTTGAGTTTCTCTAACCTCATACTCCCCCCTTTTCTTGGCAAAATTTGAAATTTTTTATCACCCTCACAAAATTAGTTTGACCCAAAAAGCTCTCAATGTGAAGTAATTAGGGTTTTGATCATTCCACTTACCCCTACAGTTTCTTCTCCTTGTAACTCTAGAATTTGGGCAAAACATAGGTGGCCATCTCTCTTTGTATTTTCTCTTATGTGTTATTTTTTCAAGAGGATTTGATGTTTTTGATTGTCGTTGTTTTGTTTTGCAGAGATTGTTTTGGACAGGAGGTACATGTGCTCATCTCTTTCTCTCTCTCTCACCCCATCCCTCTCTCTCCATGTTGTTTCTATTTTCTATTATGTTTCCAAAAGACCTTGATGTTGGTTTTAATTCTTGTTGCCATCTTACAAAGTTCATTTGGAGTAAAAGGTATAGGCGTGCATGCGCACGCGCACACACAATTTTTTTTTTCAATATAGCATGATGTTGGTTCTAATCCTTGTTTTTATTTTATTGCAGGGATTATTTTGGGCTAGATTGTATTCATGTGTATCTCTCTCTTGTGTTCCCTTCTCCCTCTACCTCTCTTTATTTTGTATTTTCCATTGTTTGTTCAATAAGATTGCATAGGTGTGTATTGCTTTCTCTCTCCCACTCACACACACACACACACACTCTCTCTCTCTCTCTTTCTTCCTCTCTATGTTTTTCCTTTTGTGGTATCTTTACAGTAGGGTTTGATGCTAGTTCTAACTTTAGGATCAATTGTTGCTGCAACACTTAACACAAGGTAGAGCAAAGGTTCTATAGCTCAATTTATAGGTAAATTTGCTATATTTTGTGTTGCTTCAATTCATGTAAATGACTAGTTATCTTTGATTAAGAGGGATTCATCATTTAAACAATTAAGCCATTGTTTACTCATATCTATGATTTTCAATAGGTTTTTATGATCATAACATTAGAATCTGCAGGTATTCTATTTTATAGGTATATTTTTTTCCCTTTGCATTGCAATATTAATGATGAGTTATTTTGGTTGTTATTCAAGTGCTATGTTTTTGTAACATAACGTGAATGTATTATGCAAGGTTTGGGTGAAGCATATATCTCTCATCCGACTATTTTAATGTGGTGAGTAGCTCCTTTGTGATGGATGATATGGATCTACTAGAAGTCAAGGTTAAAAAATCATTTGATTTGTGAGTTCTACGTGTCCATTTGGATCTCCATGCCATTTGGCTACAATCTATGTAACTCTTATATCATATCATCCATATAATGCATAATTTGTTGAGTCATAGAATAACTCAAATATCAATCCAAAGTGTCCATTTAGATTTTCATGCCATATGGTTGCTATCCTTGTAATAAGTACTTTATAATACCCTTATATACATAAAATGTATTGAGTCAAATCAAACTCTCTTCATTATAATGAAATTTCATTTTGTAAAATTCATTGAGTATAGTAATACTATAATTTCCATTCTTTTTTATGTGAATTGTATGATCAAAGTGACACCTTGAATTTGAATCTACATTTTTTGTCAATATATACACCTATATGCATTTCGATTTCGATTTTTGTCTCTAGCTACAAAAGGTGTAAACATCTCTTAATGCCATAGTTGATTTTTGTGGCATACTGGTGGTTACTAATTGTACTTAGAAGGCTTACTGTTTAGGATTTAACACATGCTTCTTTACATATATTATCTAGATTATAATGCATAAGAGAAGAACGAGCATTCTCTTTATAGAAGTACATAATAGGAAAGACTAAGAAGGGAATTGGATCGTTGATATGTATCATTGCTCATCTTGGGTGCATATGTGTCCAAGTATGTGTATCATTGCTCATCTTGGATGCATATGTGTCCAAGTATGAAGAGAGCTTTTAGGTTGAAAATATATGCAATTGTAGATATATCAAAGCACTAGAAGGGTAAAATTTTAGCTCTCAAACAAAGCAAGATCGATTCTCACCTTGTAATAGAGGTGTTGGTACAACATAGATTCATGCAAAAAAAAATACATCATTGCACTCCTTGTAAGAATTCAATGAAACATTACAAACAATAAGTTTTTGTTGCATATTAAAAATGAGTAATCTCATGATATTTATATAACTAATTGTATTGTATTTGTCGAGCATATGGAACCCTTGAGTCTATGCATATACCAAATCTCAATAGCATAGAATGGCCATTATGTAGTAGAGACATTTTATATGTGTAGCACAAAGGTTCAATAGACATATTGAACTCTATGAAGCTAAGTACGGGCTCAAAGAATGTACACCTAAGTTGGTTTATACCAATTGCAATTTTCACACATATGTTCAAGCAATGTGAGGGTTTGAGATGTACTTCCATAAAAGGTATATCGAAAGATGGAAAAAATTGGACATAAAAAAGCACTCACAATCCTAACATAATAGAGTGTTGAGTTAAAAACAAGAGACATGACTTTAAGGTAAATTTTTACTATCTTAATTGACTATTTTCTTATTTTGGGATAGATAAGCTAACTTTCCTTCCCAATTTCAGGTACTTTGTTGCACAACAAACTTTATGGCCAGTGTTCAAGTATCATAGATGGAGAATACTCAAGGGTGAATGGTTGTGTCTTGATCAAGATATGCATGATACTACAACTATGGATGTTATTGTCCTCTGTGAGGGCCGCAAGCCCCAAGTGCTGTAGCCCTTGAGTGTAATGCACTAAGAAATCATAATGTTAATGGAAAATCCACTAATAACTTCTATTTCAAATTAGATGGCAAGGAGATTTGAAGCTTAGCTAAGGGTGTTGTTACCAATGGAAAGTGTGTCGCTCCACATAGTTTAGAAATTGTGAAGTCTCCTTAAAAATCCCAACTCTATAAGTTGTAATATCCAACATTGTATACTTTCAGATTTGTTTGGCTAATGGAATATAGCTACTTTGAAAAGCTATATACTTGTAGTTTTTTATTTTTTTGTTACTTTTAAAATTTTCATATGTTTATGTAATTATATTTGGAACTATTTGGACATGTGTACACATACTTTGAATGTTGAGATAAGATGCACACACCTGACTTCACATTGGGGGAGAAGAAATGTCTCCCCTAGCCTTGATTTTTTGAACATGTATAAACATTTTTCATCAAGATAAGATGCATACATCCATGCATCCACCTAGGGAAAGGAGAAAGACATCAACATACATCCATGCATCCACCTAGGAAAAGGAGAAAGACATGAGAAAGACATCAACACACATCCATGCATCCACCTAGGGAAAGGAGAAAGACATCTCCCCTCCAATGATAGTTTGATAGAGTAATAAGTATGTGTGCATGCTTGCAATATACAATGAATTTTCATGAACATGTATATACATTCTTTTTTTGAGATATGACACGTATATACACATGATGATATGTGAAGGGGGAGAGAGAAGAGAGGGAGTGGGAGGTTTATTCCAAATGTTAGTTGATACAAAGTACAAATGTCACATTCACATATTTACACATGTCTATCAACTTTACAAAGAGATTACATAAAAATATAACTAAACATCAGTCCCTTAATGATTTAAAACATAGGGTTTTTGAGGTAAACTTTTTTGGTTTTGGTTTTATTGTTTCATTTCACATATTCTCTCTTGTTCTCTTTACATCTATTAGATTCCTCCTACCTACTATGTGTTACAAATAGCATGGCGGGGGACTTGCTTGAGCTACTGTGATGTTGAATACACTAATATACATTAGAGGAAGCTTACTTAAGAACACAAGAAGAGGGATGGAGGCCAAAATTATTTCTTACTTGTTTCTTTTCCTTCTTCCTCTTACAATACGATATACACAAAGTATGGATCAGATATAATATAAAGAAAAGTGACCGAATAAGTCAAACAATGTATAACTCACTATACTAATTGACTAGTGCCATAACTATGCCAATTATAGGCATATGTAACAAATCAAATATAATAAGTAATAAGTTAGTGGCCATGTGAGGATCATAATGACCACCAATGCAGTAAGTGTAGATATGAGGACATATCTAACTAGGTGGTCCATCATCAATGTCCACATGTGTCAAGTTTTCCATCTCAAGTAAGCTTCGAAATTTTTGAAATTTCTCTATACCCAACGCCTTTGTGAAAATGTTAGCTATTGGATCTTGTGTGCAATCATATACCAAGTAAATATTTCTTGCAAGTACATTCTCTCTCACAAAATGGTAATGCACCTCAACGTGTTTTGCCCTAGCATGGAATATTGGGTTCTTAGCTAGCTATATACTGCTCATGTTGTTATGGTGAATGACAAACTGGACTACACCTTGCACATCCAAATCACCCAATAGCTTTTGCAACCATACCACCTCACATGCTGCCATAACAATATCTATGTACTCAATCTGTGTACTCGGTAAAGAAACAATTGCCAAAGCAATCACACATCTAACAGTTGCCATTGTAGTAAGTAGACTGAATGTCTCCTCATAATCTATGCCATACATTTTTGCATGGTCTTTTGCAACCATCTTGGCCTTATACTTGCTAATAGAATCATGATGGGATCTCAAATGGGCCGGCACTAGCTATGGCACTAGCCGGACCTCATGCTCATAACAGACAAACACACCCTCACGGCCTCGCGGGCCAGAAGTGTCTATCTATTGCTATAAAGGACGAACTGTCCTAAAGCCTAATCTATGCGTTTATAGTTTTGTAGTCCAACGTTTCCCTTTCTATAAACCCCACAGAGGGATAACCCATACACATTGGCAATAAATGCCCCGATAATCACATACATGGGAGGCAGCCTCTCGGTGGAAACACCGCGGCCCCACTGCAGCTCTCCTACATCGCAGGGATTAGGCTTTAGGATAGTTTGTCCTTTAGCAGCAGATAGACCCTCCTGGCTCGTGAGGCCATGAGGGTGTGTTTGTCTGTTATAAGCATGAAGTCTGGCTAGTGCCATAGCCACTGCCATCCCATTTGAGGTCTCATCAATGGTGCGTCTGTCGGGAGCTGCCAACAAGTGGTGGTTCTTGAATCTAGGGTTTTTAGGGACCAAAAAGTTGGTTTATGTCCTCTGACAAGGACCGTCAAGCCGAAATACAAAAAGCAGAATGTGCTGAGAGAGCTAGACGGCGGTTGGAGATTGTAAGTCGCTATTCTCCTCAAAGGAGTAGCCCGATACACATAAGAGGAAGTGGTCTTAGTAACCCAAATGTTGCACATAGTCCTTTAGGTGCAGGAGGAAGTGTAAGTTCTTCCCCTCTTCCACCAAGTCAACCCACTTCAAGTCGGGGTGTGATTCCATCAGTTCAAACTCCTATTGTCAATCCGATTGTCATCATGGCACAACCCATTGCAATTCTTGCAGGGATGCCGGATTTGCCAGCTTTAGGAGTTCCTTTGCCCATTTTTAATGGGTTAGCTGAAGAAGATGTGGATTTTCACATTTGTGAATTCCAAAGATTAATGTTTAATTACCGTATTCAAGATGAGGGACATCTTATGATGTTCTTTAACATGACATTAAAAGGAAGGGCTGTAGTATGGTATCATAGCATAGAGACTGGAACCATAACCACAATCGACCAATTCTATGCAACTTTCCGAGGAGTGTATGCCCCTGAAAGAGGTGGACAATACTGGTTGTGTGTTTTGAATGTAACACGCCAAGACTCCCATGAGAATGTGAAAGCCTATACTAAGAAGCTTAAGGAAGTGTTTCATAAGTTATAAACTTATATTCCTATTCCGTTGGGGCTGCCCAATTGCAATACTTCTTGCATGGATTGGATTTCAATATTCAGGTACAATTGAGCAGTGTGGCTTTGGCTGATATAGACACCGCCATCACGCGGGCAGAAGGAGTAGAGTCACGATTACAAATGGCCTACTCCTCTCGAATAAATCTTAATGCGGGTCTAGTACCTGGAGGCAATTTACCATTGATGAGTGGAAGTCAAGGGATGCCTATGAATAACCCTAATGGGAGAGGAAACATGGTTCAAAATGTACCTTTGCTGCCAACTCCTCCCAGTGTGACCATGCCTATGGCTAGTTAGTTGGCTCCACCAAATGTTGGAGGCCAAGTTTCGAACCCTAATGTTGTTCATGTGAGTCAACAACCAATGCCCAATCAAATTGTTAGGCCAATGGAATGACGGATAGACAATCAAGGCTATGAGTCGAGTGGCTCTAATGTCCTTAGCAAAGTTAAGGATATGATGAAGCACTACACTCACATGATTTCTGAACAATATCGGCAAATAGTTGTTGACGTCAATTTCTTGAAGAAGCAACAGAATCTGATAGGGAGTCGATGCCCTGAAGAGGGTGGTCCCTCAAGATTCAACTGTAAGTGGTGTAGCGGATAACATTTCCCTAGAAACTATCCAAATGTTAAATGTGATATTTGTGGAAAGTCGGACCACTTAGCCGCTACCGGTTGGAGTAAGATTAGTTCCCTCCAACAAGGGAGTAAACAGCCAGGTCCAGCTAATCATAGAGCGCAAGGTAATAACCTCCAGCAAAATGATGGACCAAGACAAATACTACAAAGGGGAAAGACCACTATAGAGGAGTTGCCACAAGGCAATGGAGTCAGCCTTATCGAGGTTGTACGCGTCAATGGCGCTGAAACCTCTAACCTACGAGCCATGACAAGAGGCCAAAAGGCTAAAGAGGTTGACAAAGATAATACAAAACCGGTCGAGGGAAACCCTAAGTAAGGGGATAAGGGGATGCAAGTCCCAAATCCTGGCGAGGAAGGGGGACCTCTAAGGCCTTTTGACAAAAAAATCGATCCTAAGAAGGATGAGGGAGTGCCAAGAAAGAAAGCAAGAGCTAAAAGGGAAGCACCAAAGCCGGTCTTGAGACCAAAAGAGAGAATGGTTTGGCGAGAAAAGAGAGATTTGGCTACCTATCATGATTTTGATTTGGCAAGTTCTCTTTGCAAAGTCAAACTGGATGTAAACCTCTTACAGTTGATTAAATTATCTCCAGGAGTACGCAAGGAATTCAAGAAGATCCTGCGTATTGGGTATATTGTAGAACCTTTAGGCATAGCACGAGTAGGGGAAGATTGGTTTGATCATGTTGAAAAGAATTGCCCTAGGGTTCCAGCATACGTGGATGGAATATTAGTGGAGCATGTTATCGTAGACACTAGGTCCTCTATCAATATCATGAGTTCAGAGTTGATGGAGAGGTTGGGTCTAGGCATCCAAAAAGATAGCTCCACCCTTCTTAGAATGGCTGATGATAGTCTAAGGCAACCAGAAGGTTGCGTTACTAAAGTCCATGTTACAGTTGCAAGTGTATAATGCTTCTTGGACTTTAGGGTAATAAGATTTGCAAGACATCCTAGCTATCGAGTCTTGCTAGATAGGCCTTGGATCTTATGAACAGACTGCCAAGTTGATATACCTGCCGGTCGAGTGGTTCTAGGTAGAGGTGCTAATCGAGTAATAGTTGATGCTTACCCTGAGTCTCCTCAGAGTGAGAGAGTTCCTTTATCCTCTACTGAATTAGAGATAGCAGATGATCCATCTGGTAGTGAGACATCATCCAGTGATGAATCTAGAGAGGGGTCCACTAGAGAGGATATTTATTATATAACTTTAAATGAGCCGATAGAGCCTCAAGATAGGATAAGAGACGCAGATGTGATTGAGCTAGACCTTGGCACGCCGACTGATTAGGTTCTATGCTCAGTTCAGTAGAAAAGGAGGACTATGTGTCCTTGATTTAAGAATTCCACGACATCTTTGCTCGGAGTTATGACGAGCTGAGAGGCATTCCTCCCAGCCTGTCTGTTCATACTATTCATGTAAAAGAAGACAGTCATCCTGTGCATCAGAAAGTAAGGTGTATGCCTTTTGAATTGAGGGATGGGCTGTTTGAGGAGTTATAGAAGTTACGAAAAGCTGGTTTAATCTTCCTTGTATAGCACACGGAGTGGTGTTCACCAGTTGTCATCAGGAAGAAAAACAACTAGATTCGACTATGTGCAGATTTTAGAGAGCTGAATAAGCACACGGTTAAGGATACTACCCGCTGCCATTTATTGACCAGATTTTGGATCAATTAGCGGATAGGGAAATATATTCGTTTATGGATTGCTTTGCGGGATACAACTAGATGGCAATTGCAGAAGAGGACAAGTTGAAAACAACTTTTATTACTATCTTTGGTACTTTTGCATACCACGTGATGGCCTTAGGATTGTGCGATGCACCTGGATCATGGCAACGAACAACAGATAAGACCTTCGGTGACATCTCCCTAGATGAGTTGAAAGTATTTATGATGACCTGGGGGCAGCCATTGTAAGGGAAAGGATGTTGATTATCTTGAGAAAGTGCTTTGAGCACTATAGACAATTTTGTATCGCTCTTAACCCATGGAAGTGTGTCTTTGGAGTGCGTTATGGACTATTGCTAGGCCATGTGGTCAGTTCAGTAAGGATTGCAAAACTGACCCTGAAAAGATCAAGGTCATAGTCGCTATGAGTCCACCACGCACTTCGAAAGAGGTACATAGCTTTATGTCATCGATAGGGTACTATCGGAGGTTTATAAATGCCATGGCAGAAATGACGTTGCCATTAACGAACTTATTATCCTTTAGCTTTCTATTTGTATGGAGCAACCCTTTTAAGATAGCTTTTGAGGATGTGAAACAGGAGCTAGTAAAAGCACCAGTTTTAAAAGCACCTAAAAGAGGCAAGATATTTTATAGATTTTCAACAGCCACCATGCATAGTATCAGCTGTTTAGCCCAAATTTGAGAGAAAAAGTGGTATCATTTGATAGCTTTTGCTAGTCGAAAATTGGGCATATCAGAAATTAACTACACCTGCATGGAGAAGTTGTGCCTTGGGATGGTCTTTGCGACTAAAAAATTCAGGCACTACATCCTCTATGAGAAGGTAGTTTTCTATACGAAGGCGGAAGGGCTTTGATTGCTTATGAACAAGCTACAACCACCTGATCGTCTAGCAAAGTGGTTAATCACTTTGCAGGAGTTTGATTATGAGATTAAGAGTAAGCCACCAAAGTTGCAAGGTATTGTGGAATGCCTTGTGGATTTCGGGGAGCCGAAAGAGACTTTGGCTGAAGGAAGTGATATTGAAGAAATGTTTAAAATTGATACAACTTCTATCCCATCTTGGTATGCTGCTATTACACATTATCTATCAATGGGAGAGACTGGAGATGGTTTGCCAAAATCAAAAAAGAGAAAAATCAGACAACAGGATTTGAAGTTTTCCTTGATCACAGGAACACTGTATCGGCAGGGTGTTGATGATATCTATCGCCGATGTGTGATGCCTGACGAGGTTCCTTTCATCTTGGAAGAGTGCCATGACTCTGTGTGTGGAGGGCACTTCGTGGGATGGTTGATGGCGCAAAAAGATTTAAGAGCTGGATATTGGTGGCCGTCCATCTTCCAAGACTCCTTTGAGTACGTTAAGAGATGTGATACCTGTCAAAGACATGACAATAGAGAGAATATGAAACGCCCACTTACGCCTATCATGGCTATCCTTCCATTTGAGAAGTGGGGCATTGACTTTGTGGGTCCTATCACCTCGTTGTCTACTACTCAGAAGAGGTACCTTATAGTAGCAACTGATTATTTTACAAAATGGTCAGAAGCGCGAGCGACGAGGCAGGACAATGCAAAAGAGATTGCAAGTTTTCTTTTAGAGCAGATTATCTGCCGTTTTGGTCGACCGAAGGAACTAGTGTCGGATCGTGGAACCCACTTTTTGAATAAGGTGATTAAAAGCCTTGGCCAATCAAGCACAATAAAATGAACCCCTATAATCTGCAAGCCAACAGGCAAGTCGAAAGTACTGATAAGCAGCTTGTGGGTATCTTGTCTAAAATAGTCTCAGAGAAGAAACGAGACTGGGTCAGGAAGTTGTATGTGGTAGTATGGGCATACAATACAACGTTCAAGCGAGCTACCGGCCATACTCCATTTAAATTAGTTTATGGGGAAGAGTATGTGTTACCCCTTGAAATCGAGTTGCCAACCATACAGTTTGCAATTAACCACTCTTTGGGAGATAAGGATGCACTCTTTGAGCATTTTACGACCATAGCCCACTTGGATGAGCTGAAATTACAGAGCTTATTACATTAGGGAGGTAGCTAAACGTTGGATGAAGCAATTGCATGACCTTAAAGCAAATAAGTATACCTTTAAAAAAGGGCAATTAGTTCTGTACTATGATGCGCGTAGGGAGTTGTTTCCAGGGAAGCTGGAACCTAGATGGGATGGCCCCTACAAGATTGTTAGGCTAGGAAAAAATAGGTCTACGGCTCTACTAGCTGATCTGCCAGGGAGTAGAATTTAAAAATAAGGTTAATCTTAATAAGATTAAACCTTATTATTTTTGAGTATGCTAACACGGAAAAATGCATTGCAGGTCCATGCTGGGGCTGATTTGAGACCTGCAAAAGAGCTTAAAGCTGGTGATGGGGCGATTAATTCCTTATTTGGAGCACCCATATCTGGAGCAAAGATACCATCAGGGAAAACTTATCTGGTGGAGCAAAGGATACAAAGTGATTGAGCAAGAAGATGGAACCTTTGTGTGGGAGATCAAAGTCTTTTGCTATCATTGCTTACGAATGTTGACAAGTATCCCTGTTGAGTTTAATGAAGGTGGGATGGAGCCGTTAGTTCATCCTCTAAACATGCTAAATTTTGACTATCATAATTACGAATAGAGGAGTTCGTGATGGTAGGCTGTGTAAACCCATTGTGGATGTACACATCATATTTCGACGGAGCGTCCAAGGGCCCTAATAAAAAAGGGAGTGTTGGAGTAGTAATCCGAGATTCCCGACGTAGAGTTACGATGAAGTTAGCTGCTTTTCTCGGGGTAGGATTTACTAATAACATGGTGGAGTATAAAGCCTTGATTATGGGACTGCATATTGCCAAGCAAGGTGGTATTCGGCAGTTGTTAGTAAAAGGGGATTCCCAATTGATCTTGAACCAGCTAGATGGGACATATACAGTGCGGAATCCCATCCTTTGTATGTATCATCGAACTGCCATGACCCTACTTGAGGAGTTCGAGAGAGTGTCTCTTCAGTTGATTCCACGTTATTGGAATCAGTTTGCGGATTCATTGGCAAATCTTGCTTATGAAGAAAACCTTTTCTTCAACTATGGTCCTAGTTTGGATATTGCTATCAATAATGAGACAGGACCTGGTCGCTTGTGGGGAATGTTATCAAAGCATGCATTATATGGCAGGCGATGGTTGATATGGGTGATGCAAAGAGTAGCCGAGACCCATCTACCGTTGCTATCTTGGACCCATAGGCTGATTAGACAACATGTTATGCGTACGCCTCTTGCTATATATGCATGAGGGATGGGTCATAACCTTATGCATTTAGCTTAGGGCTGCGAGCCCTATTTTTCCTCCTTGGAAAGGAGCATATTATTGTATATCTGTACTACTTCAGGGAGGGATATGTAGGTGCTATTCTGTGTGATCTCGTGAGGCCAAGAGGGCCAGTTTTGCGAGGTTGTAATTGTTTTATCTCATTAGGCCAAGAGGGCCAGTTGTCTGTTTAGTACAGGTGCGGTTAATGGTTTCTTGTTTTAGTCCTATGCTAGACAGGTTTAAAGAAGAGCTTGGCATGAGCCTATGTTGCATGGAGACTTCTCATGGCCCTATCCAGGTGATATCTCTCCTTTATGAGTATCGTGTTTTTATGCTATATGTGTCCGTTTACTTGTAGGGGATTTTCTTTTCTTGTTGGGGACCGGCGTCCAAGGCATGAAGTCCCACGTTTAGGTTAGGTATGTCGGAGGGAGGTTTGAGTAGTCGTTGCCTCTTATAAAGACATTGCCAGACATCAAAAGACCTGTTTTAGAAGGTAGTTCTAGTGACCCTATTCTGCTAGCCTGCTAGGCAGCTGTTCTAGGAGTTCTTGCTTAGTTGTGAGGCAGTTAGAGAAGCATGTAGAGGAAAAAATGATGATGATAGAGAGGAAAAAACCTTGAATATTTCAAAGATAATAAATATATACAAAGGTGTGTAAAAAGGGGTTCTAACCCCTATAGAAATAGAAAAGAAAAGAAAGGAAAATTTATAAGCAGTTGATCATCACCTTACGAAGGCCTGGTAGGTTCCTGGGGACCAGTCAAACCCGAGGCCGATGCCTTGTCTTCCTAGGGGTGGCGTCTTGCTGGAAAAGAAGAAAGTCAGGAAGGTTGGAGCAAAAATAAAAGTGAGCATCAGAACAGGATCAAGTGTCGCCTTGCGAGGGCTTGGTAGGTTCTTGGGTACCGAGACAGGACCTGAGGCCGATGCCCTGTTCTCCTTGGGTCACTACGCTCAGTTCCCTCCTTTTTACACGCCCCAGTATGGAAAAATAAAGACCCTAAAAGAAGAAATGTGTTAAAAGACAATACTTCTTGATCAGGCTATAGGAGTCCTCATCTAGTAGGAGCTCCTGGTTGTGTTGTCTTTAGTTAGGTAGGTAGTTCAGACCACCACTTAGGGCGATCTCTTTGATAGTTCTTTTTAGTTTGGCCATGTTGGAGCAGTCAGTTAGTGACTAGCTTCCGACCTTCTATTAGGTTACGCTAGGCCTACTCCTTGTGGATTTCATGCTTGGTTTTGTCAGGGGGTAGGGTGAGCACTGTGCTGTGGTTTAATATGTACTTATTTTGTATCAACTTGATGCTTCCTTTGGTTGTTTTGTGCAGATTTGTTGTGGGATTCGACGGGCTGAGTCACCCTATCCCGTGGTCGCCAATGAGAGCGGAGTTTTGAGCCCAGGATGTGCCTAAAATTTGTCAAAAAATTCAGAATTTAGGGAAAAAATATTTAACATCGAAGGCGGCGGCTGTAGCTAGGACAATTTTAAGCACCAAGTGAAAGACGGCTTTTAAAAGGCACCCGAGCGACACTTGTGGATTTTTGATAATTTTTTCGATTGCCATGTGGGATGCCAGGAGCTGCCAGTCAATGTGGGATGTCAAGACGGACGCGCAGGATTTTTCAGAGGCTGAAATAGAGTTCGGACGAGAAAGAGGCCAAAAATTGGCCAAGATTTGAAAAGGTGGACAAATTTAGGAGCAAAGGGGGGGGGGGTGCCCTTTGGGACCTTTAACACCCCCCCCCCCCCCCCCCCCTCAAATTTTTTGAAAAAAACGTGAAGGTGGCGGCTGCAGCTAGGACGATTTTAAGCACAAAGTGAAAGACGACTTTTAAAAGGCGCCCGAGCGACACTTGTGGATTTTGATAATTTTTTCGACTACCATGCGGGATGCCAGGAGCTGCCAGTCAGTGCGGGATGTCAAGATAGACACGCAGGATTTTTCAGAGGCTGAAACGGAGTCCGGACGCCGAAGAGGCAAAAAAATGGGCAAGATTTGAAGAGGTGGACAAAACTTAGGACCAAAGGGGGGTGCCCTTTGGGACCTTTAATACACCCCCCCCCCCCCCCCCCCCCCCCCCCTTCCCTTCCCGCTCAATTTTTGTGAAAAAAGGGTGAGCATGGCATGGAGGAAGATGGCGTGAGCAGGCGCCGAAAAATGCACCCCCCTCATGGATCATGATGTCGGGTTGAAAGCAACCCATGCAACAAAGATTGGGCATCAACTTCTCCCTCTGGGTTGACTCTTTCACTGGTCTTTTGTGTGAGATATGGCTGTTTGGATGAAGAGATCAAAATCTAGTCTTTCTCTCTCCTCCCTCTCTCTCCCCTCTATGGGATGTTCATGTGCACCATCTTGAAGGAGGAACCAGGAGGGAGAATAAAGGAAATGGTGATGGAGATTGATGGAGATGCTGAAGATTGATGTACAACATTGGATTGAGAGCAATGGAGGCTCCGTCTGCTGGTTATGCAGCCATTCAAGGCATCTTGGGTTACGTAAAAACATGGTATGACCATTTTTATGAAGAAAATGAAGGATTTTTGATAGTTTATGATGATAATTGTGTTCTTATTGGATGAAAATTTGGTTGTGTGTTGGTTGCATCATGAGCAATTACTATGTATTAGAAAATTTTGATTTTGCAATGATTTGCATGTGCTATTTAATTCCTGTAAACCTGAAATGCGGTTTTTAAGCGCTAAAATTGTAGTTTTTCCGTTTCGGGTGGGTAAAAGATGTTCCCATGGGGGGAATATGGAAGATAAATTGAATGTTAGTATGCTGAAGTGATTGGAATAAGAAAAACAAGAAAATAGTATATTTTAAGGCCAAATAAATGAAGAAAATGGAAAAAATAAGGGAAAAAATAGAAATACGTTTTGGAAAAATAAGGAAAAATAAAATGTTTGTTTGTGGATGTATGGTAGTGGCAAAGCATGAGGTTTAGCCTCAGTTTGCCCTATCTCCTTGTTAAATTTTGTGATTTATCGCTTTTGTGAGGTGTCCACTAGTCCCAATCCACGGCACACCTTTTAGTAGTCCATTAGTAGGTTTTTCCATAAATGATGCCGCCCGGTGCTCCCTTGGAACATCACGGGATTGTCACTTAGGCCCTACC
Source organism: Lygodium microphyllum (assembly GCF_053477565.2). Classification (NCBI taxonomy): domain Eukaryota; kingdom Viridiplantae; phylum Streptophyta; class Polypodiopsida; order Schizaeales; family Lygodiaceae; genus Lygodium; species Lygodium microphyllum. The sequence goes on along the minus strand of NC_141155.1, from coordinate 20,237,886 downwards.
GAGTCTACTTCGCAACGGGAGAGTTCTGGCCGAACCCACTAGGATCGACTTGAAGACTTGGGTTCCTAAAATCAGATGGGTCGCCTAGCAGCCAGCTAGCATCAGTAATTTCGAGTTCCACTTTTTAGAGGATTACTCGATCTAAAGCGGACTTGCCATTGCACTTGGTTCAAAGAAAATGGGAGACGGAGGGGAGTGTGGTACGTCAACCCTCCTGCCCATAAGGCAAAATCCCATTCCGGTCCCCTAAAACAATGCAAGTCGGTTCTACCTAATGACTACTTGGTCAATTTATCGTCTTCCTATTTCTATATCCGATGAAGAAAAGCTCCCAGCTAACCGGAACCACCCTACCATTGAACGGACCCGTCGGGGATTACGCCCACCCGCTTTCCTCTGATGATGGGTCATCTTTAGTTTTTTAATTACCTACAACACATTTATTGGAACATATACAACCAGCTTCCTTAATTAGTCCATTTAGTCACATGTTCCTTCACATAATTTATCTCACTAACACGCATACAATTCGAACAGTAAAGCAAACTTCTTTATTATATTGGAAGTCTATTACAATTTCCATCATTCCGTCCCAGCAGAAGATACACAGAATTCCATAAGGACATTCTGTCCACTAAGATTCCACCCTCATAACTAGTATTTAGGGTTCCAGAATCCCATCCTGGGTCACGAAGGGGCTCGTTAGATTCTTGGAACAATGTAGGATTTACAGCCAAGGCCCCCTCTGGCACCTACAATTCCTACTGCTCGAGACTATCCCCATTGACAGACCTTTCGCCTATGGAGCCGGTCCAAGCCTCTCGTAGCGATAATCATGACCCCCTTGGAGTAGGGTCTCGCCACTAGCTTGGGGGTAGCCTAGCACGATCCTTTCTTTTATTTGGCATCTCTATGGTGGTATGCAAAGGAAAATAGCACTACATAGCTGATGATCACATGTCCCACATATCCACAGGAGAAGCCACTGGACAGGGCATAATAGACAACTTACCAGATCAAATCTCTTCAACTTATCTAGGAAAAAGGACCTATTTAGAGCATACTTGATGCCATATAGGGCAGATGACATAGTCCAAGTACCAAAGCATGACGGATTGCCCAAAAGACCTATCAAGAAGGCCCGACTTAGGAAACTTATCCTTAAGATACAACCCTATCAATTGATAGCCGGTTGGCTCTATAGGTTAGGACAAGATGGCCTACTATGACGATGTGTGTGTGAACATGAGATGCACGATGTACTCGCAGAGGTACATGGAAAAATTGTGGGAGGACACTTCAATAGAGATACAATAGCATGCAAGGTGTTGGCAATAATTTCAATCAAAAATCTAGATTCTAGCAAACACAAACAGTCCTTTCAAATATGTATCAAATAGTGCAATGACAATCATCCCAACATGTAAATCACAGTTTCACATAGCCAAGGTAGACCTTATCCTAAGGTAACCTTTCATTCTAATAAGGATTCTTCTCCCCATAAAGAAGTGTTAAGTACACCTCTTAAAATATGTTAAGCAGGGCATGGGTTTTCCATTTGGATTCACTTATCTAACATAAGCAAAATCCCTTAAGGAAATATATTGTGTCAATAACTCAACGAGATGATCTATAGGATTCCTAAAATAGATAATCAGTTTCTATAACATTCACTAATCAATTCTTAACCTCGTCGCATTTGATCATAACTATATTGAATGCGCATAAAGACATATGTACAATAACCTTTGGCAATTTATTCTATCCTGATTCTATGCCTTAGTATCCCAACTATTCTAGCTACAAATCATAGTGATTAATCGTTTTATGCTTGAACTAATATGTCTTTCTAGATGAGTTATCAGTTTAATGTGTAAGTGAAGAATATGGAAGCTAATATCTTATGTAAATATCTTATATTGAAAAATGATAATCTAGTAATGAATAGCCTGGTTTGGCAACATGGCGACATTAGGAACTTCATCTTTACTCGCGCTCGCATTAGCCACACCCGATATTCCATTTGTAGTGGCAACTCCCGCAACCTCGGGCACTCCCGTATCATTGGCAATACCCGTTGCTTGACCGGTTGCGTTGATTTCCATGGTTTTTCCACTTCGTCGCTTTGGAGCCATCGTCCACGAGGAGTTTGAGAGATAGGGAAGGTGGGATAGATTTTAGATGAGAGAGGGTAAGAGAATATGGCTTAGTTAAAGATCGAGACAAGGGATTTGAGCTAACTTTCTTCCTCTTTCTCTTTCTCTCTCTCTCTCTCTCTTCTCTCTCTCTCTCTCTCTAGCTTCTCGCAGCCTCTTGAAGGAGTATTCTTCCTTCTCTTTTCTTCTCTCTCGTAGCCTCTCGGGGTCTCCTTATGTCCCTTATGCCTCTCCCATGCCTCATATTTATAGTGAATTGGAGAAGAGGGCTTGTGGTTGAGAAGTGGAACTCTTTGTGGAGGGGGATCTTGGAAAGATCAGTGATCTGATGCTCAGATCATAAATCTGATGGTTCCATTGGCTCCGAAAGGGGGGTAAAACTTCAAGACACTTGGTTAGAAAGCTCTCAGTTCACTCCTTCTTCTTTTCTCTGTTCGAAGTGTTGTCTACTGCCTGTAAACTGCGATCGCGGTGCGCGCGATTTCGCCAGTCACTTTTCTTTATTTTTCTTTTTATAAAATCTTCAAACTAACTAACACATCACTTGTTTTTTTCTTTTAAATGACATCTAGTTTTAGAAATCTCCATATCTTAAAAAAAATAAAAATAAGATAATCTCTAAAATATCTAAAATATTCTAGTCTTGTCCAAAAGTCTAATATTTTTAGACCATCCAAACTATACACATTATCCTAGTGATTAATATAACTCATAAGTTTCGTTCACGTTGTAATTTACGTGAAGGATGGCCACGGTCCTTGCCAATTCGAAAAAAATATCGAATTTACGACTCTTGATTTTTCTAAATAAAATATTTTAAATTAAATAAAAAATATTAATAATTAATGTTAGTTAGTTTTTACCTTAGTTAGTCTTTAGTTAGTAATCTTCTAACTTATTAATTAACTAACTAACTAACTTTTGAACTAACCAACTAACTTTTATTGTGTGGAAATATTACAGCTTTCTATACATCAAAACATGACAAAACGAACCTCTACACCTATGCAATGAAAGCAATACCTAAACGTAGGGGGTTGGGATGTTTGAATGGTGTGATTTGCGTGCTGATTGTTGCCAATTTTCTGATGTATATCATGACATAGAGTTCGTTGTATTTTAATTAAGAGGATAGTAGCATGAGTGTTGTCTCGGTGCTATCCTTACATCGCTATAACGGGTTAGTGAATAAGCATTGGAAAGCCTGGTTGTGCACAACATGTGTCTCATTGAAAACTATGTTTGAGCACTTTAGAATCATTCACTTTGCATGCGCATGTAAACCATGGTATCAGAATAAAAAGACTGGATGCATAGCACCTGTTTTCAATGACAATGACCCACGCTTGAGTGTGGAAAGGCATCCTAAGCTGTAGGATAGTTGTTGTTTCTTGGGGGATCATTTGGTAAGGACAAATGGTATCTCCTGGAGTACTTTCAAAGTGAAAGAGTGGAGTTTGTTCGTTTGCTCTATATGTTGAGCAATACATCAAGGGGCTAATCCCTGCGATGTAGGAGAGCTGTAGTGCGCTGTGGTGTTTCCACCGAGAGGTTGCCTCCCATGTATGTGATTATCATGGCATTTATTGCCAATGTGTAAGGGTTCTCCCTTTGTGGAGTTTATAGAAAGGGAAACGTTGGACTATAAAACTATAAACGCATAGATTAGGCTTTAGGGCAGTTTGTCCTTTAGCAGCAGATAGACACTCCTGGCCCACGAGGCCGTGAGGGTGTGTTTGTCTGTTATGAGCATGAGGTTCGGCTAGTGCCATAGCCATTGTCGGCCCATTTGAGGTCCCATCAAATCATCAAAATTATGCTTTACTTTATAGATCTACTTATAGACATAGCTTTCTCACTCATAAGCAATGGTACTAGATTTCAAGTCCAGTTGGACTCTAATGCTATCATCTCCTCATCGATTGTTGCATCCCAATGAACATGACCAACATCTTCCTTAAAAAAAGTGGACTCAATATCCTCAAGTATCTTTACCATATAAACGTAATGGTTAGCTGCATAGCTCTGAAAAACCAAATCTTCTCATAGAATATCTCACCCTGCTAGATCTGCATACCACTATATCACTCAATGGAGTCTTTACATTACCATGTACTCTTTGTATACCTGGTATCTTAACTGAAGGAATACCAAGCTCATTGTCCAAACTCTTTGAGCCATTAGAGTCTCCATCAAGAACTAGATGACTGGTGGATGCATTATTACCATCTGACACTTTATTATTTCCTTTGTCATTACTTGCAATACTAATAGATATACCCAAATATGTGGGGTTGCTCCTTAGTATTCCAGACCAAGGATTGCTTGACTATAGATCTACTATCGGATGATATCTCTAGTCTATCTAGGGGCTCATGATTCTTGCTTTTCTATCGACACACATAACTATCAAAATCATCAACAACATTCAATCCAACTTCACTAGATGCATAATAATTGCTCAAATCATAAAAAATAACATCCTTGCTTACACAAAACTCACCACTAATAAGGTTATAACAATGATATCCTTTTTGCTTAGTAGAGTATATGAAAATACCATTTTTATTCTTGGGGTCCACTTACTTCCTTAACTTATCAGGCATATGAACATGTACAATACAACCAAACACTTTCAAGTGCGATACATTAGGTTTCTTGCCTCTATAAAACATTTTTTAGGAGTCATACCATGAACTGTAGCTATAGGAGATAAATTCATAATGCTAACAATAGTATGAGTAGCCTCAGACAAAAAGTTCTTGAGCATATTTTCTCAACCATCAATGCTTGTGCAATTCTTGCAATATGTATATTTTTCCTTTCTACAACCCCATTTTGCTGTGAAATATACTTATATGTAAACTCTTCCTTTATCCCATGAGACCCAAAAAAGTCAGTGAACTCATTAGAGAGGTATTCTCCCCCTCCATCTGACCTCAAGCACTTAACTTTCAAGCTTGTTTATGTTTCAATGAAAACATTGAAAGTTTTGAAGTGCTCAAACACTTCAATCTCATGCTTCATGAAGAGTTTCCTAGAGCAATCATCAATGAATATGACAAAATAATTATTGCCACTCACGAATGATTTTTGATGTCGAGAAGTGCTTAAAAATAGCCAAAAATTTTGAATTTCAGGGAAAAAATAGACTTTGTCGAAGGCGGCGGTTGCAATCAGTACGATTTCAAGCGGTAATGCTTGAAAGTGCTTAAAAGACCCACAGGACGACAGTTGGTGAATTTTCATGATTTTTTGGTGTGTCAGACCAGACCCTGGGAGATGCCCGTCAATGGGGGACTTCGAGATGGTCAAGCAGAAATTTCTAGACTTCAATTCAGACACCGGGCGAGAAAACGGGAGTGCCTGGAAGGCCAAGGGCCAAAGGCCAAGTGTAAATAGAATCAAAATCATGGGGAGGGGGGGCATTCGGTTTTTGCGCACAGACTGAGAATGAGGGCCCCATCATCCCATGATCGATTGAGGGGGCTATGGGGCTTGCAACAACCCCCCCAACTAATCTCATGCCCTGATCTACATCCTATCTTCGCTCCTCATTGCTTGTCTCCACGCATGGAATGGCTGCTCAGTTGTGGAGATGCAGACTCAATATTTCTCTCTCCTCTTTCTCTCTCCTGCATAGAGGCACTTCATGTGGCAAGAATCAAGAAGAGAATTAGGAGATGGATGCTTGTCCGGGAGGCATCAGATTGTTCCAAGAGGTTGAGGAGGATGAAGGTTGAAGATCTATGCTAAAATCCATGGATGGTTGGTTGATACACAGTCCCAATTAAATATTCAAAAAACTCGAAACACGCAAAAAGGTGGTATGCTCTAATTTATGAAAGAATTTTACTTGTTTTTTATCGTTCATGGTCTAAATGGTGTGCACATAAGTTGAAATTTTATTTGAATGTTCCTTGCATTATGTTTGAGGGCTGCGATTACTGTTATGTAGAACCCATAATTGATTTACAGCAATTATAAATTTTCAAAACTCGAAAAAACACTAATTTTGGTGGAAATTGATAGTTTCTTTGATTTTGAGTGGGGAAAAATGAGTGGACATGGGGTAAAATAAGAGAAAATGCTGAGTTTCAATTCCAATGATCAGTCAATAGAAAAACAACTATTTTTTATTAAAAATAAATAGAAAAAATAGAGAAAAATGGGTTTTTTGCATTTAAAAAAAAAGAAAAAATGAGATCTATGTATGTGAATGTCTGATGGGGCTAAAGCATGAGGTTAAGCCTCAGTTTGGCCCTTGTCCTTTGTGTTAAAGTGCATATTTATTGCTTTTACATACAAAAAATGACATAAAAGAATCTCTACACCTATGCAATGCATCAAAATTTAAACGGTGAGGGAGAGGATGATGTTAGACAATAGTTTAAGCGCTGAAATAATACAAAGTGTGATTGTTTTGTTTATGCATAACATTTAGGATGCGGTTTATTTGGAAATAATGGATCTAGCAGAACGAGGTTCGCATTGGTGCTAGGTTCCTACAACGCAGCATTGTGTATTAGTAGAAATTCATTTAAAGGACTGTTTTTGCACGATACATAGACTGATTTCAAACCATAATTGTTTGTGCACAATAAGGCATTCACCATTGTATGAATCATACACATGGTATCTATTCCTGGCATGCATAGCAATTGGTTGAAGTATAAATGACCCACGCTAGAGAGAGTAAGACATCCAAGCTGTAGGTCTAGACGGTGGGTCCAAGGGGACAACTAAGTGAGGACTGGTACATTCCTGGAACGATATAATATTGGTACCAAGAGCGTAGTCTATTTAGTATGCATTATATGTGTTAGCGACGCATCGAGGTGCCAATCTCGAAGGTGTAGGAGGGCCGCAGTGGGGCCGCAGTAATTAGCCACCGAGGGGTGCCTCCTATGTTATTCTATGTGGTGAATTACACCAAAATATGTAAGGTCTCCCTCTGAGGAATCTGAGAAGGTTAAGGGTTGGACTACAAACATGATACAAGTGCAAAATGTACGTACGATGGCAGGGCAATGTGCCATGTAGATGCTCCTGACCGCAAGGCCGTGGGGTTGTCTTGTGCATGTCAGAGGTCCGGCTAGTGCTATAGCCAGTGCTGGCCCATTTTAGGTCCGATAAGTGGTGCGTCTGTTGGGAGCTGCTAACAAGTGATGGTTCTTGAATCTAGGGTTTGTAGGGACCATTTGGTTTATGTCCAATGACAAGGACCGTCAAGCTGAAATACAAAAAGAGGAATGTGCTGAGAGGGCTAGACGGCGGTTAGAGATTGTAAGACACTATTCTCCTCAAAGGAGCAGCCCGTTACGCATAAATGGCAGTGGTTCTAGTAACCTAAGTGTTACGAGTAGCTCTTCGAGTGCAAGTGAAAGTCTTGGTACTTCCCTTCTTCCAGTTAATCAACCTACAACAAGTGGGGTGTAGTTGCACCTACACAAACTCCGGTTGTCAATCCTGTTGTAGCCATGGCACAACCCATTGCAATTCCAGCAAGGACATCGGATTTACCTGCTTTAGGAGCACCTTTGCCCATTTTCCATGGGTTAGTAGAAGAAGATGGAGAACTCCATATTAAGGAGTTTCAAATGCTCATATTCAACTATCGAATCCAAGACGAAGGACACCTAATGATGTTCTTCAAGATGACGTTAAAAGGAAGAGAGGCAGTGTGGTATCACAGTCTAGAAGCCGGAACCATAACTAGCAGTTCGTAATTCTTTACGGCTTTCCGTAGAGATTTTGCACCTGAGAAGGGTGGATAGTATTCGTTGCGTGTCTTGAATGTAACATGCCATGAGCCAAATGAGAATGTCCAGGCCTATGCCAAGAAACTAAAGCAAATTTTTCACAAACTTAATACTTATATTCCCATTCCAACGGTTGCACAGTTTCAATATTTCCTACATGGATTGGATTTTAATATCTAGGTGCAGCTTAGCAGTGTCGCTTTGGCCGACAATCTTGATATGGAAGGTGGATCTTTAAGACATATTGGTAATAAAGTTGATCTCGAGAAGGATAAAGGATTGTCAAAAAAGAAGGTAAAGGCTAAAAAAGAGGCACCAAAGCCGATTGAAAGACCAAAAGGAGAGAATGGTTTGGCGCGAGAAGAGAACTTTGGCTAAGAACCACGACTTTGACCTAGCAAGTTCTCTTTGCAAAGTTAAACCAGACATAAATCTCCTACAATTGATTAAACTTTCTCTAGGAGTATGCAAAGAATTTAAGAAAATCCTACGTGTAGGGTATATTATAGAACCTTTGGGCATAGCTAGAGTGGGAGAAGATTGGTTCGATCATGCTGAAAAGCATTGCCCTAGGATTCCAGCATATGTGGATGGAATATTAGTGGAGCACGCTTTATGGACATTGGATCCTCTGTCAATATCATGAGTTTAGATTTGATGGAGAGGTTAGGTCTAGAGATCCAAAAAGACGGCTCCACACTTCTTAGGATGACTGATCATAGTTCAAGACAACCGGAAGGTTGCATCACTAAAGTCCACATTACAGTTTGAGAACGTGGAATGCTATCTAGACTTTAGGGTGATAAGGTTTGCAGGACGTCCTAGCTATCAAATTTTGCTAGGTAGGCCATGGATTCTACGGATAGATTGTCAAGTCGATATACCTGCTGGTCGAGTGATTCTAGGTTGAGATGCCCATCCTGTAATAGTGGATGCTTACCCTGAGTCTCCTCAGAGTGAGAGAGCTCCATTATCCTCCACTGAACTAGAAACATTAGATGATCCATTTGGTAGTGAGATGTCATCGAGCAATAGATCTAAAGAAGGGTCCACTATAGAGGATATTTATCAAATAACCTTGAATGAGCCGATAGAGCCTCAAGATTGAATAAGAGATGTGGACGTTATTGAGTTGGACCTTGGCACGCCTAATTATTCGCGGCCAATCAAATTAGGTTCCATGCTCAGTTCGGAAGAGAGAGAGGACTAGGTGTCCCTGATTCAGGAGTTCCGCGACATCTTTGCTTGGAGCTATGATGAACTTAGGGGTATTCCTCCCAGTCTGGCTATGCATACCATTCCTGTAAAGGAAGGTACCCGCCTTGTATGTCAGAAAGTAAGTGTATGCCTTTTGAACTAAGGGACGGGTTGTTTGAAGAGCTTTAGAAGTTGTGAAAGGTGGGCTTGATCTTCCTAGTTCAACATACTGAATGGTGTTATCTAGTTGTGATTAGAAATAAGAAGAATAATCAAATCCGTCTTTGTGTAGACTTTAGAGAGCTAAATAAACAAACTGTTAAACATTACTACCCGTTGCCATTTATTGACCAAATTTTGGATCAATTAGCAAGTAGGAAAGTATATTCGTTCATGGACTGCTTTGCAGGGTATAACCAAATGGCGATTGCTAAGGAAGACAAGCTGAAAATGACATTTATCACTATCTTTGGTACCTTTGCATACCATGTGATGGCATTTGGGTTATGTAATGCACGTGGTTCGTGGCAAAGAAGAGCCAACATTACCTTTGGTGACATCTCCCCAGAGGAGTTGAAAGTATTCATTGATGACCTGGGGGCAGCCACCACCGTAAGAGAAAGGCAATTGATTATTTTGTGGAAGTGTTTTGAGTGTTGCAAACAATTTTGCATAGCTCTCAACCCACAAAAGTGCGTCTTTGGAGTGCCTTATGGGCTATGGTTAGGCCATGTGGTCAGTTCTGTAGGGATTATGGCTGTAATATTTCCGCTACGAAATATTCAAAACCCAAAATCTTGCACAAAAGCGGTTCAAAATAATCTCCCACAATGGAAAAACCTTTGGTTAAGTGCTCCACCTGTGCACAATAGCAAACTCCAGCTCCATGTCGCGTATAGGAAGCCGTGGCTTGAAAACCGCGAGCCACCATAGGCCTACGTGGGAACACCCCTTCAAGAGGGAAAAGGGATAATGGATAAATTTTTGGCAAATTTATTTATGGATAAACTTCCCTCCCCTTCATTCGTTGCATGGCGTGAGAGAGGGAATGTGAGAGGAGCTTGAGTGTGGAGTAAGAGAGCATGGGGGGGAGGAGGCATGCAACTTGCCACGTGTGTGGCTATCCCCCCCTCCAAACTATATGACCCCCCCCCCCTCTCAAGCTTGGGGAAGGGAGAAAGGGCCGATCATGTGTCGTGCTACTGCCTCCTGAGGACCTGCCACCACTGTCCGTCTGCTGCTGTAGGCTGCCATTACCAGGCTGCGTTGCCGTCATCATCACCACCACCACCATCATCATAATCATCATCGTCGTCATCTTCACTTCCATCTTCATCCTCCCAATCATTTTCTCTCTCCACGCCATCTGTGACAGAAGCTTAGAAGCTTCTAATTAGAAGCTTCTATTAAGGCTTCCATAAGCCCTATTCTCCTATGCCATCCCCGGTTTTTTAAAAAACGAGTCTTGCAAGGCCCAATTTTTGCGCGGGGGAGGAAATATCGGCCTAGTAGGCAGTTTGGAAATTGGAAAAAGGGCAAGGAGAGTTCGCGGAGTCCAAGTCCACTATGCCAATGGCTCCTAAGCAAAAGGCGAGAGGAGCACATGTGGGAGCCTCCACCCCGAGTACGTGAGTGGACAACACCCCGAATCTTAATGCCCAGGTTTCGATAAATTTCCTACATGAAAAGGATGCACTAAGCATGTTTAATTCTCATAGGTAAGTTTAAATAAATTTGGAAATTTATTTGCTCGCTGATTTACAAAATTTCGTTTCATGTCGTGCATTTGCGATTGCTTGCACTTCCGTGGCCAAGATGCAATCCTGAATGCATGATGCATAAGTAAAAAGACAGAATTGTGCAAAGGCATCTTTGTTGCACCTTGCAAAGGATAGGACATATAACTCGTAACGCATTTATGTAATAAATTCTTGGTTGTGTCTCGCGATTAAGATAATCATAGACGAACATTAAATGATGTCCGAATAGTTGCAATACATGGAAAGGATTTATGTACCTTGCAAATTTCATGCGATGATAGTTCATTTTGGGTCGGGTTAAGTGCTAAAGGAAGGATTAGTTTAATGATGGACTCATGGTATTCGCTCATGCATGGAGTCCTTTTATCAAAGTTTGAATGTGTCTTCATTAAAAATATTAAAGCTTTGACTTCGTTGCATCAACGTAGGGTTTATACGAGTTAGTTTTGAATGTCAATCATTATAGTATAGGGCAAGGAAAAGAATGATCTCTAAGTTGCATGAAAGAAAAAGGTCTATGGTTTGAAGTTGCATACTCGCATGGAATGATGCATCTCACCTATCTTCCAGTTACCTACATCTTTTAGGGGAAAGTACTTGCTAATTTAGAAGAAAGTATTTGCATCTTTAAAAGGGATGATCGTCTCTAATCGTGGGTTAGTTAGATCAACTAAGTAATTCGCGTATAACTGAATAGCTTACATGAGAATCATAAAGGTATGATTAGTTAGTGTATGACGATCACCTCAATGTGCTAGGTAGTGTTAAGCTATGATAAAATTCTGCCTAGTATTGCACTTGGGTTGCCGACCTAATATTTCCGATCCCAAAGATCCTACCCACATTCTTGAAAACATTAGGGTTGTCAAATCGGCCATGCAAGAATGATCTAGGATTCTCACCCTAGTGATCGGATGACCAAATACTAGACCTCCGTATGAATTTAGGAACCCTAAGACCAAAGCGTTATCAGCCTAGTAGGGTTAGGGGTTGGATTGGGTCAAGAGGACTCCCAAACCCTACATCTTGACCAAAGGTATTCTTGACCAAGGAATACCGTGAGATGGGAAAAATAATCCCACAAGTTAGGTGCGACACCTATCTTGTGCAACAAGTTGCAACGTCGCATGGTTTTGTGTCTAAATCACAAAGTAGTATTGCCACTCCTTAGAACAAGTTTGGCGAGTTCTAAGTACAAGTCTAATTTTCTGGAGGATGAGTAGTCATCCTGCTACATCACCCTTCCTTGGGGTTGAATTGCCAAGTTAGGGTAAATATGAATTGCCTAGCAAGCAATTGACCAATCAAGTGAGGAAAATGGGGTTGTCCAGGATTTATTAACCTTAATATAAGGAAACCTAAGGTATTGACAATTTGGGTCAATAGGGTATAAACCCTAACCCAAGGAAAAAGGGGTAAACAAGCAACTCAGCTTACGAAACCCTTGGGATCTTGCCAAGTCGTGATTGATCCTAGATCGAATGTTGTATGTATTCGTAGAAAAAGATTCACACCTTAGCAGTTGGGCGTAAAAACGACCACTGGAGTGCTTGTGTTTGTACACTTAGGAGCACTGTTTGTACTTCTTTGCTCAAGGAACTAATGCCGGAAAAATAATTAATGCTTAAGGTTGAAAGCCTGGAGGGAGAGGCAGTACTAGTTACCTCCGTTTGTCTGGCTGACCCTATTCAAGGGGGTTGTTAGCCGCGTTGGGTACGTGGCCTGAACCTGCCGCGAGAGGTCTCTTCGTGGGTGCTACTTGGAGCAGGAGGATGCTTGGGTGCCAGTGGGGGCTCTGGTCGTAAATCCCTTGCCTCTGGATCTTGCACAAGAGGTTGATGTGACTCGAGATGGGATCTCGAGGCCCGCATACTAGTCTATGGGCGGAACTTAGAATAGCGATCCCTGAGGATTGCTGGAATAGCCTTCAGGCGGAATAGACTTCAGGCTGGATTATATGATGTATTCCAAAGACTGATAATTAAAGATCAAATGTTGAAAAGGAACTTGATTGGCATTGTTTTTCTATGTTAGTTGCCTAAGTTACGTGAAGGAACCAATGAATAATTGGTTAATTAAGGAAGCTATTTTTGCTTGTCAAAGTGAATGTGGTAGGTAATTAGATAACTAAAGGAACCTGAGGAAAGTGCGGTGGATGTGACCATGGGTCCGTCCTACGGAAGGGTGGTCCCAGTTGGCCAGGAACTTTTCTCAAAGGAATTGACAGCGAGGTAACAATGACCTTGAATCTAGAGAGCTAGAGTCCCAATTTATGCTGTTTTAGGGGAATAGAATGGGACTATGCCTTACAGGCAGAGAGGTCGAGCTTCGCATCCCTCTCGTTTTCCATTCTCCTTGAACGAAGTGGAGTATAAATCCGCTTCGACCCTGATGTTTTTGCGTAAAGTAGTTTGTCTAGGGCTTGATGCTAGTTATCATTCTAGGAACTTGACCAACAGAAAAACCGGATTTAGGTCGGTCCTTAGTGGGAATGGTTGAAATGCTTCCGCTTCGTGGCAGACTCGGGAAGACCTAGATCACAAACCCCCTGACATTCCCGGACGGCGCTTTCTAGACTCTCATCCCAATGGGCTGCTAAGACGTGTCCTACAAGTGGACAGGGGAACATGTTATAGTTGGTATCAATCAGCTTGTTCTACCTTCCCAAATAAATGTACTCAAAAGGGCTATGCCCACATAAATGAGTAAAATGTTTATCACCGTCTGTCATGGCTGTGAGTGTTGGTAAAGGAGTTAAGTGATTAGGTCACTTGGCTAAAAGCTGAACCGGGCATGTAATGTAATGTGAGAAACGTTTAGCAAGTTTTTAACATAAGGAATCTTATTGCTCAGCAGGCGCAACCTCGAGTGCAGATTCCTATTCCGACCCCTACACCAAGTAGGCCGTAATTTAGGAGAAGGAGTTTCTTCTTAAACAAATCAAGCCACCAGAATTCGATGATAAGGGAAGGACCGTCCAAACTGATGCCGAGATCTGGATCGAATCCATGGAGGATTATTTTGAAGCAGCAGGTATTGCACCCGCTAACTAAGCTATGCTCGCCAAATTGAAGCTTACCGACGAAGCAAGACTTTGGTGGAAGAAATGGTGCAGAGATCAAGGGATCTTGAAAGGGTCAGTTACTTGGGAGAAGCTTAAAAAAGCTGTGCAAGAGAGATATTTACCACCTGTCTACCGCACTGTTGGGGGTAAAGGCACCTCTACCTAGCCGCCCGTGTATTACTACACTGATAGTCATTGCCATTGCACACTGCAGGTGGCGGACGCTTGTCATCGTCACTTTATTCTTTATTCTTTTAGTGACAGTTTGAATAAAGGAAGGCCTGGTCACACATTGTGACTGTTGGAGTTTCCATTTCTAGTCTCCCTTTCAACTGGTATCAGAGCTTTGCTTTTCGACTCTTGAGCTTGGTTCATGGCACTCTTAGCATCCCATCGACTCCCTACTTGCATTGGGTCTCCTTCCTGTGACAGCCATATCCGACTCCTTCGAGCTCCCATCACTCCCCGGCTTCCTAAGCACCTTCTTGGCATTGTTGGGCACCTTCAGAGCATTACATCAGAGGTATTTGATCATTTTCTTTAGGGTTTACTTCAATTCTTAGGTCTCACAGGCTGTAAACAAGATTGGGGCAGCCACCATTGAAGATCCCTTGCTTCATATCTTACTTGCCTTTGAACAAGACTTGCTGGAGCTTGTTTGAGGCGTTCCTTGTGGATCCCTCCGAAGCTTGGTCACCATTTTTTGCAACCCCAAGACTAGCATTTATAGTTGGCAGAATCACGCAGCCCTCCCATATGTGTCTTCAGCATTGATAGTCACAACAGCAGCTCTCCCCCTCCATTGGCACTTGGAAAGGCTCCATTACAGGGCATATGAACATGCTTTGATGCTTGGTTTTGATGGTTAATGTGTTGTCATAGCATTTGGACTGATTTAGCACTATTTTGAGACTTTCATAATAGTCCACAGGTAGTTTATGATAGTGTTACACTGACATTTGATGCTACAGCTTGTTTGGCATTGTCATTTGATGCCCAGTTGGTCCCATTTGATGCCTGGATGTTAGGGGAATGTATGCCCATTGTTTGGCAACCATTTGGAGCTGATTTTGATGCTCAAATTCTCAATTTTGAATAGTAAATCACTACTATACACAGTTGGGCTGAAGTCATTTTACTCATGTATACTTATGCCTATGCTTTTCGGACTATGTTTCAGACATATATGGTGATGTATTGACACTTGGGGCTTGACATAGAGCTTGGTTTTGATTCGGGATCATTGGTTGAGCTTGAGCTCACTTTACAAAGCATTTGGATGCTCAGTCTTGGATGTAATTATGGCATGTATGTTGCTTATGTCTGACCGATCTTGACATGCTTAGCCTATGCCATTACTACATGCTAATTACATTGTTTGGAGCTTATGTCATTACTACATGCTAGTTACATTGTTTGAAGCTTATGTCATTACTACATGCTAGTTACATGCTACTTATGGCATGTATGTTGCTTATATCTAACTGGTCTTGACCGGTCTTAACATGCTTAGCCTATGCCATTACTACATGCTAGTTACATTGTTTGGAGCCTATTGCTACTGGAGCTCGGTCTTGGCTTGACCTTGGATTCTCGGAGCTTACTTGAGCTATTTATTGGCTTGCCAGAGTTGTATCTTGGGATGTACTTGATGTCTTACATGCTTATGGATGCTACATAATACGGATGCTCTACCGCCTACATGTTCGGGATGTACTATTGATGTATTGTCTTGGACTTATGTCATTGGCACAGTGTCTTGCCTTGGCTTGAGCTCTTAAGCTTGTACATACAGCTTTTGTGCCAGTGGGAGCATTCTTGAATGCTTATTAGACATTGAGCAGGTGGTACTTTTATGCATTGAGTTGTTACATGCTATTGACCAGTTATAGACACTTGAGACTTTGGGACTTCTTACCTTTTGGGATGATACATCATATGTCTTGGTTCATTGTATGCTTATGAGCTAAGTCTTAGTTTTGGATCCGTATCTTTGTGAACTGACACCTACTTGTGTCAAGTTTTGGTAGTGGTAGAAACACTTTGCCCCGTTGACTGGGGGGTGTGTCTACTCACTGGCAGATGTTTGTATACCATACTTGGGTGATTGGATTCATGCTTATCAACCGTCATATGATTATGCTATGCTTGCATGATGCCGACTTTGGTCTTGGCAGTATCTGATTGTCTTGGGATCCGATTTTGGCACTGTTAGCTCTCTTTTACTAAAATTTGAAATTTATTACAGCAAGCATATATGTATGGACTGACATGGATTTTTCATGCTAAAACACTATAAAATGATGTACTTTCACTAGTACTTGGTGGGCAGCAGCTTTGATTCCACTTTCTTTGCCATTTTTCCTCGATTTTGGTGATTTTTTGGTCATTTTCTACAGTAAACAACTAGCAATTTTGAACTATTTACAGTCTTCCAGTGCATTATGGCAAGTTCGTCCACTGATCATGCTATTTTCAACATGACTAAGCTTGATGGTACAAATTACTCTTATTGGAAGAGCTAGATTTGGCAGGTGTTGGTGCAAAAAACACAGATCAAACCTTTGAGGTTAAGTGAGCCAGATCAATGTTATGCAGTTTGAGAATGTTGATGATGATGATTATATCCTAGCAGCTT
Source organism: Lygodium microphyllum (assembly GCF_053477565.2). Lineage (NCBI taxonomy): Eukaryota > Viridiplantae > Streptophyta > Polypodiopsida > Schizaeales > Lygodiaceae > Lygodium > Lygodium microphyllum. The sequence goes on along the minus strand of NC_141155.1, from coordinate 20,221,309 downwards.
ATTCTAGTGCTTCGCAGATGACAGAGATACACTCTATGTATGCATAGTGTTGGCTCTTGGACTCAGATGCGTCCTTTCATGTGACACCTTGTCAAGAGTGGTTTCATTCATACCGTTTTGTTTCGGGTTCTGTGCACTTGGGTAATGACAGCTCTCTTGATATTGTGGGCATTGGTGATGTTAGGCTGCAGTTTTTCCTTCTGGCAACAGTTTTGTTATGCAGGATGTACGTCATGTACCTACTTTGACACGCAGTCTCATGTTAGCTGGACAGCTTGATGATGCAAGTTATCATGTATCTTTTGGAAACTCTGCATGGAAGATCACTCATGGCAGACTTGTGATTGCGAGAGGTGCCAAGGTTGGCAGCCTCTACCCCTTAATTGTATCAGCTTCTTCCCTTGATCATGTTTTGTTTGTGGGTTCTATCCCACATGTATCTCTTTGGCATGCCCATTTGGGCCATATGTCTTTGAAGGGAATGAAAATGCTTTCTGGTTTGCAGTGTTAGAAATCAAGCTCACCGTCAGTGTGTCTTCATCTATAACTGACATCTATGACAGCTAGTGTGTACAGCTGTCTACATGTGACTACATTAAATAAGTCGGGTTAGTAGTCAGTCAGTGACCTGACTAGAGTTAGTCAGTCTAGTCTACATTTACACTAGGTCACTTTATCTTGTAGTGTGTGTGCTTTTCAGTTTAGAGTGTGTGGAAATGAAGAAATGAGCTTGAGAGCCTGAAGGCTCATGGATATGGAGTCTTTCCCTTTCTCTCTTTCTACTCTTTGAACATGGTATCAGAGCTTCATCCATGAGGCTGTGGGAGAATGGGCATGACAACTTGCAGTGCAAAGGAGATGGAAGTAAGGAATGAGGAAGAACCTGGACACTTGCAAATGAAGCCATAGTCAAAGGAAGGAATCAGCGTGGACTGCCTTTTGAAAATCGTGGACTGCCTCCTGAATGGACAGCAACCTGTGTCTGAAAATCTGCGCCTGCTGATCTGAGTGGACAGCAACCTGTCAATCTTCAGTGGGGCACCTGGACAAGGTTCATAGAGCATGTATGCTCACTATTGAAGGTATTTGAAGTGTGCAAGGAGTAAATGCTTGTGTGGGAGCTCTGTTATGAGCTAGAGTGACAGACACAGACCTGTAATAATTTCTAAATTGCTATAAACATGAATGGACATTATGCATTCAATCATTACTGACACACAGGAGCCTTGTACTACACTCAGAAAGCATCTTTGGAGCACAAGAATATGTCAAAGCATGTATACATTGGATCAAATGTCTTGGAGCTGAGATCTTTTGCTCAGAATACTCAGATCTAAAAATCGATGACAGGCTGAAAACTGTCATAAATAGTCAATGACAGAATACTCAGATCTGAAAATCGATGACAGGCTGAAAACTGTCATACACAGTCAATGACAAGTACTGTGCATTACTGAAGCAATACATGTCATCTTGGGGGTTCCATGATCTATATGAACTGGCCTATACATGCTAAATGCATGGAGAATTGAAGCAAGCAATGAGCATAATTGAAAACTGAATTTTGAAGCTGAAGTAAATGCAATTACACTGTCCTGGTTAATTACAAACAGCTCATGAGGTTTATGCCATTGTTCAATGAAGACAGGTTGTCTATGCTTACTCAGATGCTCATGTATTGAACTTGCCACTACAAAGTAAATGTATGATATGGTCAAAAGACATTTTGGAGCTGCTTGGAGCTTGGTATGCTAAATTCTGGTTGACTGCAACCTGAAACTGAATTTGTTGACACACTCGGTTTTGGACTTGAAATTGCTGATGGTTACTCACAGTTTACAGTTTTCACTGCATGTATGTACCCTGGCAGTGAGGTTACATAAGCTTAAGCTGAAGCAAACACATAGCTTATGTATTGACAGTTATATCTACAGTTGAGACCACTTGTTTGAGGGTTGTTTTGGGGTGTCAGTGGGCTGAAATACCCTGGTTTTTTTCTGCAATTTAGTGCAAAAAATTGTCATAAACTGTTACGGACTGTCATACTTATTGGACTGCAGGGAGTTAGGCACTTGATAGACAGTCTATTGCATCATGGCTAATGCACATGGGACTGACAATATCACTCAGATAGTTGGAGAGAAGCTGGATAATAAGAACTTTACATTATGGAAATTCAGGATGAAAAACTTTCTGGTTGGAAGAGGTTATTGGGATTTATGTACAGGAGATGAAGTTGCTCCTGAGTTGCCTGCACACAATCCAACAAATGAATAGAAAAGAGCCTACAGGCTATGGAATGAAAGAGCATGCAAGGTGCTGCATTGGTTTTCCTTATGTATATCTGATGCTATGGTAATTCAAATCACTGGATGTGAGACTCTGAAGGATGCTTGGGACGTACTGATGAGAAATTATGGAACCATGACACATGCAAGAAAGATCCAGTTGAAACAGTAGTTCAACAACACGTCTAGGAATGGCAAGAGCATCCAAATGTATACCACGGAGATTAAGACCATAGCTGATCAACTTGCTACTATTGGCTCAAGTGTATCAGAAGATGATATGATTGCTGTTGCTTTGAATGGCTTAGGCAAAGAGTACAAAGCTTTTGACACTTCCATTTCTGTCAGAGAAGAGCCCCCTAGCTGGGAAGAGCTAGTTGCTTTGTTGTTGCATGAGGAAGTCAAACTTGGTTTGAATATAGGTTCTAGTGCATCTCAGAGTAGAGACACTATGTTGTACTCTAGCTAGCGTGGCAGAGGATCTAGAGGTCGTGGTTCATATCGAGGTCGTGGCGACACTTGTAATGCCTATGGACAGCAGCAGTAGCAAGGAAGTTGGCATGGTGCCAATACACAGGGCCAGCGAGGATCTGGTGGTTTTAGAGGTAGGGGGAGATCACCTCGAGGAAGAGGAGGTGGATCTGATCTTGGCAGTCTACTGATCAGTCCAACAAGGACAAGGATTGTCATTATTGTGGCCGGTATGGGCATATTGCAAAGGATTGTTACAAGAAGCAAGGAGATATGAAGGCAAAGGGCAGACAGCATGGGCACTATGCATCCTCTAGTGGTGGTCAAGATGATCAGGTTGATAGACTCTTTGCCATGCAGCATGTGTCCAAGACTGTGTCAAGGCAGAACAGAGATGACAGGTGGTACATTGACTCTGGAGCGTCAAACCACATGACCCCGCATGGAGAATGGTTTGATGAGATGGTTGCAGGTACACATGGTCATGTATGTACTGGGGATGATACCCAACATGACATAAAGCATAAAGGGATTGTTCCATTGATGATGCTTGATGGCAAGAAGAAAGGCCTGCATGATGTCTTACATGTACCGACCATAACAAAGAATTTGTTGTCTGTGGGTCAAATGGCAGAACAGAATCTGCAAGTGAGGTTTAACAAGGATGGATGTTTCATTGAGGAGTATGGAAATGGCTGCAAGCTAATTGCCAAGGGCAGAAGAGATGGTAGGATGTTTACTTTGGAAGCGACCATTCCTGAACTTAAAGCAACTATGTTTGTTCATGATGAGAGTGCCATCAGAGATGTAGAGATCTGGCACAAGAGAATCGGACATGTCAATGTACAAAAGCTAAAATCTATGCAGCAGAAAGAAGTAGTACTTGGATTACCTAAATTCAAGTATAATGATTTTGGTCATGTATGCCCTGCATGTCAGTTTGGGAAGCAGGCACGGTTTTCTTTCATGAGATATGTAAAAAACAGCACTAGGCCTTTACAGTTGGTACACTCTGATGTCTGGGGTCCTTCACATAATGCTTCCTTTGGCGGTGCACGATATTATGTCTCATTTATTGATGATTTTAGCAGGTACACTTGGCTTTATATCTTGAAACATAAGGATGATGTGTTTGATGCATTCAAAGACTTCAAGAAACATGCTAAAAAAGAATTGGGCTGTTACATATCATGTTTGAGATCAGATGGAGGAGGTGAATATGTCTCAAACTACTTTGACAGGTATCTTGCTAAACATGGGATCAGAAGACAACTCACATGCAGTTATACACCGTAGCAAAACGGTGTTGCAGAGAGGAAAAACAGGGTTTTGATGGAGTCAGCTAGAGCTATGCTGAATGAAAAATGTCTACCAAATGGTTATTGGGCTGAAGCAGTGGTGACTGCTGTATATGTGCTGAATCGAACCCCTACAGCAGGGATTCATGATTTCACTCTGTATGAACGGTTGTATGGTCATAAACCTGATATTTCACACTTGAAGATATTTGGCAGCATTGCATATGTGCATATACCGGATGAGAAGAGGAAGAAATTGGACCCTAAGGCAATGAAAAGTGTGTTTATTGGATATGCACAGGAACGGAAAGCTTATAAGTGTTATGTACCTTCTACGCATGAGACACTCATAAGCAGAGATGTGGTATTTGATGAGTTAGCATCTTGGTATGGGAATCCTGTTGCAGTGCCTACTGATGGCTCACCCAGTATGAGTCATGCTGAAAATACTCTTGCAGAGAGTACTTCCATGACTGGTCAGACAGGTGATGTATCATCTACAGTGAGTCCTTGGACATGACGATTACGGAGTTGCACTACTGCATCCACTGACACGGATATGTCAGTGAGGGGGAGAACAGATAAGGGAAAAGAAACGGATTTTGAAGATGTAACAGGTCCACTCACTGCAGGTTATGATTCATCTAGTAGTGATAGCTTAGATAGTGAATTGGGGATTCCGTCTGTTATGACGCCAGGTGCTAGGCAGAGCCGTTATGTGCCGCCTCATGAGAGGCAAGCTCAGAGTGAGCCACAGCTCAGGAGATTAGAGAGGGTCAGATGACCTGTTGACAGGTATACTTACACTGGATATTCAGCCCGTCATTATGCTTATATGAAGAAAGTAACAGGTTTTAGAGAACCAAGTAAGTTTGATGAGGCAGTTTCAGATGAGAATTGGCGTGTTGCTATGGATGAGGAATATTCAGCTTTGGCTGAAAATTGTACATGGGATTTGGTACAGTTGCCTGAGGGCAAAACACCTATTGGATGCAAGTGGGTGTATAAGGTAAAATGTAAATCAGATGGATCATTGGAAAGATATAAGGCCAGGTTGGTTGCAAAGGGTATGCGCAGCAGTATGATCTTGATTATGAGGAGACTTTCAGCCCTGTAGCAAAGATGGCTACAGTTAGAACTGTGATTGGTTTGGCAGCAATTAGAGGCTAGAAACTATGGCAGATGGATGTAAAAAATGCATCTCAATGGAGAATTACAGGAAGAGGTTTACATGGAACAGCCTGAAGGCTATGTACATCCAGAATTTCCAGCACATGTATGTCGGCTGAAAAAGGCATTATATGGGTTGAAACAGGCACCCAGAGCATGGAATGCTCGCATCAGCAGTTATTTATAGCAACATGGTTTCCGATTGGGAGATGCTGATCATACTTTGTTTGCGAAGAAGACAGATAGTGGCTATGTTTTTCTAGTTGTCTATGTTGATGACTTAATCATTACAGGAGATAATGAAAATGGGATTGCAGAAATAAAGACATGTTTACAGGCTAAGTTTAAGGTCAAGGATCTTGGAGAGCTGAAATATTTTTTGGGGATTGAGGTTGTCTCTACACCTCGAGGCATATGGCTACTTCAGAAGTAGTATGCTCATGACATGTTACAGAAATATGGTATGGCTGATTGCAAGCCTATGGATATGCCTTTGGAGCAGAATGTCAAGCTGCAGATTGATGTTGGGACAGAGATTGAGAATGTTACTATGTACAGACAGATGGTAGGCAGCTTGATCTATCTCACGATCACTAGACCTGACTTGAGTTATGCTGTGGGGCTGATCAGTCAGTTCATGTAGAAGCCTCGCAAACCACACTTGGATGCAGTCAGAAGAATTCTGAGATATGTAAAGGGTACCATAGATCATGGGCTCTTTTATGCATATGGGAAAACCCTTGACTTGATGGGGTACACTGATGCTGATTGGGCTGATTGCACATATGACAGGAGGTCAACCAGTGGCTATGCATTTGGATTGGGTAGTAGCATGATCAGTTGGCAGAGTAAGAAACAGCCTACAGTTGCATTGTCCAGTACGAAAGCAGAGTATCGTGGTGCAGCCTTAGCGGCCTGTGAAGCTAAGTGGTTAAACAAAAGTTACTGAATGACTTGGGAGTACACTTGGATAGCAAAGTCAAGCTGTACTGTGACAATTTGAGCAGTGTTATGTTAGCAAGCAATCCTATTTATCATGCAAGATTAAAACACATTGAGGTTCACTACCATTTCATCAGGGAAATGGTTTTAGCATATCAGATTGACTTGGAGCACGTGAAGACTAAAGACCAGGTAGTAGACATCTTTACCAAATTTCTTGGTTTAGATAAGTTCGTTCACTTTAGACAGCTACTTGGAGTGATGCAGATGATTTGAGTTTTGTTTTTGAGCTTGAGGGGAAGTGTTAGAAATCAAGCTCACCGTCAGTGTGTCTTCATCTATGACCGACATCTATGACAGCTAGTGTGTACAGCTGTCTACATGTGACTACATTAAATAAGTCGGGTTAGTAGTCAGTTAGTGACCTGACTAGAGTTAGTCAGTCTAGTCTACATTTACACTAGGTCACTTTATCTTGTAATGTGTGTGCTTTTCAGTTTAGAGTGTGTGGAAATGAAGAAATGAGCTTGAGAGCCTGAAGGCTCATGGATATGGAGTCTTTCCCTTTCTCTCTCTCTACTCTTTGAACATGCAGTACTTATCGCCCCTTGATTATGCATATTTTGATTCATGTGAGCATTATCTTTATGGCAGGCAGACTAGGTCTATGCATAAGAAGTCTGGTAGGCCACGCATGAGTGAGCCCTTGGCATTGGTACATTTGGATGTATGTGGGACCATGCCTTGTCAGTCTATGGGTGGTGCAAAGTATTTTGTTACGTTCATAGATGATTTTTCACGAAAAGTTTGGGCTTATCCCATTAAGCTGAAATCCGATGTCTTGGCTATGTTTCCGAGATGGCTTGCATTGGTTGAGAACTAGTCTGGGTATAGGCTAAAATGACTAAGGACAAATAATGGGGGTGAGTATGTCTCACATGCTTTTGAGCAGTTATGTGATGAGAGGGGTATTAAGGGTTAGTTGACCGCCCCCTACACCTCCCCCCCCCAAAATGGTTTGGCTAAGCGGATGAATAGAACCATCCAAGAGCATGTATGCAGTATGCTTAGTCATGCATGCCTACCACAAAGCTTTTGGGCTGAGGCAGTCAGTACAACTATGCATGTCATAAACAGATCACCTTCTAGTGGTTTGGATTTCCAAGTTGCAGAGGAGGTATGGACTGGAAAACCTCCCTCTTATGCTCATCTCCGTGTCTTTGGATGTGAGGCATTTTGCCATGTGTCTAGGGACAAGAGAAGTAAGCTAGATTCCAAGAGTGTCAAATACATTTTCCTTGGTTATGGGGATGCAGGCAAGATGGGTTACCGTCTCTAGGATCCGCAGGCACAGAAAGTCATTTGTAGTCATGATGTAGTCTTCCATGAAGACAATATGCATTGGCTCCTAAGAGAGTTGTTGAGATCCGCAGGGTCATATTTCAGGAGGAGCCGAGAGCTCCTGCACATCCAGTTGGACAGCCTACAGCTGTAGTAGATGCTCATGGCCAGAGTGTTGGATAGGGAGCTGGGCAGGCACAGTAGAGCTTGCCGTGAGACGATCTACTAGAGACAGACATCCACCTAATAGATTTTAGCCCTCGATGCATTATGTCTTGGTTACAAATGCAGGAGAGCCTTTCACCTATGATGAGGCTATGCACAGGGGTGACAATCACTCCTGGGAGAGCGCTATGCAGTCTGAGATAGACTCCCTCCATAAGAATGACACTTGGGATTTGGTTTCCTTGCCTACGGACAAGAAGGCTTTGCCATGCAAGTGGGTGTACAAGCTAAAAAGTACCCCTGGACACCCCAAGCTGGCATACAAGGCTAGATTGGTAGCAAAGGGTTTCAAGCAGGTGCATGGTGTGGACTTTGACGAGGTCTTTTCTCCTGTGGTTAAGATGACCACCCTGCGCTTAGTCTTGGCTTTGGTTGCTCAGGTTGACTTGGATTTATACCAGATGGATATCAAGACAGATTTCTTACATGGAGACTTGCATGATGAGATTTATATGGAGCAGCCTAAGGGCTTTGCAGAACTTGGCAAGCAGCACCTAGTGTGCAAATTGAAGAAAAGTCTTTATGGCTTAAACCAGGCACCTAGGGAGTGGTATCATAAGTTTGATGCCTTTATGCAGTCACAGGGCTATAGTCGGAGTGCTATGGATCCGTGTCTTTACACGAAGAAAGCCCGTGATGGCTCTTTATTAATTTTGGTACTCTATGTGGATGATATGCTGATAGCAGGGAAAGCTCATGATGAGCTAGATGCTCTTAAGGCTTAGCTCAAGAAAGGCTTTGAGATGAAAGATCTGGGACATGCCACTCATGTACTTGGTATGCGCATTAGACGTGACAGGCGTCAGGGACTCCTCTACTTGTCACAGAGGGAGTACATTCATAAAGTCCTTGAGCACTTCCGCATGCAGGACGTAAAGCCTATTGGCTGTCCATTGCCTTCTTATGTGAAGATATCATAGGTTGATTGTCCACAGATAGATGAGCAGAGGGCTGAGATGGCCAAGATTCCCTATGCATCCACAGTGGGTAGTCTTATGTATGCCATGATAGCCACTCGTCCAGATATTGCCTTTGCAATTGGTGTTGTGGCTAGTGTTGTGGCATGCTACATGGCTACACCTGGCAAGAAGTATTGGGATGCCATGAAGGGTATCATGAGGTACCTGAAAGGCACTGCAGATATGTGCATATGCTATGGAAGCCATGATACAGGAGTCATGGGGTACACTGACTCTGATTATGCAGGACATGCAGATAGCAGGAAGTCCACTTCTGGCTATGGATTCACCTATGCTGGAGGTGCTGTTTCTTGGATGTCCAGGGTGCAGAAATGCACGGCCCTTTCTACTACAGAGGCCGAGTATGTTGCAACCAACGAGGCTTGCAAGGAGGCCATTTGGTTGGGTCGTTTAGTTACTGACCTTGGTATTGATGCTATCCCTACACTGCATTCGGATTCTATGAGTGCTATTCAGTTAGCCAAGAATCCAAGAATCCGGTCTTCCATGCGAAGACGAAACACATTAAGGTGAGGTATCACTTCATATGTGGGGTCATTGAGGACAAGTCTGTTGATCTTGTCAAGATCTCGACTGACAAGAATCCTGCAGATCTGCTCATGAAAAGCCTCTCTATAGAGCGCTTTGCCTTCCTCAGGAGTTGATGTGCATGGAATGAGATGACGTCTTTCCTCATCCTGTTGTACATGTATACATGTTGTACTGTCTTTTTTTCTTTTTCTTTTCACTCCTCACTGAGGCAGATTCGCCTTTAAGTGGGAGGTTGTTGGGGGTAAAGGTGCCTTTGTCTAGCCGCCTGTGTATTACTACACTAACAATCACCGCCACTGCACACTGCAGGTGGCGGGCGCCCGTCACTGTCACTTTATTCTTTATTCTTTTAGTGACAGTTTGAATAAAGGAAGGCCCGGTCACACATTGTGACTGTTGGAGTTCCCATTTCTAGTCTCTCCCTTTCTTGCTCTTGCTCTCCCGCCATAGCTCTCGAGTTTCCATTTCTAGTCTCTCTCTTTCTTGCCCTTGCTCTCCCACCATAGCTCTCGAGTCCAACCTTTGATCCGTCGCTCCCTTTCACGCACATAGAAGATGAAGGAATTCTATGAATTAAAGTAGCTTGGACTATCCCTTGATGCAAACTATTCAAAATTCGTCTCTCTTAAAGTACCTGCCACAAATGGATATGACACAACAGGTGTCAAAGTTTTGTGCCGGATTAAACCCACCCATAAACACCCGTTTGGAGTCGATGTGCCCAACAGACCTTCAAGATGCGCTCATTCGAGCTGCACCCTTAATATAGGAGGTACAGACCAAACCTAGAAATAACAGGACTTGGTCTTATAGGGATCAGAACAAGGGAATGTTTAGATCTCAGAATAAGAGAGCACAAGGCCAAAACCAGGGACAAAGGAAGAAAGCTAGGGCGAACGCTGCTAACAACTTTGTTCCTGCACAAGGTAATGGCCACAATCTCCGTTCCTTCCATTGCAACGAGCCTGATCAATTTAAAAGGCAATGTCCCAAGCTTAGCAAAGGATAACGTCAAGGTCCATTCCAAGGAGCTGCCCATGGACAAGGAGCCACCGTCATGGCTAGAGGGGGAACCTCCAGTGTTGCCAACAAGGAGCTGGGTGATCAAGAAGATCCATCCATGGAAGCTGACATTGAGAGGGCAACAGTTCATGCTGCTCTTCATAAGAAAGGCCCGAATCGCCAATTCTTGGTGATTCAAACTCCATCGGATTATCAAGGTAAAAGCTTCAAAACCTTGATTGATTGTGGAAGTACACATTCCTTCATTTCACCAATCTGTGGAAAGATTAGGAATAGCTACAAAAGATACACCTATCTTACTTGTGGAACTAGCAAATGGTCGTGAGGTCTCCTGTACTACCAGGCAAACTGCTAAGGTGAAATTCCTACTGGGTGGAAAGTCGACTTCTGTACTAGGCAAACGGCTAAGGTGAAATTCCTACTGGGTGGAAAGTCGACTTCGGTCAGATTCAAGGTAATGAACCTAGGAGTCCACGAGTGTTTGCTTGGAATGGATTGGCTAATACCCAATGATGCCCACATTCACTGTGGAAAGGGCTAAGTCTCCTTCAGAAATTATGAAGGGGAACTAGTTACAACTCAAGGAGAGGCTAGTAAGCCAAAAATTCAACTGGAAAAAGCAACACGGATAATAAAAGGAGTTAGAAAAGGGCTACCTGTCTATTTGATTAAGCTGAATAAGCTAGATCAGAATCAAGAGTTTAGGGAAGAACCTTTATGGTTAAAGGAGTACGCAGAGGTATTTCCTGAAGAGCTGACAGAGCTTCCTCCTCAAAGGAAAGTCGATCACGAAATCGGGAGCTGCACCAATCACAAAGAGACCATATAGGATGTCCATCTCGGAAGTGATTGAGTTAAAGGAGCAACTCAAGCAACTTTTAGACCAAGGCTACATCCATCCTAACAGTTCGCCATGGGGAGTTCCAGTGCTGTTCTAGAAGAAGAAAGATGGAATGCTTCGTCTATGCATTGACTATAGAGGGTTGAATCAATCAACCATTAAGAACAAATTTCCCATTCCAAGAATAGATGAGCTTATTGATCGACTTCAAGGTGCGAAGATCTTCTCTAAGATAGATCTCAAGTCTGGATATTATTAACAAGGATCAAGGAAGAAGATATCCCAAAGACGGCATTCAGCACAAGGTACGCACATTTTGAATTTCTAGTCATGTCATTCGGGCTAACAAATGCTCCTTCTACCTTCAACAGGCTAATGCAAGATATCTTTAGGCCCTATCTTGATGACTTCGTACTCGTCTTCTTTGACGATACCCTAGTCTACTCCAAGCAAGAAAAAGATCATGAACCCCAGCTTTGCATTGTTCTAGAAACAATGAGAGCACACAAGCTTTATGCCAAGAAGAAGAAGTGTGCATTTTTCAAGCGATAGATTGAATATCTGGGATTCATTGTATTAGCAGAAGGAATTTTAGTAGATCCAGCCAAGGTCAGAGATGTTCCGGAGTGGCCAACATGAGAAATACGTAGTTTTCTTGGATTGACACGATGGTATAGGGTCTTTATCAAAAACTATGCTTTGATTGCAGCACCCCTGACTCTACTGAAGAAGCAAGTATCAATTGTATAGTCACGTGCTGAACAGACCAGCTTTGACAAACTAAAGCAAAGCTTGGTATCAGCACCCATCCTGAAACTTCCGGATCTTAGTAAGAAGTTTGAAGTGATAACTAATGCTAGCGCACTTGCCTTAGGATGTGTGCTCATGCAAGAAGGTCATTCCGTAGCATACTCTTCAAGGAAACTGAAGAGCCATGAAAGGAACTATGCTACCCACGATCTTGAGCTGTTGGCTGTCATCCATGCTCTCAAACTTTGGAGACACTACTTGCTGGGTAACAAATTTACCTTAGTGACGGACCAAAAGAGTCTTAAGTGGATTTTCACCCAGAATGAGCTCAATATGAGGCAACGTCGATGGATTGAAGTACTGGAAGAATATGATTTTGAAATCAAATACCGGCTTGGAAAGGAGAATGTAGTTGCCAATGCACTCAATCACAAGGCATTCATGAATTCTCTGATTTTGCAAGATCCGTCAACAGCAAGATCTCTAGCCACAAAGGTATCCATGCCAAACAACCCAATTCTTGAGTTAGCTAGAGAAGAGGCATGCCATGATCCAACCTATTAGAAATTGCTAAGGGAGATCCCATCAAGGATCAAGACCCGAAGCTACAAACAAAATATCAAGAATTCTCTATCAATAGTGGACTTGTCTACTATAGGACGAGATTATGTATACCGACAAGCCAATCACTCAAGTAGAAGATACTTTGGGAAGCCCATGACTCCCCTTTCTTAGGACATCCTGGCTATGCCAAGACCCTCAATGCGGTCAGAAAGAGCTATTATTGGGATAGGCTCAAAGGTGACATTCTTAAATATGTCACGGAATGTTTGTCTTGTCAGTGCATTAAGGCTGAACATGTCAAAATTCCATGGAAATTGCAATCACTTAGCATTCCGCAAATGAAATGGGAATTCATTAATATCGACTTTGTTGTTGGCCTGCCCCAAGTTCAGGGAGGATACAACTCTATTATGGTCATGGTAGATATGCTTACCAAGGTTGCACATCTTATCTTTGTTAAGACAAACTATAAAGCCTCAGACATCGCAAGGTTATTCATCAAGGAAATTTTCAAACTACATGGGTTACCCAGAAGAATCATTAGTGATCGTGATTCTCTCTTCACCTCACACATCTGGAGGGCTATCTTCGAGGCCGTTGGGACTCAACTCAGTTTCAGTACAGTTTATCATCCCCAAACTGATGATCAAACAAAACAAGTCAACCAAGTCATTGAAGATATGCTTAGGCACACTGCTATCGTGAACCCAAAAAGTGGATTCAATATTTGCCACTGGTTGAGTTTGCCTACAATGCTTCTTATTAACAAAGCATTCAGATGACCCCTTTTCAAGCATTGTATGGGCACAATTATCATACTCCTTTAAGCTTTTCAGATCCAACCTTGAGGGTTGAAGCTTCAAAGCAAATGCTGGAAGACATGGATGACCAAATCAAATCAATAAGACAGGACATCCAAGCTGTCAAGGATAGACAGAAGGCTTACGTGGACTTGAAACGGCAAGACAGATCCTTCGTTGAAGGTGATATGGTCTTCATTTGCGTACGTCCAAAGAAGAGTTCCCTATCCTTGGGTGAATGCAAAAAGCTAAGTCTAAGGTATTGTGGACCCTACAATATTCTCAAGTGCCTAGGGCCTAATGCTTACAGACTTCAACTCCTTGAGAACCTAAAAATTCATAATGTATTCCATATCAGTCTATTAAAAAAGTATGTGTCTAACCCTAGTCACGTGCTTGATGATCAATAAGTTGTAATGCTTAGCCAAGGAGTCCTTAAGGTACGGCCTGACAGGATCTTAGATGTTAGGGAGAGGCATTTGAGATCCAGGACCTTGAGAGAATGCCTTGTCCAGTGGAAAGATTATCCCGAAGAGGATGCCACCTGGATGGATGAAAGTACTCTCAACCAACAATACCCCTAGTTCTTCTCGAGATGAGGACATCTTGATTCCTCTAAGGGGGAGAGAATGTAATATTTCCGCTACCAAATATTCAGAACCCAAAATCTCACGCAAAAGAAATTCAAAATAATCTCCCACAATGGAAAAACCTTTGGTTAAGTGCTCCACCCTTGCGCAATAGCAAACTCCAGCTCCGTGTGTCGCATATAGGAAGCCGTGGCTTGAAAACCGCGAGCCACCGTAGGACTACGCGGGAACACCCCTTCCAGGGGGAAAAGGGATAATGGATAAATTTTTGGCAAATTTTTTTATGGATAAACTCCCCTCCCCTTCAGCCGTTGCATGGCGGGGGAGAGGGAGTGTGAGAGGAGCTTGAGTGTGGAGTAGGAGAGCATGGGGGGGAGGAGGCATGCAACTTGCCACGTGTGTGGCTATCCCCCCCTTCAAACTATATGACCCCCCCCCCCCCCCCCCTCTCAAGCTTGGGGAAGGGAGGAAGGAGTGATCGTGTACCGTGCTGCTGCCGCCTGAGGACCTGCCACCACCGTTCGTTTGCTGCTGCAGGCTGCCGCTGCCAGGCTGCACAGCCGTCGTCATCACCACCACCATCATCATCATAATCATCATCGTCGTCATCTTCACCGCCATCTTCATCCTCCCAATCATTTTCTCTCTCCACATCATCTGTGACACAAGCTTAGAAGCTTCTAATTAGAAGCTTCTATTAAGACTTCCATAAGCCTTGTTCTCTCGTGCCTTCCCCAGTTTTTTTAAAAACCGGTCTTGCAAGGCCCAATTTCTCCGCGGGGGAGGAAATATCGGCCTAGTAGGCAGTTTGGAAACTGGAAAAAGAGCAAGGAGAGTTTGCGGAGTCCAATTCCACTATGCCAATGGCTCCTAAGCAAAAGGCGAGAGGAGCACACGCGGGAGCCTCCACCCTGAGTACGCAAGCGGACAACACCCCGAATCTTCCTGCATGAAAAGGATGCACTAAGCATGTTTAATTCTCATAGGTAAGTTTAAATACATTGGGAAATTGATTAGCTCACCAATTTACAAAATTTAGTTGCATGTCGTGCATTTGCAATTGCTTGCACTTCCATGGTCAAGATGCAATCCTGAATGCATGATGCATAAGTAAAAAGACAGAATTGTGTAAAGGCATCTTTGTTGCACCTCGCAAAGGATAGGATATATAACTCGTAACCCATTTATGTAATAAATTCTTGGTTGTGTCTCGTGATTAGGATAATCATAGACGGACATTAAATGATGTCTGAATAGTTGCAATACATGGAAAGGATTTATGTACCTTGCAAATTGCATGCGATGATAGTTCCATTTTGGGTCGGGTTAAGTGCTAAAGGAAGGATTAATTTAATGATGGACTCATGGTATTCGCTCATGCATGGAGTCATTTTATCAAAGTTTGAATGCATCTTCATTAAAAATATTAAAGCTTTGACTTTGTTGCATCAACGTAGGGTTTATACGAGTTAGCTTTGAATGTCAATCATTATAATATAGGGCAAGGAAAAGAATGATCTCTAAGTTGCATGAAAGCAAAAGGTCTATGGTTTGAAGTTGCATACTCTCATGGAATGATGCATCTCACCTATCTTCCAGTTACCTACATCTTTTAGGGAAAAGTACTTGCTAATTTAGAAGAAAGTATTTGCATCTTTAAAAGAGATGATCGTCTCTAATCGTGGGTTAGTTAGATCAACTAAGTAATTCTCATATAGTTGAATAGCTTACATGAGAATCATAAAGGTATGATTAGTTAGTGTATGACGATCACCTTAATGTGCTAGGTAGGGTTAAGCTATGATAAAATTCTGCCTAGTATCGCACTCGGGTTGCCGACCTAATATTTTTGATCCCAAAGATCCTACCCACATTCTCGAAAATGTTAGGGTTGTCAAATTGGCCATGCAAGAACGATCTAGGGTTCTTACCCTAGTGATCGGATGACCAAATACTAGACCTCTGTATGAATTTAGGAACCCTAAGGCCAAAGCGTTATCAGCCTAGTAGGGTTAGGGGTTGGATTGGGTCAAGAGGACTCCCAAACCCTACATCTTGACCAAGGAATACCGTGTGATGGGAGAAATAATCCCACAAGTTAGGTGCGACACCTATCTCGTGCAACAAGTTGCAACGTCACATGGTTTGTGTCTAAATCACAAAGTAGTATTGCCACTCCTTAGAATAAGTTTGGCGAGTTCTAAGTACAAGCCTAATTTTCTGGAGGATGAGTAGTCATCCTGCTACATCACCCTTCCTTGGGGCTGAATTGCCAAGTTAGGGTAAATATGAATTGCCTAGCAAGAAATTGACCAATCAAGTGAGGACAACGGGGTTGTCTAGGATTTATTAACCTTAATATAAGGAAACCTAAGGTATTGACAATTTGGGTCAACAGGGTATAAACCCTAACCCAAGGAAAAAGGGATAGACAAGCAACCCAGCTTATGAAACCCTTGGGATCTTGCCAAGTTGCGATTGATCCTGGATCGAATGCTGGATGTATTCAGAGAAAAGAATTCACACCTTAGCAGTTGGCTGTATAAACGACCACTGGAGTGCTTGTGTTTGTACACTTAAGAGCACTGTTTGTACTTCTTTGCTCAAGGAACTAATGCCGAAAAAATAACTAATGCTTCAGGTTAAAAGCCCTGAGGGAGAGGCAGTACCAATTACCTCTGACTCTCTACCTGACCCTATCTAAGGGGGTTGTTAGTGGCACCGGGTACGTGGACCAAACCCACCACGAGAGGTCTCTCCGTGGGTGCTACTTGGAGCAGGAGGACGCTTGGGTGCAAGTGGGGGCTCTGGCCGTAAATCCCTTGCCTTTGGATCCTGCACAAGAAGAGGCCGACATGACTTGAGATGGGATCTCGAGACTCGCATACTAGTCTACGGGCGGAACTTGGAATAGCAATCCCTGAGGATTGCTGGAATAGCCTTCGAGCTGGATTATATGATGTATTCCAAAGACTGATAAATAAAGATCAAATGTTGAAAAGGAACTTGATTGACATTGTTTTTCTATTTCAATTGCCTTAGTTACATAATTGGTTAATTAAGGAAG
The DNA here is from genome assembly GCF_053477565.2 of Lygodium microphyllum. Classification (NCBI taxonomy): domain Eukaryota; kingdom Viridiplantae; phylum Streptophyta; class Polypodiopsida; order Schizaeales; family Lygodiaceae; genus Lygodium; species Lygodium microphyllum. The sequence continues at coordinate 20,204,428 of NC_141155.1, read as the reverse complement.
CTGTTTTTGCTTGTCAAACTAAATGTGGTAGGTAATTAGATAACTAAAGCAACCCGAGGAAAGTGTGGTGGATGTGACCATAGGTCCGTCCTACGAAAGGGTGGTCCCGATTGGCCAAGAACTTTTCTCAAAGGAATTGACAGCGAGGTAACAATGACCTAGAATCTAGAGAGCTAGAGTCCCGATTTATGCTGTTTTAGGGGAATGGAATGGGACTATGCCTTATGGGCAGAGAGGTCGAGCTTTGCATCCCTCTCGTTTCCCATTCTCCTTGATGAAAGTGGAGTATAAATCCGCTTCGACCCTGATGTTTCTGTGTAAAGGAGTTCGTCCGAGGCTCGACGCTAGTTATCATTCTAGGAACTTGACCTATAGGAAAACCCTGATTCAGGTCGGTCCTAAGTGGGAATGGCCGGAATGCTTCTGCTTTGTGGCAAACTCGGGAAGACCTAGATCACAAACCCCATGACATTCCTTGGGAGTGCCGATGACGCTTTCTAGACTCTCTTCCCGATGGGCTGCTAAGACGTGTCCTACAAGTGGATAGGGGGACACGTTATAGTGACTGACCTTGAAAAGATTAAGGTCATAGTCGCGATGAGTCCGCCATGTACTCCAAAGAAAGTGCATAGCTTTATGTCATTAATAGGGTATTATCGGAGGTTTATTAATGCCTTGGCAGAAAGAACATTGCCACTGACGAACCTATTGTGATGCTTGCAAAGTATCTTTTGACGATGTGAAGCAGGAGCTTTCCAAAGCACCTGTTTTAAAAGCATCTAAAAGGGGTAAAATGTTGTATATATTTTCACTAGCAACCATGTATAGTATCAACTATTGCTTATCCCAAATTTGGGAGGAGAAATGGTACCATCCGATAGCTTTTGCTAGTCAGAAGTTGGGTATATCGAAGATTAACTACACCTATATGGAGAAGTTGTGCCTTGCGATGGTATTTGCGACCAAAAAGTTCAGGCACTACATTCTTTATGAGAAGATGGTTTTTTATACGAAGGTAGAAGGGCTTCGATTGTTGTTGAATAAGTTACAGCTGCCTGATCATTTAGCAAAGTGGTTAATCACTTTGTAGGAATTTGATTATGAGATTAAGAGTAAGCCACCGAAGCTTCAGGACATTGTAAAGTGTCTTGTGGATTTCGGAGAGCCAAAAGAGGTCTCAGCTGAAGGAAGTGACATGGAAACTTTGTTCAAGATTGATACTATGTCTATCCTCTCGTGGTATGTTGCTATAACGCACTATCTTTCTGCGGGAGAGACTAGAGCTACTTTATCAAAATCGGAGAAGAGGAAAATTAAATTGTAGGCATTGAAATTTTCCTTGATCGCAGGAACACTACATCGGCAGGGTGTTGATGATATCTATCACCGATGTGTGATGCCTGATGAGGTTCCATTTATATTGGAAGAGTGCCATGACTTCACTTGTGGAGGGCACTTTGCTAGGCGATTGACTGCATAGAAGGCTTTAAGAGATGGATATTGGTGGTCGTCCATCTTCCAGGATTCATTTGACTATGTCAAGAGATGTGATACATGTCAAAAACATGACAATAGAGAGAATAGAAAGCATCCAGTTACACCGATTATGGCTACCATTCCATTTGAAAAGTGGGGCATCGATTTTGTGGAACCTATTACCCCGTCGTCTACTACTCAGAAAAGATACATTATAGTAGAATTGATTACTTTACAAAGTGGTCAAAAGCACGAGCGACGAGGCAGGACAATGCAAAAGAGACTGCCAGTTTCCTACTTGAGCAGATCATCTACCGTTTTGGTCCACCAAAGGAAATAGTATCAGATCGTGGAACCCATTTTTTGAACAATGTAATTAAAAACCTGACTGAAGCATGGAAAATTAAGCATAACAAGATGACCCTCTATAATCCGCAAGCCAATGGACAAGTTGAAAATACCAATAACTAGCTTGTGGGTATCCTATCCAAAATAGTCTTCGAAAAGAAGCGGGACCGGGATACAAAATTATATGTGGCGGTATGGGCGTATAATACGATGTTCAAGCGGGCCACTAGCCATACCCCATTCAAATTAGTTTATGGGAAGGAGTGTGTCTTGTCCTTAGAAATTGAGTTGCCGACCATAAGATTTGCAATCAATCATTCTTTGGGTGATGAAGATGCCCTATTTGAGCGGTTTACGCCTATAGCCCACTTGGATGAACATAAATTGCAGAGTTTGTTGCACCAGGAGGTAGCTAAATATCGGATGAAGCGGTTGCATGATCTAAAAGCGCAGAAACATACCTTTAAGAAAGGTCATTTTGTTATGTACTACGATGCACATAGGGAGCATTTCCACGAAAGCTGGAACCTAGATGGGATGGCCCTTACAAGATAGTTCGGTTAGGTAAAAATAAGTCCACGACTTTATTAGCTGATCTACATGGAGTGGAATTTAAGAATAAGGTTAATCTTAATAAGATTAAACATTATTATTTTTGAATATGCTAATGTGCTAAATGCATTGTAGGTCTATGCTTGGGTTGATTTGAGACCTGCAGGAGAGCTTAAACTAGTTGATGGGGTGGTTAATCCCTTATTTGGAGCACCCATATCTCAAACAAAGATATCATCAGGGGAAGGTTATCTAGTGGAGCAAGGGATACAAAGTGATTGAGCAAGAAGACGGTATGTTTGTGTGAAAGATCAAAGTTTTCTGCCATCACTATTTACAAATTTTGACAGGCATCCCTGTTGGGTTTAATGAAGAAGGTGGGATGGAGCCGTCAGTTCATCCTCTAAAGATGTTGAATTTTGACTATCATAATTACGAATAGGGGAGTTCTTGATGGCTGGCTGTGTAAACCCATTATGGACATACATGTTATACTAGCGTCACGTGGGGGCCTAATAAAAAAGGGAGTGTTGGAGTAGTTATCCGAGATCCCCGACGTAGAGTTGCAATAAAATTAGTTGTTTATCTCGGGGTAGGATTCACTAACAACATGGCATAATATAAAGACTTGATTATGGGACTGAATATTGCCAAGAAAGGTGGTATTCGACAGTTGTTGGTAAAGGGGGATTCCCAACTGATCTTTAAATGATTCAATCAGACATATACAGTCCGGAATCCCGTCCTTCCTATGTATCATTACACTCCTATAACCCTACTTGATGAATTTGAGAGCGTATCTCTTCAGCTGATTCCACGTTATTAGAATCAGTTTGCGGATTCCTTAGCTAATTTTGCTTATGAAGAAGACCTCTTCTTCAACTGTGGTCCTAGTCTAGATGTCACTCTTGATAATGATACGGGACCTACTCACTTGTGGGGGATGTTATCAGATCATGTGTTATATGGCAGAGGATGTTTGATATGGGTAATGCGAAGAGTGGCCGAGACCCATCTACCACTATTATCCTGGACCCATAGGTTGATTAGACGACATGTTATGCGTATCTCTCTTGCTATATATGCAGGAGGTATGGGTCACAACTTGATGCATTTAGTTTAGGGTTAAGAGCCCTATTTTTCCCCTTGGAATGGAGCGTATTTTCATATATCTGCATTCTTCCAAGGAGGGATCTATATGAGTTGGTTTTCTTGATTTCTTTAGGCCAAGAGGGCCAATTGTTTTAAGGTTTTAATGATCTATTTCCTTAAGCCAAGAGGGCCATTTAGTTTTGTCGTGCCATGTTGGATTTCTTTAGGCCAAGAGGGCCAACTAGTTTGCAGTGAAATGTGCCATTTCTTTAGGCCAAGAGGGCCCCATGTTTGTTTGGTGCAGGTACAATTAATGGTTTTTTGTTGTAGTGATTGCATCATACAGGTTGACGAAGTCACTGGAGGGAGCCTTTTCTGCGAAGGAGCTTCTTGTGGCCGTTCTAGATGGTTTCATCCCCTTTCCGAGTCTTTTCCCTTAAGCAATTAATGATATATGTGTGTGTAAGGGTTACTTTCTTTTGTTTGTTGGGGACCAGCACTCGAGGCATGAAGTCCCATGTTTAGGCTCTGTATGTCTGGGGAAGATTTGAGTAGTTATTGCTTCCTACAAAGGCATTGTCAGGCATTGAAAGACCTGCTTTAGAAGGCAATTCTAGTGACTCTGTTTTATTGACCTGCTAGGTGGCCATTCTAGGAGTTTCTGTTAGTTGTGAGGCAGTTAGAGAAGCCTACTAAAATAATGATGGAAATAGGAAAAACCCTAAATATCTGAAAGACAATATATGAATATACGGAGGTATGTAAAAAGGGGTTCTAACCCCTATAAATATAGAAAAGGAAAGAAAGAAAAATCCTTGAGTTGTTTTTTATCGCCTTGCGAGAATGTGGTAGGTTCCTGGGGACGAGACAAGACCCGAGGCCGATGCCTTGTCTTTTGAGGGGTGGCATCTAGCTGAAAAAACAAAGAATACAAGAAGGTTGGAGCGAAAATAAAAGTGAGCGTTAGAAAAGGATTCAATGTCACCTGCAAGCACTTGGCAGGTTCTTGGGTACCGAGACAGTGTTGAGATATCGAGCTCCACTCGTGATACACCAGGGTGACCGTTGTGTATTTATGTCACCGACTTGTCAGTTGCAGACGCGGTTGGTACACCGCCCATGAATAATAGCTACATGATAGCTATCCTTATCTACTCTAGTTCGTGGCTCAGTTAGTATGCCACCTTAGTTAGTTGAGTTTGGTTTGAGACCCATATATAGGGTTCTTCTATTTCTTTGTATTAGATTTCTTTTGGCTTACACAACTAAGAAGAGGAAAACTGTTTTCAGCCTCCACCCTTGTGTGTCTTTCCCCATTGTGCAAGCAAGAAAGCTACAAGTGAGACTCCTTCCTTCTCTCCCACAATCTTGACATGGTATCAGAGCCTTGTTCGTGGTAAGGAGCTCAAGAAAGCAAGCCAAGCTCATGATGGTCTGGTAAGAGGAGCAGTGTTGCTTTCATTTTCTGTTTTGGGAGCAGATCTCTGCAGGTAGCACAGCCGGAAAGTGCAGGAGTGCATTGACTCAGGTTGAGACGCCCTTGGCGGTGAAGCAAGAGGGCAGTATATGCTGCGGGCGAGGGCTTTAGCCCTCGGCGACCTTGTTTTTTTTATTTGAGGCCATTTCGGGGCCTGTTTCAGAGGCGGAAGTTTTCTGTACGCAGTCAAGAAAAGGCCCAGTTTTATGCTGTGCGACCACTGTTCTACAAGTCGGTGAAAAGTTACTGTAGAAATTGCATTGTATGCCTGTGCGCAGAGACATTGGGAGTTACAGAATCATCCCTGTTGCCTGTTGATGCAAAATCGTCACTAGGAAGTGACTGTGTGGTCAAATACCACTTTCGTCAGTTTTGCAGATTTACCCTTGTGAGGCTGAAGTTGTGTTCTTTGCAGTGACAGAATTTTTTGCAGTGTTCTGTAATGGCGTCTGATTCTCTTTCACAGATTGTCACTGAAAAGCTTGACAAGAACAACTTCCAAGCATGGAAGTTTAGAATGACAAATTTCCTTATGGGAAAAGGATATTGGGAATTTGTTGCAGGAAATGAAGAAGAACCAGTTCTTCCTGATGTTCCCAATCAACAGCAAATGCAGGCATTCAAAACATGGCATGAGAGAGCCAGGAAAGTTATGTATTGGCTGTCTATCAGTATTTTAGACTCTATGATTGTGCATATTCAGGATGCAAGTACGCCAAAGGAGGCATGGGATACTTTGTCAAAAATGTATAGCACAAATACGCAAGCCAGGAAAATGCAACTCAAGCAAGAGTTGCACAATGTGCAAAGAGAAAATATGAGCATCAGCGACTACCACATGAAGGTGAAGAAGATTGCAGATGCACTTGCTTCCATTGGGTCGCCAGTGGAAGATGATGATTTAGTTTCCGTGACCTTGAATGGTCTAGGAAAGGATTATGCACAGTTCCGAACATCCATTTCCGTCCGTGAAAGATTTCCTGATTTTGAGGAGTTGATTGCTCTTCTAATTTCTGAGGAGCAGAGAAATGGTGGTGCATCTTCTTCAGGAGGAACTTCAAAAGAAGCTGTCTTCTACTCAAATGCTAGAAGAGGTAGAGGCAGAGGTAGAGGAGGCCGATTTGGAGGCCGTGGTAGAAATCAGAATATGCAGCAAACTCAAGAAAACCAGTCCTATGGAGGAGGACGTGGTAACTCTAGAGGCAGGGGGAGCCAAAGAGGTCGTGGTGGATGGCAAAGAGGCCAAAGTGCAAACAGTAATGTTGAATGCTACTATTGTGGTAAAATGGGTCATATGGCTAAAGACTGCTATAAAAAGTAGAATGACATCATGAATGGAAAACTGCAACAAGGAAATTATGCATCTTCTAGTAGACAAGGTGATGACAGAAATGAGTATCTGTTTATGGTGCAGCACATGAACAATTCTGTGACAAGTGCAGAAGAAAGCAATGATGTATGGTATGTTGACTCAGGTGCATCAAACCACATGACAGGTCATGCAGAATGGATGGAGGATGCAAGAAAATGGAAAAACCAGGGTTTGTGGAGACTGGTGATGATACTGCACATCCTATTGTGCAGATTGGAAAAATTCCTTTGTCTATGCAGGATGGGAAAAAGAAATACCTCTCCGATGTATTTCATGTCCCGAATATCACCAAGAATCTGGTTTTTGTTGGTCAAATGGTTGAGCAGGGCTTGCAGGTCAGATTTAATCCTCATGGATGCTTTGTTGAGGATATGAAAAATAAAGGTCGCTTGATAGCAAAAGGAAAGAAGAAGGGCAGAATGTTTACATTGGATGCAGACATGTCTGAATTGAGTGCAGCAATGTTTGCACATGGGACCGGTGTAGTTGCAAATATTGATATCTAGCATAAACGCATTGGTCATGTTAATGTACAGCGACTTAAATCAATGCAGGCCCAAAATATTGTTGCAGGTTTGCCGAAATTCAAGGTTGCAGAAATGCATAAGGTATGTGAAGCCTGTCAATTTGGAAAACAAGCAAGGAAACCATTTCCTAGACATGTTCAAGAGAGTAAGAAGCCATTGGAATTAATCCACTCTGATGTGTGGACAACTAAAGCTGCATCTCTTGGAGGCTGTCATTATTTTGTCAGTTTTATTGATGACTATAGCAGAAAAGTTTGGGTGTATTTTATGAAAAAGAAAAGTGAAGTTTTTGGGCATTTCAAAACTCTTAAAGCGATGGTTGAAAAAAAAATAGGCCTACAGATAAAATGCCTAAGGTCAGATGGAGGGGGAGAGTACCTCTCAAATGAGTTTGCAAGGTTCCTGCAGGAGCATGGCATAAAGCAGCAATATTCATGTAGTCATACCCCACAACAAAATGGAATTGCAGAAAGGAAAAACATGCATATTGGAGAGGTATCTCGTGCCATGCTCAATGAAAAAGACTTGCCAGATTTTTATTGGGCTGAAGCAGTTGCTACAGCAGTCTACATAATGAACATGACTCCTACTGCAGCAATACATGGAATGACTCCAGAGGAGAGGTATACTGATAGGAAACCAGATATTTCTCTTTTGAAAATTTTTGGTTGCATTGCCTATGTACATGTGCCAGATGAGTTGAGATCCAAGTTGGATCCAAAAGCTGAGAAGTGCATCTTTATTGGTTACTCTCTGCAGCAGAAAGGGTATAGATGCTATAACCCCTCTACTCGTAAGTTTACAGTGAGCAGAGATGTTGTTTTTGATGAGATGAGTAGCTGGTATAAACCAGTAAATGTGATTGATGATGTAGATGCACAAAATGGTAATGCTGCACAAAATTCACAGCAGCAGTCACAAAATATTAGTGGACCTGGAGCGTCCTCTAGTAGTGGTTCACATTCTTCGCCATGGGCAGGCAGATTGAGATCAAGAGAATCTTCTCAAAGTAATGCAGATAGTGGTATGCAAATATCACGAAAAGGAAAAGAGAAGGTTGATCAGCCCATGTTTGATGTGAATGTAGGTCACTCTTATGTGGATGGTGAATCCAGTGGCTCAGAACAGAGCATTGATGATGAGTTGGGTATTCCTTCTATTGTTACACCTGGAGTAAGGAAGACCAGGGATGTTTTGAGAGCACCTGGGAGTGAACCTACTTTGCGCAGGTCTACGAGAGCTAGGTATCCTGTGGATAGGCTGAAATATGATGGATTTACAGCCATTCACTATGCATATATGGTCAAAGTGATACAGGAACCAGAACCCACATCTTTTGAGAAAGCCATGGGAAAAGAAAAATGGGAGAAAGCCATGGATGAAGAAATGGATGCCTTGGAAGCAAATGCTACATGGGAGTTAGTACCTTTGCCTAAAGGTAAGAATGCAATTGGCTGTAAGTGGGTTTATAAGGTGAAGCACAATGCAGATGGTTCTGTGAACAGATACAAGGCAAGATTAGTAGTCAAGGGATATGCACAAACATATGGCATTGACTATGAAGAAACATTCAGTCCGGTTGCAAGGATGGAAACCGTAAGAGCAGTCATTGCTATGCCTGCATCAAAGGGATGGTCTTTACATCAGATGGATGTAAAGAATGCCTTCTTGCATGGTGATTTGCAAGAAGAAGTCTATATGGAGCAGCCACCAGGTTATGTGCATGCTGTTCATCCTGAGTTTGTTTGCAGGTTGAAGAAAGCTTTGTATGGCTTGAAGCAAGCACCTAGAGCATGGTCTGACAAGATAGGACAGTATCTTGTCACTATTGGCTTTCAGATTTCCAAGGCAGATTTCTCACTTTATGTGAGAAAAACAGAGAAAGGTATTATGCTACTTGTCATTTATGTTGATGATTTGATTATGACAGGTGACAGTGATGAAGATATCCTTCATGTGAAAATGCTATTGAAGCAGAAGTTTGAGATGAAGGATTTGGGAGAGCTGCATTATTTCTTGGGCATTGAGGTGATTAGATCACCAAGTGGGATACAGCTCTTGCAGAGGCAGTATGGATTGGACATGCTGTCCAAATATGGGATGACAGGCTGTAAGCCTATTTCAGTTCCTTTGGAGCAGAATGTGAAGCTGAGCGCAGATGCAGGTGAGCTTCTGGAAGACCCTACTATGTACAGACGCATAGTAGGAAGCTTGATTTATATGACTATTACCAGGCCAGATTTGAGCTATGCTGTTGGATTGGTAAGTCAGTTTATGCAGGCTCCAAGGAAATCGCATTTGGATGCGGCTAGACGCATACTCAGGTATGTGAAGTCCACATTCCAGTATGGACTATTTTATGAGACTGGGGTTCAGATACAGCTGCATGGATACACTGATGCTGATTGGGCTGGTAGCATTTCTGATAGAAGATCTACCAGTGGATATGTGTTCTCTTTTGGGAGTGCTGCAGTCACTTGGAGCAGCAAGAAACAGCCTACAGTTGCCTTGTCGAGCTCAGAGGCCGAGTACAGGGTTGCAGCAATGGCTGCATGTGAGGTAGCTTGGTTGCATAAGCTACTTTATGATATGCATCAGTCTACAGATGGACCATTTGCCATTTATTGTGACAACATGAGCAGTATACACTTGGCAAATAACCCAGTCTATCATGCTAGAACAAAGCACATTGAGGTGCATTATCACTATGTGCGGGAGAGGGTTTTACTAGGTCTTATTGATCTAGTTTATGTCAGCACAGAGGATCAGGTAGCTGACATATTCACGAAGGCATTGGGCGCAGAGAAGCTGCGCAAGTTCAGAGACCTGCTTGGTGTGCAAGAATTGGGATTGAGCTTGAGGGGGAGTGTTGAGATATCGAGCTCCACTCGTGATACGCCAGGGTGACCGTTGTGTATTTATGTCACTGACTTGTCAGTTGCAGACGCGGTTGGTACACCGCCCATGAATAATAGCTACATGATAGCTATTCTTATCTGCTCTAGTTCGTGGCTCAGTTAGTATGCCACCTTAGTTAGTTGAGTTTGGTTTGAGACCCATATATAGGGTTCTTCTATTTCTTTGTATTAGAGTTCTTTTGGCTTACACAACTAAGAAGAGGAAAAGTGTGTTCAGCCTCCACCCTTGTGTGTCTTCCCCCATTGTGCAAGCAAGAAAGCTACAAGTGAGACTCCTTCCTTCTCTCCCACAATCTTGACAGACAGGACCTGAGGTCGATGCCCTATTCTCCTTGGGTCACTACGCTCAGCTCCCTCCTTTTTACATGCCCGAGTATGGAAAATAAGAGGCTAAAGATCAATGTGCTAAAAGAAACTATTTCTTGATCAAGCTATACGAGTTCTCGCCTAGTAGAAGCTCCTAGTTGAGTTGTCCTTAGTTAGGTAGGTAGTTCAGACCACCACTTAGGATGACCTCTTTGATATTTCTTTTTAGCTTGGCTGTGTTGCAACAGTTGGTTAGTGACTAGCTTGGGTTTTCTGCCAGATTATGCTAGGCCTACTCCTCGTGTATTTCATGCATTAGTTTTGCTAGGGGGTAGGGTGAGAGCTGTGATGTGTTTTGTTGTATATCTTTTTTGTATCAGCTTGATGCTCTTTTTGGTTATGTTTATGTGTAGATCTGTTCGTGGGATTCGCCCGGCTAAGTCGCCCTCTCATGTGGTCACCAATGACAGATGATTTTTTATGTCAAGAAGTGCATAAAAATAGCCAAAATTTCCAAATTTCAGGAAAAAAATAGACTTCGTCGAAGGCAGTGGTTGCAATCAGTACGATTTTAAGCGGCAATGTTCAAAAGTGCTTAAAAGACCCACTAGACAATAGTTGGTGAATTTTCATAAGTTTTTGGTGTGTCGGATGAGACCCTGGGAGATGCCCGACAGTGGGAGATTTCGAGAGGGTCAAGTAGAAATTTCCAGACTTCAATTTGAACATCGGATGAGGAAACAGGAGTGCCCGGAAGGCCAAGGGCCAAAGGCCAAGTGTAAATAGGATTGAGGGGGCCCAAAGAGTATGCCTTTTGGGGGATCCCTTTGGGAGCCCCAATGAAACTCAAAATTGGGGGGGGGGGGGGGGGGGGGAGGCGTTCGTTTTTTGCACGCAAACTGAGAATGAGGGCACCATCATCCCACGATTGATTGAGGGGGCTATGGGTCCTGCAACAACCCCCCCCAACTAATCTCATGCCTGATCTACATCCTATCTTCGCTCCTCATCGCTTGTCTCCACACGTGGAATGGCTGCCTGGTTGTGGAGATGCAGATTCAGTCTTTCTCTCTCCTACATAGAGGTACTTCATGTGGCAAGAATTAAGAAGAGAATCAGGAGATGGATGCTTGTCCGGGAGGCACTGGATTGTTCCAAGAGGCTGAGGAGGCTGAAGGCTAAAGATCTATGCTGAAATCCATGGCTGGTTGGTCGATAGACAGTCCCAATTAAATATTCAAAAAACTCGAAACATGCAAAAAAGGTGGTATCCTCTATTTTATGAAAGAATTTTTCTTGTTTTTGATCATTCATGGTCTAAATAGTGTGCACATGAGTTGAAATTTTATTTGAATGTTCCTTGCATTATGTTTGAGGGCTGCAATCATTGTTATGTAGAGCCCATATTGATTTACAACAATTATAAATTATCAAAACTCGAAAAAACACCAATTTTGGTAAAAATTGATAGTTTCTTTGATTTTGAGTGGGAAAAAATGAGTAGACATGGGATAAAATAATGAAAATTTTTGAATTTCAATTCCAATGATCAGTCATCAGAAAAAAACAAGAAAATGCCTATTTTCTATTAAAAATAAATAGAAAAATAAGGAAAAAATGGGTTTCTTACGTTTAAAAAAATGAAAAAATGAGATTCATGTATGTGAATGTCTGATGGGGTTGAATCATGAGGTTAAGCCTCAATTTGACCCTTGTACTTTCTGTTAAAGTGTGTATTTATTTGTTTTATATACAAAAAATGACATAAAAGAACCTCTACACCTATGTAACGCAGTAAAATTTAAACGGTGAGGGGGAGGATGATGTTATACAATTGTTTAAGCGCTGAAATAATACAAAGTCTGATGGTTCTCTTTATGCATAACATTTAGGATACGGTTTATTTGGAAATAATGGATCTAGCAGCATGAGGTTCGCCTTGGTGCTAGGTTCCTGCAATGCAGCATTGCGTATTAGCGGAAATTCATCTGAAGGGATGTTTTTGCATGACATATAGGCTGATTTCAAACCATAATTATTTGTGCACAATAAGGCATCCACCATTGCATGAATCATACACATGGTATCTATTCCTAGCATGCATAGCAATTGGTTGAAGTATAAATGACCCACGTTAGAGAGAGTAAGCCACCCAAGCTGAAGGTCTGGACGATGGGTCCAAGGGGACAACTAAGTGAGGACTGGTACATTCCTGGAACGATATAATATTGGTATGAAGAGCGGAGTCTGTTTTGTATGTGTTATATGTGTTAGCAACGTATCGAGGGGCCAATCCCAAGGTATAGGAGGGTCACAGTGGGGCCACGGCAATCAGCCGAGGGGTGCCTCCTATGTTGTTCTACCTGGTGAATTACACCAAAATGTGTAGGGTCTCCCTCTGAGGAATCTGAGAAGGCTAAGTGTTGGACTACAAACATGATACAAATGCAAAATGTACATACATGGTAGGGCAATGTGCCCTGACGCTCCTGATCGCGAGGCCAAGGGGTTGTCTTGTGCATGTCAGAGGTCCGGCTAGTGCTATAGCCAGTGCAGGCCCATTTTAGGTCCCATCAACCACCAATAGATACATTCTAGGTAGGCCCCTAAATATCTGCATACACAACATCAAGTATATTCTTGCTTACATCTCTATCATGTGAAAACGGTTGCCTTGCTTACTCAAATTGACATCTTCACAAAATTTATGTAATTCTACAACTCTGAATGTAGAAAGACTTGTAGCTAACCCTTTGGACTATATTAATCTTAGCCTTTGCAGATTTACATGTCCAATATGGTTGTGTCATATTTCAATGTTTGCAACGACCACACCTTTTCCTTTAGCATATATAGCAGTATTTATAGCAAAAATTCTAGCACCCAAAGTAAATATATGGCCAACTTTGATTTCTCTTTTGCATGAAATCTAACCTACAACCCTTGCTCTACCATTTGACCAACATATACTAAATTATTTATGATGAATTGCACATATAAAACATCTAACAAATTTTTTTTGACCATCATGTAAGGACAATGGAACTTTATTAATATGTGAAATTGGATGACATGAATTATCACACATCTCTACATAACCTAGATTTTGTAAATTATGCATCTCTCCAAATCATTCAGCATGGCTAATCATAGGACTAGGCGCACTTGAATCAACATACCATACATCATTACATGTCCCTTTTTCTTTAACAACATTCATCATATGCTACATGGCAAACAAACATTCACTTTTTTCATCATTTTATCTTAAAGACGATGCATAATTTCCTTACTGCAACTAGCCATTACGAATGTCATCCTTTTTACCAAAACAAAGGGTTGTAATATGACTTGTTCTTCCATAATAATGGCAAACAATACTAGAATTGTTGGAACCTTTGTTTTGCTGTCCACTTCTTCCTCTGGAGCTCCCCTTGCCTCTAGAATGACTATAGCCTTCGAAAATATGTATATCACCAAATTATTGTTTTCACTTGCTATATTGGTCACTATTAGCATGTCCCATACCACAACCTCTTGAAGAGGATTTGCCACATCCCCTTCCTGAAATCGAGCAAAATGCTTTGTAATCGGTGTTAGTACAATTGCCGCAGGAATGATGATGAGCATACTTAGAGCCGACATAGAAAGACATTAACATCACTTTTGACATTCAGTGCTTAGGTTACAGATTGATACGCATTCATAGCATAGCGATCAAATAGAAAATGTACTCAAGACTCAATTCAATATGTATATTGCTAAAGTCAAAATCAATACATCAATCAAGGACCAAATGGTCACAATATAGTTCTCTGAAAACGAAGGGAACTAAAAAACTGTAAAATACAATGATCAAGGTAGTACTATTGTTGAACACAAGGGCTGGGGGACATTACAATATAAGCTCTGATGTTAGAGAGCACCTAGGTTGCTAGTCAAAGAAGACTTAGTAGAAAGACTTAGGAAGAATATGGGATGGTGCAAGAGGACCCTTTGATGCTTGGCCTCTAGGGCTATGCATATGCTCAAACAATAGTGATTTACTCCCTTCCTTTATATAGGTTGTTGCCTCCTGTAGTAGGACATTCTCTCTGCCCATGTGTTGTGGTAAGTAGGCTTTACTACATTTCTTAATATACCACTAGCAACTCTTGGCTTTAAATGCCACTAACTCACACCACCTTTACCATTGGCATGCATGGTGGACTCAGACCCACAAAGTTACTTGTTGCTGATGTTGATGCCATCCTTTGTGCCAGGTGCATCATGAGCTTGGAACTCATTTGATGGTGGAGGTGGGGGTAAAAGGGCCTGTGGTTGTGGAAAAGGAGGCAATAGGGGGTGAGGTGGATTGGGATTGGGTGGGGGACAAAGTCTAGGTGGATGGCGGAGTGGCAAGAGGGGATTGTATTAGAGGTGGTGCTACTATAACTATAGGTCAATGAAAGTCTAGAGAGGAGGCTATAGAACATTGTGATATATGAGCTTTATTGCGGGCTTCTCTAGGTAAATGGAATTGAGCCGGATTTTCTGCTGTAGATGGTGGTCCCATTCAAAAGTGATCCTTGTACAAGGCAGGCCTAGAATTCTTCTAGTTTGAGTTTATGTCGAGACTCAACACTTAGGAGGATATAGATTTGGTGCCAACATTTGAGGGAGAGGGCCTCATATTGAATCAGATGGCTTGGAGTTGGGTGATGCTAGTAAGCTTCATGATGTCAGAGGTGCAAGTAGAGGTGTTTTCAAAGACTAGATCTTTCAGATGGGAATCACTGCTTCCCTAATTCTCACCTAGATCATCCAAGTTAGGGGATTTGGTTGCCGGGTTCTAGAGTGGTTCTTGTCTTGACTTTGCCCTTAAACTAGAGTTGGGGTACTTTGTGAGCACTTTGGGGTAGAGTGTGAGTGTGCTAAATCCTAGCAGGGGCAAGGAATGTTGGCCTTCTTCATCTTTGTCAATGCTCACAGAGGGTGGTGTCCTTTTGGTAGAGTTGCTACGAGAGGGAAATATTGGCTTGCTTGAGGCACTCCACATGTGCCACCAAGTCTTAGTACTATTGATGTTGCTGCCTGGTCAAGAACCCATTGATGAAGTGCAAATACTAGTGGGCCTTCTGCCAGCCAACTGACTTTAGGGGGGATGATGATGAGCTACTGGGACAAGTTGGTAGAGAGGGGGTCGCCATAAGGGAGGTGCTACACATCACCTTGATGGTTTTGATGGTGGAGTGTCTGCTTGGCCTCCACAATGATGCAATCCAAGAGAACATGCACCGAAGCAATAGGCATATCAAGGGAAGAAGAAAAGAGCAGCTACCTTTATTGAGACACTGAAGGCCTTGAATACACGTAGAGAGCCTCAGGTAGGATAAGGTCATCAAGCTTATCTAGTGTTCATCAATTAGGTTCATCAATTGGTGCTCATTGTTGGTGCTGAGACCAAAGAGGGCTTCCATGGTGGAAGTGGGGAGGGATGGGGGGTGTTGTTTACCATGGGCAGGCAAGTAGAGAATCCTCTTGACTCTCTTAGTAGAGAGCTTGCATGTATTGCTCTAGATCTTCACAATGGAGTGACTAATTAGTTGCTCCAGGATGGATTGTGTTTCGGGGGGTGACAGGGATCTAGCTCCATGGGAGGTTGGCAAACTAGAGATCTACATGGACTCGATCCATGCTTGGGAATCAATCATCACCATGGATTGGTGTAAACTCCTTAGTCGTAAGCTAGAGGGATGCCATGGCAAAGAGAAGAAAAGGATGCAAGAGATAGAGAGGGTGAAAAGAGGTGAATAATAGATGTGCACAAGTGTTAGGTGCAAATGAGGGTGTTGAGGAAGAGTACTTTCTAGGTGAAAAGACATTGGCCAATGCATGTGTGCCATGCCAGTAAAACAAACCATAAGAAAACATGCTGAGGATGGGTATTTCAAGATACTAGGGCACTGTCGGTCGCATTTATTGATGAGTGGGTTTCATAAATGAGCACCACCTTAGCACAGCTAGGGACTTCTAAGAGCCATTTGATTTGGATACAGGTGACCAATGGGCAGAAATGCCAAAATCCAATGATAAAGCAGAAGTAGGAAAATTTGGTGTTATAAAAAATGGGCACTAGAGGCTGTCAGCATGATAATGGTGGAGTCTAAATATCTATTGATAGGATTCGGTAGTAGCTTACCTTGTAAATTTGTTAAATAGAATGAAGTAGTGCTGAAATCATAAAAGGCCTAGAAAGGATCGCTCCTTTGGAATTTAAGCTTGCTAGAAAGTTTTCCCATTTGTATCTTAAAGAGAGGATGAGTTGACTCTTCTTGAACATTGGTTTCTTGGATAGTTGATCTACTCAATGTTTTCTGCTGGGCTTGGATCTCAGACAAAAGATATGTAATGTAGATCTGGTATTCTTCTAATTGCAATATGGCTTCCATCCAAAATGGAAGTGACTCTATTGGTGGGGTCTTTGACCGCGAGTTGGAAACTCAAGACTACAAATTCTAGGGGGTAATGACTTCCAAGCTTAATGCTAGTTTGTACATAGTCATGCCAATGGCGACTTTGAAGGATATCTAGAAATCCCATAGTGTTGCAATAAACTTAGTATCCTAATCTTTTATGTTTTGATTTAGCAACTTGGTTAAGATCTTATGCAAGACCTTGTTGGTGGATTCAGCTAAGCCATTAGCTTGTGGGTAGTAAGGAGAAGATTTATTATATATAATAAAAAAGAATGATGTGAGATTTTTGATTACCTTACTTACAAAATGTGTACCTCTGTCATTGATAGGTTTGATTAGAGTGCCATATCTTATGAAGATATCCTTAAAGAGACATTTGACAACTAACTTCACCATGTTTTCTGGTAGGGCCCATGCTTTGACTCATTTGGTATAATAATCTATTTATGTGGGAGCTTCTCGCTTGATTGCCAAGACCCACGGACCGCTTATCGTTTCAAGCATTTCAAGCCAAGTGCAATGGCTACCTCTCACATAGCCATATGCGCTCTCACACCTATGAGTGCAATGAGCTTACCTCCATGCTCTATCGAACTGCCTCCTCCCTCAAGCACTCTGGTAGCTCCACGATCCAAAGTGCAACCTCAATTCTCAAGCTCCAAGCAAGAAGAGAAGAGAAGATGGAGAGCTTCTCCACCATGGTCTCTCATCCTCACACAGTTACTCCCTCACACTCCCTCTCTCAAGCACAACCTCAAGCAAGCAAGAACAAGAAGAAGAAGAGAAGAGGAGAGCTAGTTTTGGCCACACATAAGAACGAGCTTCTTCATTCACTTTTTACCTTTTTATACATAACCCTAATCCCCTTTTTGGGCACCCATCCCTTTTCCACATGCCTGGCCATTTTAGCCTAGGTCCTCTTTTCCTATTCCCTTCCTATTTGCATTGTGCCTTCAACCATGCCCATCTACATTTACAAATTGCACAAGAGGGAGCATGTCACTCTTTTACAAAGGATTTAGAGTGCACCTTAATATTTAACATGTGTCTTTCTTCTTTTGTGCTCACCCTAGACTTTTAAGGTTGTCCTTGTGCTTTTGGCCTTTTTTCCTCCTATTTCTTTAGTTGGGTCACCCTTTTCTGCTTTGCCCTGCATCTTTTTAAATTTTATTTTTTCTTTCTTTGCATTGGGGCTAACATTACTCCCTCCTAGACGAGTGCCAGTCCCATGGCACTTGTTGTGGGCACTTGTTGTTGATGAGGGATCGAGTGATTGAAGGGTTTCCATGTGGGTCAATGATGGGGTGTTGTGGAGATTAGATGGGGTGAAGAAGCACCATAAAATTCAATGAGAGATTGCAGAGGTCAAGGATAGATTTGATTGGGTAACGGGGGCCTTTGATGTCAATGGTTGATCAGAATTGTTGATTGTACGTGAAAAAGAAAAAGGAAGTGCGCTATGTGGGGGTGTGTCTACCTTACCGTGCAATACATGGTGTCCAGTGCCAGTGAGACTAAAAGTTGGGTTGGAACTATAGCAGAAAAGGCTGTGGTGCTATCCCACACTTGAGGACCTAGCTTGTGTATGAGGGGAGGTACTATGGGTATGACTTAGGGAGACATGTCTAACCATAGGTGAGCACAAAATCCCTAGGTGTGTCTTGATGTACCCTAAGTATGAAGTGGGGGAGTAGAGAGGGGCTAGGGGGTTAGGCATGGAGCCGGTTGACCAAGGCCACCAAATATATCTAACTTGGGAACCCCTAGGTGTAGTGGTTGTGGCACTCTGATATTACATGAGAATTCCATTTCGTTCTTTTCTTGTGCTTCTTCTCTGTCTTTTCTTGTCCTTTTCTCCTTTCTTTTTCTCTTTTCTTCTCTTTTCTTTTCTCTCTCTCTCTCTCTCTCTTTTGACACATAATACATGGTGAGAAACTATACTAGGCATCATCCTTATGATCTTCAAGGGCTGTGCTACGAGGGGGCCTAAGGCACTTGGTAAGGAAGGATCTACTCTGCAAGTAGCCTTTTATATTAATGTGTACATTTAGAGGTGTCTGTACTTGATGAAGCGGCTATCATTCATATCTTCTAGGGTGGCTATGTAAAAAGAAGGCAGGAGTGCGGCCCTCATCATTAGACGGCAGGTCATCATGTAGCTATCAATACCTACATTTAGATAAAAAAAGAGTGGTGAGAGTCACGGGCCTCTTCTATCATGGGCTTTTGTTTGAGAAAAATCCTAAGTACCCTAAGATAATTACATGTGTGGTAATAAAGGTAGGGTCGAGACAGGATGAGAATTGATCGAGGAAGTGCATGATGGATGGGAAAATGCCCCGCTCAGTGAATATTAGGTACTCCTCAGGGCTTTGTGCATTCACATTATAGATCCCTGGAAAGTCGTATCTGCCATGCATTTTTGGGTTGTAATCTATCCCTATTCTCCGTGGATATAACATGTAGGTAGGGTCGCTATGCTCGTCTAGTATGGTGTCGCAAAAGGCCATTCAAGCATCAAGGTTGGTTTCCTAGATGCATCGCCACCATTGTGGTTGGGCCTTATATCCGTTGTTGGTAGTCTTTGAAATCTCCCAAACCTTGTCTTGCCAATAATCTATGGGCTCTCCTTGCCACCTTGTGGGGTATCTTCTTCTCTCCTCTATCCATTTGATTGTTGAGAAATAGAAAAATGATGTATGCTCCAAGAAGAGCTGTCCTGAATCCCATATGCACAGTGAGGAGAGTGAAACAACTCAAAGTCTATAAAGCATTGTACTTGACTATGAAATGAAACAATGTCATGATGCTTTGTACTTTTAGTTAAGTGTAGTGTCATTGTCGATCTTACACAAGATTGTGTTTATGAGTCCAAGCTAATCTATGTTGGAACCTAATTCACTTGTGTAACAATTTGTCTCTACTTATTCATGTCATTATGAGTTTGGTCTTCATCTTTCATCCACCATAGCTTGTGTCATGCTCTAGATCTGCAGCTTTTCACATGGTATCAGAGCCCAGTTGGGCATGGCACAACTCATACTCTGAATCTCTAGTCTCCCTTCACCTTTGGTGATCTCTAACCAGCTCACATTCAGCTCATATCTCCAATTTCAACTTCAAATCTCAATTGGACCTTGTGGCAGCCATAGCCAGACTGCACCTACCCACCTTGGAGCTCTTGGATCTCTATCTACAGGCCATATCTTCAAGTGATTCCTTTTGGAGGTATCTTCTCTTACTCAAGACGCTTCATCCTAGCACCTCAATCGACGACATTACTGCTTCCCAACTCCAGCATTACAGAAATCGAAACACGATGTCCTGTCTGTGCCTGTCCACGGTCGTACTGTTGTCGCCAATCATACAGTTTGCGATCGACCCTGTGAGCATAGGGCTTTTGAAGCTCACCATGAAAGCCTACTCTCCATGCAATATCTTGGGCAATGGTCAACTCATTGAGCTGCACGAACTGAAAGAACAGTCAGTTGTCTGAAACCCTAGAGGAAGCTATATCCAGAAATTTGAAAAGATTGGCAACCTTGTTCCTTTTCTCATTACCATCATCAACAGTGATTTTAATCACTGAGGAATACTCTCTAAAGTTCATTACTATTCTGGAAGTGTCCAAGGAAGTTGAAAAGCCATCCACGAAGTTCCTGAGAGAAAGCAGATCAAGTACCGACAAGTATCCATTAACATTCAACTAGTGTTAATTTGACACTAATTCTCTTGTGTCTCTTGACACATTAAAATACAATCTTTTTCTGGTTAACTGAAGTTTAGCAACATGGTAGAGATTGAGCAAATAGCTAAATTCAATGGTGAAGGATTTCATGCATGGAAGGAAAAGACCATGTATCACCTGATGCGAAAGGACTTATGGGACCTGTTTGAAGATGATGCAAATAACAAGAAGGAAGATGATGAAGATGGGTTCGTTGAAGAAGACTAGTTCAAATCCAAAGAATGGAAGAAGATGAATAATAAGGCACTAGGCATCATTTCCTGGGGACTAAGTGACGATGTGCTACATCATATATCTGGCATTAAAAATGCTAGAACCGCTTGGGAGGAACTTGATAGAATGTTTGGTACCCAAGCAAAGAACTCAAAGATAAAACTCCTCATGCAGTTTTATAAACTAGATATCAAAGACAATGCTTCTATGACCATACACATTAATAAGTTTAAGAGTTTAAAAACCCAACTTGCAACTCTTAAAAAGAATATTGATGAAGATGAAGCAGTAGCCGTACTGCTTGCAAGTGTAAACAAGGATCCATATGAGAACCTTGTGTCCACTCTAAGTAATGTTCTGAGTCTCTCACTCAAAGATATTGAGCACTCATTGCTTGATGAAGAAAGCAAATTTAAAAGCAAAGATGTAAAAGAAACCAGCTCAAGGGAAAACCTCTTATACACTAGAGGAGCTACTGGACCCAAAGGAAGAGGTCGAGGATTCAACACCGACAACAGAAGTCGGATGACATGTCATTATTGTGGTAAAACTAGCCATATTGTTAGTGAATGCTTCCACAAGAAAAGAGCATAGCAGATGCAGAATGACCACCACCAAAGTCAATTCATGAATGAAAAAGAAGAAAAAGAGACTTTCGCTACCATCAACAACTCTAACAGATTGTTTTAAGGAATTTGTTCCCATAGTGGATCTTTCTGATTTGACTTTGTAAAAAACCCTACAAAAAATGTGCAATTTCAAGCCTTAGCTTGACTAGGCTGCCATAGAGCTAGTCTCCTGGTCCATCTTTGTATGCAGGGGGGACAAAAGCCAGCAAGGGTAGAGATTCATCATTTGAGGGGGGGTGTTGAGAAATAGACAAATGATGTATGCTCCAAGAAGAGCTGTCCTGAATCCCATTTTTCACTTGATGAGAGTGGAACAACTCAAAGTCTATAAAGCATTGTACTTGACTATGAAATGAAACAATGTCATGATGCTTTGTACTTTTAGTTAAGTGTAGTGTCGTTGTCGATCTTACACAAGATTGTGTTTATGAGTCCAAGCTAATCTATCTTGGAACCTAATTCACTTGTGTAATAGTTTGTCTCTACTTATTCATAGTGTCCTAAATCCCATATGCACAGTGAGGAGAGTGGAACAACTCAAAGTCTATAAAGCATTGTACTTGACTATGAAATGAAACAATGTCATGATGCTTTGTACTTTCAGTTAAGTGTAGTGTCATTTTCGATCTTACACAAGATTGTGTTTATGAGTCCAAGCTAATCTATCTTGGAACCTAATTCACTTGTGTAACCGTTTGTCTCTACTTATTCATGTCATTATGAGTTTGGTCTTCATCTTTCATCCACCATAGCTTGTGTCATGCTCTAGATCTGCAGCTTTTCACATTGATCCCCAGCCATTGCACAAGTCTAATTACCTACTCCATCACCCTTAGAGATAGAACTCTATCTAAAGAATGAGAGTAGTGGAAAGAGAACTTGAAGGGTTTCCAAATAGCCAGTTCTAGGCCCAGTTTACAGGGTGGCATTCCTCTTTTTGTGGGACCTGGACCTTAGGAACTTGCTTCGGCCTTACTTTGAGTCTTCCTTGTGCTAGCTCTACTTGCTCTCCCTACTTGTGTTTTCTTTCCACAACCCTCTCAAGGGTGGCTTCCTCACCGTGCTCTTCCGTGTGTGCTTTACATCGGCTATGTTGGGCTTGCCACTTGAGAGATTGTTCTTCTTTGTCTTGGCCTTGTTCAAAGTCTAGCTCTTCTTCTCTTACTAGTTTCGTTGGAGCTGCAGTAGGTGGTTGAGCTAGTTGTTTTTGTTCTCCAAACCCTAACTCCCCTAGCTTCTTTGTTGAGAGCCCAGTAGCCTACCTCAAGTATTGTTGTTGTTGCTTTGTGCTTAGACTAGTGCTCTCTTTTAGTACTCTTTCATGAAGGCCGTATCTCAAGGCTTGTCTTGTAAGTTTTAGCTTCCTTCGCAAGCCTTCCATGGTATCTTCACCCTCGGCTTGAGTAAGATGCAGAGTTGTGTTCAAAAAGGCCTGATGTTAGACCTCAAGACCTGCCTCTATTGCTTTTGCCCCTAGCTAGTGCCATGATTCATTCACTTTTTTCCAAGGCGAGTCATTCAATGAGATCTCTCAGTCTTCAAGCGGTCTGTTGCTCCCACGCCGTGGCCTTTTTGCTCATCCTCTCTACACCTTGATTCTAGTATTGAGATAGCATCATGACCATTTGTTCTTGCTCCTTCCAGATGTTTAGCATTTTCTCTTTTTTTTGCTTGAGGTGGTTCAACTACTTTGCCAATCGTTCTCATTCTAAGAGGGCCATCTAAATTTGGTTTTCCATCTCTGTTAGTTTTTTGGTTGCCACTTTCTCTTTGTGCCTTGGCCTCACACAGTTCCTTCAGCAACTCTTCCTTTTGTTGTTTCTCATTTTTCTGCACTTTTCATAGGCTTGGGTGTCCTAACCCTTTCTAGCTCCTCAATAAGCTCGTCTTCGATTCTCTTTAGCTGGTTGAGGTACTCTTGCATCTGCTCATTTTGCTCTACAGGAAGACCAAAAAGTCCTCCTCCAACATCACCTGTTCTCTGCTTCCCTCGCCATGGGGCTCTTTTGTGACTTTCCCCTCTAATTTCCCTTCTATTTCCTATTTGGCTTCCAACTCTTTCCTCAAGTCACTTATCTACCTTTGCTGGGTGGATGGCTATTTGGCACATTTTTTCAAGTTGGTAGATTGAGAATGTTTCCTTTTCAGTTTCGAGCTCCACCCATGCTGCCTTCCTCTCCTCTTTTATTATTTCTAGCTGGCCTAGCAATTCCTAGATGTACTCATTGTACTGCATCAACCCTGGTATGGTTGAGGGTATGGACATGGTAAAGGCTTCTAGCCTAGCCTTCTTCGGGTCCTTCCTAGACTTAACATCCACAACGGCATGCCTCTTTGTTCCTACTATGGGGGACTCCTTCACTGGGTGCTGGTCTAAGATGTTGCATCATGTTGACTAGATATTGCACCCAAGCCATCATGTTGCTTTGGTCCACTGTAGCATTCATGGCTTCTTGGGTGGTAGTAGCAGTGGAAACCATGATGGGTGGGGGCGGCTTTAATGGGACCTTCCCTTTGCCTTCCACCATAGGTCCTCTAGCCACTTCTACTATGAGCTGGTTCCAACCGCATCATCTAGGCTTCTTCTGGCTAGCTCTTTGGCGCTGGTGGAGGGTTGCTCAACCAATAGCCTGATGGCAAGAGCCATTTGCTCATCCTCTTCTCTCCTTAGCCTTTCCTCCTCCTCTTATAGCTTCTTTCTTTGTTCTTCCTCCATCCATTAGGATTCTTCCTTTGCCTTCCATAGGCATTCCTCCTCTTCTTTTCACTTCTTCTTCTTGCTTGGAATTTCTAGCATGATTTTCTTCTGCTCCCCCTAGCTTGATGGGACCAAACCCTTCCTTCCTTGCTCACTCATGGTCCTTTCAATGGACTCCTCCTGTTGCTATTGAGCTCGGGGTTGAACTCCCTTCTTTCTTGAGGATTGCTCTGCCTTCTCTTTCTGTGACTTACTCGCTTCTTTGTTTCCCACCTTTCTTGCTTTTGGAGATGTTGATGGGCTTTGTGGGACTAGGGAGAGGTACTGCTCTTGGATGGGAGATTTCTTTGGAGTCTCCCCTACTTTCTCTTCCCTTCTTGTCTCTCCCATGGTTTCTTGGATGATGGCGGTCAGCACCCCTCCAACTATCAAGGATGCTTTTGATGCATGCATTTTTCACTATGATTCAATTGTGGTGGCTGGTGACTTCTCTCCTACATGTCTCTGGTTTGATGACAATGCTTTGGATGATGATTTAATCATCTTGTGGACATAGGCATTCGGGTTTACTTAATCTAGGGCCCCTATTGCAATACTTTCAAGCATGGGCACTAGAATCCAAGACATGAGGCTATTGTATCGGTGAGACTGGAAAATATGGGTGCATCATCTTGGCCTGTAACTGGATGGCAGGGTTAGGGATGTTTGCTAGATTGATCCCGTCATTGGTGTGAACCTTTGTCTTGAGCATCCTCAACATGCTATAGATGCCCCTCTTTGGTCTCTTCCCCTGTGTGTTGGCCAACCTTAAGGCCTTCTCCACTATCTCTATGCTAAGCGCAACTTCTATCCTTTTAGGGGAGCCTTTCTTCTTGACAATTATTGTGCCATTGTTCTTCCTTGTGTCAAAGGTTCTTAGGAATTCCATGTATTTTCCGTGGTCAATCTTTTGGCCCACCGTCTCTACGTATTTGTGGAGATTGCATTGGTTGACTATTTGTCTCACCACTCCTTCCAAGTTTAGCAACTCTTCCAACTTGTGGTACTTCAACTGGTTGTAGACTTATGTTTCAGTGGGCCAGTCGGTACCTATTGTGCTCTTCCTCTAAGAAGGAAAGTTGGCCTACCATCACAAGTTCTTGTTATGGCACAATAGCTTACAATTAGATCCTTTGAGAGTACTTTTTGCAAAAAAGGAAAAAATATAAGATCAAACATTATGGAATGGTGCAAGGTTTCAGTAATAAAGAATGGAAACTTTGTATACTTCAAGCAACCCACACATTCCAAGCACGAATTCCATGAAACATTTTCTTCAAGTACAAGTTTCCTTTATTCATTCTCTTTTGCTTTTGAACCTTTTTTTGCTTTTGAAAATCAGTTTGAAGTTCTGAAGTTCAAGTCATGTTTTCTTTTCCACCATTTTCCCTCCCCTTCTAGAATGATGAAAATCCTTCCTAGGATTGGAGGATGGAGGGTTAAAGTGCATGCTTGCTGTACTTTACTTTATCATGAGCCAATCATAGAAGTTTGGGTTATACTACAAGTGGGCATGAATGTCCATGTTTTGAGGCTTGGGTGGTGTTTGAGTGATCCGATTATCCGGAATCAGATGTTCGTACCCAATTCTGGGAATCGGACCCTATCAGGTGTATCTGATTCCGACATTTGTGGTTCTAGACAAGGTGAAAATCGAATCGCTAGCAGTAATCCTAGGCATGCCAAGCCACACAAACTTTCAGAATGCAAGAATAGACAAGGGGCAAGATTTATATATACCTGATGCAGCTGGAAAGCACTTGTATGCGACTATTGATCCATGCTTTGCCCTGGAACTCTCTCTTCTCTCTCAAGCTCTCTCTCACTCTCACACACTACTAAGATTGAGATTAAGCCTTCACCCCCTCTTCCTTGGGTTTTAACCCCTTGTTCTAGTGCCTGACTGTTGCCTTGTTCGTGCCCTTGCTCTGTCAATGGATTTCAACCCCTTTTTCCCCTTGTTTTTGCCATGTTTTGGGCATGTTTACTATAGTAATCCTAAAGTGATTCACTTCGATTTTCATTCACTTTTTGAGTTTATATACAAGTCCTAAATCCCTTGGGCACCTATCCCCTTTTTTATATGACCGAGTGTCTTTCTAAGGTCCTCTTTTCCTATTCCCTTCACTTTACCTTATCCCTTTACCTATGCTTGTCTAGATTTTACAATTTGCATAGGAGAGAGCTTGGTGCTCTTTTACAAAATTTTAGGGATGTCTTTCATTTAAACTTGCGCCTTCTGTTGTTTACATTTTTTTGAGATTGCTTTTGCGCATTTTGCCTTCTCTCCTCTTGTTGACTTCATTGGGTCCGCATTTCAAAATTTTCTTGGATTTATTTTTGTTTTTCTTTTTTCTTGTCCTATATTGGGGTTAACACCTTCCCAGTATCTTGGGTAACTCGTATGACTCTCAAGGTTGTACTCCTACTGGTGGGTTCATTTTCAGCTTGATCACCCTTAGTGTGCTCCTTGTTAATCCAACAGTTTGCAAATGTGCGACATTATACACTAGCAAAGCAAATTGATGTGCATTGTGCAAAATCAGGCTTTCTAGCTTTCACATCTGCTTAAATGCCTACAATGCCAAGTATGACCTTTGATGAAGGCAATTGCGTCCAATCAATTTCCTATTCTTGCTACTTTTGGAGGGGGTTTTGATTACTCCTCATACTTGAAATGGGGTCCTCTACAATTCGTGAGACGTGTGGTCTAATGGCCATTCAACTAAGTGAGTCAACTTGGGTCTCTATTCACAGTAGCAGCCAATGGTTAGTCCCTTTCAGCCCCCCTCCCCCTCGAACTACTAGGCCAAGTTTTTTGATTGTAAACAATTTTATGGTTTCACCTAGTAATGGTCCCAACTTCATCTTGGTCGTTGGTCAACTATTAATAGGCCCTAACAAGTCCCATAGTGGTTCAACCAATAGTGATTGACTTGGGTTGAAGTTCAAGAGTGAAGTAAACTATGAAGCCTAGGAAAAGGGATAAAAAGCACTGCAGTTCACGAGCAAAGCAACTATGAAGCCTAACAGCACATGCGAATTTCACTTGCACGTGAACGGCCCTAAAGTGAAACATTCTCATAATTTTCAGATATGAATATAAGCAAGGGACTTATATATAATATTATCTCGTTTAATTGAAAAAAAGATTATGAAAATTGAAAATACGGAGTGTTATCTGGAGGAGGAGCAAAAGGCGAGCACATTTCGTCTCTCGCGCGCGCGAGAGGGAGAGACACACACACATTCGGTAGAGAGTGTGTGTGGTAAGAACAAGGATGGTAGCCTCCTACCACGGAGGGAGCCTCTCAGTGGGCTTCCAAGATGGTCTATCGTATTCCACTGCCTCTTGCTCAGGTTCTTTGCTGTATAAATAAGTGTTTGATTCTTTTTTGGTCATCATCATTGCAAGCTTGGGGCGTCCCTATGTACCAACTGTGTGCTTCCTTCTGTAGGAGATAGCTTCAAAGGAGAGCAATTCTGGGTCGATAGCTTTACTGCTTCTCATTACCTGTGGGATCACCACAAGCTCAAAGTAAGTGCCCATATTTCTGTTCAATTTCTGGCCAATTTGATGCCTTTCGCAGTCCGATTGCGTTGCTTGACATTACTGTGATGGAGATGAACAGAGTAAACCTTGCAAACACAGGTCCGCACTTCACACTTGTCAGCGACCGACACGAGTCAATGCATGGTATGACACCAGTAGGACAAGCACTTTGGTCAGTGAGGAGCAGTTCACAAAAGAAGAAACAGGTGGAACGGAGAATTTAGATCCTCTTGAAGCTCCAATGGCCTTTGCACTCAGCACTGTACCTGGTGAAGAAATGTACGTGCCTGATGTGCAATTAGAATATGACAGTGATTGGGAAACTCTAAGTGTTGAGGAGGTGCTGGAACGCATGCCGGATTTGGCACTCAAGGAAGACCTTCTGGCAAAGTGTATCTGTGTGCTCCAGAAGGGCAAGAGGAGTGGAAATAAAAGCTATGCAATTCAAATTTATATACACATCTGTGCAAATGGGTTTGATAGTCGCAGAGTTCTCGGAAGCTACCTCATTGCAATGTTCGTTGAATGTGGGAGCTTACACTATGCCAAACAGGTTTTCGATAAGCTGTCCTATGCTAATCAGTATGCTTGGACTTATCTGATACAAGGATACCTTCTTTATGGGGACCCACAATATGCCCTTTACTTGCTGCTACAGATGCGACAAGCTGGCATCCTGTATAGCAAGTACACTTTTGTAGCTGCACTTGATGCTTGCACCAGATTGAAACTTGTGGATAGAGGCCAAGAATTGCACACCCAGGCAGTTATAGAGGGTCTTGAAAAGAATTTGTCAATTGGTAGAGCTCTGGTACATTTCTATTCGAAATGTAACCTGTGTGCAGAGGCATCTGATGTATTTGATAATCTTGCAGTTCACGACACTCTTTCATGGACTGCAGAGCATAATAAGTTCCATTATGAGAAAGAATCACCAGATCAGATGGATGATACCCAAGCCAATGGTGTGCCCCCCACTATTGCCACTTTTATCTACAGCTTGAAAGCCTGTGCTAGTATGAGAGATTTGAATAGAGGTCGAGGATTACATAGTGAGATTATCAAACAAGCTTTTGATGGAAGTCTTTACGTTGGCAATACTTTGGTGGATATGTATGCGAAGTGTGGTTCAATGACTGAAGCACGCAAAGTACTTGAAATTTTACCAATCAGAGACGTAGTCTCATGGACTGCACTAATTACTGGGTATGTTAACAAT
This sequence comes from Lygodium microphyllum, assembly GCF_053477565.2. Lineage (NCBI taxonomy): Eukaryota > Viridiplantae > Streptophyta > Polypodiopsida > Schizaeales > Lygodiaceae > Lygodium > Lygodium microphyllum. The sequence goes on along the minus strand of NC_141155.1, from coordinate 20,175,803 downwards.
GCTCTTGGTGCAGATGCACTAAAGTGTTTGGACCAATTGCGATTTGATGGAGTTGCTCCCAATACTTTTACGTATGTCAGCTTCTTAAAGGCCTGTGGCAGCATACGGGCAGCAGAGAGAGGTATTGAGTTGCACTCAGACATCACCAAGGAGGGACTTGATCTAGATCCGGTAGTCTGCAACAGCTTGGTGGACATATATGCAAGATGTGGCTTGCTTGCAGAAGCACAGGATGTGTTTGACAAGCTGGCACTTCGAGACATAATTTCGTGGACTTCATTGATTTCAGGCTATGCAGAATGGGGCTCTCCGGAAAGAGCACTGCAATGCACGTACCAGATGCAACTTGAGGGTCTCTCTCCTAATGTTGCTACATTTGCTTGCTGCTTGAATGCTTGTGGCCATTTAAAAGTGTTAACAGTGGGTTACACATTGCATGCTGATATGCTTGCAAGAGGGTTTGAGAGTCCCATCATCCTTGGCAATGCACTTGTGGATATGTATGCCAAGTGTGGCTCAATTGTTGAAGCAATCGCGATTTTCAACAGGTTGCTAGGTCGAGATGTGGTCTCTTGGACCACATTGATTTCTGGGTATCTGCAGCATGGGCTTTATGAACAAGCATTGGATTGTTTGGATGAGATGCAGCAAGATGGTTTGTGTCCAAATGCTGTGACATTCAGTTACTGCTTGAAAGCTTGCGGCAGTTTAGGTGACATTGATGTTGCTAGAAAGCTACATGAAGAAGTTATTAAAAGGGGATTTGACAAGAATACCTTTGTTCGCAATGCTTTGGTCGACACTTATGTTGAATGTGGGAAGTTGTTTGATGTGTAGGGCTTTGACAAGTCTGATCCAGGATATAGTTGCTACTATCATGGCATGACACTTGTCGTTCATGAGGGAGGCTAATGCGCATGCTTACATGGAGCTCCCAAAAGGGGATTTTGAAGGGAGCTAGTTTGTTTGTTCAGGGAGGGGTAATGAAATGGCAAAGATCTTCAGAACTCCCAATTTTCCCTGTTTCAGGTAAGGGAATGAAAAGCATGTGCAATATGCCCAGCATGGAAGAGTCATGTTACCTTTCATAGATGCCAAGCTATCAGCACAATCTCAGAAATCCTTGCAACCCATGTCGATTACCTTATGGTGAGTCAAGGGTCCTGGCTCAAGCATGGCCAAGATTTTGTGCAAGCATTGGCTGTCACATTCTGTTGTCTCATCCTCCACCAACAAAGTTACAACGTTCTTTCTGTTGTCATACTCGTTCCTAAGTATGCACTTGTAAGTATGCAAGGTGCATTGTACACAAATTGCTGTAATAACCTTGACAGGTGTAAAAACTTGATATCCACTTTGGAGATTATTTTATTGCAAAGCACGAACCTGCTCATTTCAAAGTTGATGCACAGAGTTGCAGCTGTGGTGTCACTAATTGGGGCAGCTCCTGCACCATTATGGCTTTTGCATTTTTTGTATCATACAATTGAGGTCATTTCACATTGTGGGTTCAAGTATTTCTCTGATGTTCAATCAACATCTTCTTGAGCTTCCTTAGATTGTGTGCAGGAGCACTTTGGTAATATCTCATTTTCTGAACTCATTTGTTGTATGATTGTCATGTTATAGATGTAAGGTCTTGCAAAGCCTCAAATTCCATTTCAAGTTAAAGGTTTGGTAAAAATGGCAGATTGGGAGCATCCCTGTCCTCGTTTTTTAGTGTCTTCTGGTTGATTCTGTGATGACATAATAGCAACACTTATGTTTAGATCAAGCTAGTTTTCATGAACATGAAGCTTTCTGTTTCAACTTACAAGTTTGACTTTCATTACCTAAATTGTTCTCAAGTTCCTAGAAAAGTGGCTTCAAATCATTGGGACATGCAGTAGGGATGGGATACTCCATGCTTGCACTCATCTTGATGCATTGTAGATGGAATCTTTTTAGAGATTTAAAAAGGCTTATGACATCATGGTTGGACATGTACCTATGAGATCCTTTGCTTTTTAAGATGTCACCATCATTTCCTACAAACTCAAGGTAAATGCAAAGTTAGTCAAGCTATGTCCTACTTTAGTGTAAAGGATACTAGATTGTTGCTGTGCAGAACCCAAATTATGTTGTAGTTATCAAAAACAGAGAATCCTGAAGGTGGCATTATAGAATATTTGACACTCAACCTTTCTAGATCATCACGCAACAATGAGTCACTTCCAACTAGGCTAAATATTCAAGCAAGAAGCAAGAGAGATACAATCCACTGTGACACATGGTGTCAATGTCTTTGGCCCAAGAATCCATGAAGCACCACATTGATTGTTGCTAAGAGGCACCTTCACGAGGGGATGAGCACCTTCAATGGTTCTCCCTTGGGTGCACGTTGACGCAATGAATGTCTTAAATGGTTCTCCATTAGTGCGGGACATGTTCCTAAGAGTGAATTATTTTTCATCTTGGGTGGAAGGTTGATGGGGATGCCTATCCTTTTCGGGCGTGAGATTTGCAATTGTGAATGTGGGTAAAGCTGTACGTGGATGATACCACAATATTCATATCTCAAATGTTGATGTCTACGTGATTTGATTATTTAATGGAATTTCAATGATTATTTGATTTATTATGGTTAGTTGCATTTATTCAGTTAATTATTTTTCAAACATGATTTTTTGAATTTTTGACAGCTAATGTCACGGATATGCCATGATCAAGTATGTGGATTAATTCATGCTTATGCCATATGAATCCACATCCCATGAAAACATACCCTTAATAGGATATCCTCAAGCCAACCATGTGAACCCACACTTGCCATGTCATTATAGAACTTTCAAGAAGATATATCATGTCATCGTCTACATCATCGATGATGTTATCATGGAACATTCTACAAGATCTTTAGCCGCTCTCCAATACCTATAAAAGGAGGGGCTCGCTATAGAGCTCATTTCTTGCCAATGCTAGTCTTGGAAGCTGAAGGAGTTGAGACCTCCAAGTAACTTGGAGTTTCAGTTCTAGTTCTTGTCTAATCATGGTACCTAGTCTTGTCTCATCTTCCATTATACTCGTGTTATCTTGTTATATTATAACCTCATAGTACGAGTTCTTGTCTAGTACTGTCTTGTATTTTGTTCATCCTATTGAGGGAGATCTTGTAATTCTGATATCTTATATCCATACCTACGGTTTTGGGTTGTGGGATCTTTTATATCCTATCAAGTCCTGTTGTTTATACCTATGGTCTCGGGTTGTGGGATTTTTCGTATTTTGTTAAGTTATCATTGTACCTTGTGTTCCTATGTGGGATTATCTTGTAATTAGAATTCTTGTAACAAATTTTGCATCTAATCTAGTCTCTTGAGCAAAGTCTAGTGCTTCCATAATAGTTTAGCAATGCAACTTTCTAACTCTATTCAGCACCATGGAGGCGATTCTTGAAAGAATCGTGACCTCTCTTCAAAACCTCCAACAACAAATTCAAGACTTGAATGAACGACATGTGCAACTTTAAATAGAATACCCTATGTTGCATCTAGGCCTTGAGCTTCAAAAGATGCAGGACTAGATTTGAGACTTGCAGAATAATAGAGGAAGTGATCAAATGATTCTGCATGTTTATTAACACCCAACAAGAGAACCTAAGATTAGCATGCCAAAGAAGTTCAATGGTGACAGTTCAAAGTTTAGGGGATTTTTGCAGCAAATAAAGCTTGATATTCTCATGCAACCTGATAGGTATGCTTTCAAGGTGGGATTCATTGGGACTTTTCTTTGTGGTCAAACTTTATTATGGTTCGTCCCAATCTTAGAAAAGAATATGCAAGTACTTTATAACTATGAGGCATTTCTTTATGAGCTCATTTCCACATTTGGAGATGTAGACATTGGTTGAGTAGTAGAAGCAAAACTTCGAAAGCTACGATAAGATAACCGCCCTACCTTTGCTTATGTGTCTAGATTTAGGCAATTAATTTGTGTGGGAGCTTTCGCTTAACCGCCAAGACCCACGGACCGCTTATTGGTTCAAGCGTTCCAAGCGAGCTCTCAAGGCTATCTCTCACCTAGCCGACGCGCCGTCGATCCTACAAATGCAGTGAACTTACCTTGATGCTCGATCGAGTACCCTTCTCTCTCTCACACTCCGGTGGCTCCACGATTCTCGATGCTAGCTCAAGCATCCTCAAGCCTCCTCCATCTCCAAGCTCCATCCTCCATAGCCGCGCGCGCAAGAGAAGAGAAGAGAAGAGAAGAAGGGGAGAGGAGATGGTGAAGAGCTTCACCCTCTTGATTCCTCACTCTCACACACACTCACTCCCTCACACTCTCACACTCCCTCTCTCAAGAGCATACACAAGCAAGAAGGAGAGAAGAAGAGAGGAAGAAGAAGACTAGTTTTGCCACACCAAGGAATGAGCTCTTCATTCACTTTTCAACTTTATATACAAAACCCTACTTCCCTTTTGGGTGGTCATCCCCTTTTTCCCTTTTTTACATGGCCGATCATAGCCTAGGCCCTGTTTTCCATTGTCCTTTTATATTCCTTGTTTCCTTTTCACTACCCTTCTATATTTACAAATTGCACGGGTGAGAGCCCGTCACTCTTTTACAAGATTTTAGGGTGCGCTTTTTATGCGCCTTTCCCTTTTCGTGTTTGCCTTGGCCTTTAAAGGTTGTCCTTGCGCTTTTGGCATTTTCTCCTTTTTTTCCTTCCATCGGGTTACCGTTTTTCTGCCTTTGACCTGCGTCTTTTCCACTTTCTTTCGCTCTCTTCGTGTTGGGGTTAACATTACCCCCTTCTAGACGAGTGCCAGTCCCATGGCACTCATTGGCGTAGGGAGCAAGTGGTAGCATGCACTGAAGACTTCGGGGGACAGGGGGCTTGGGGCCTGCACTGGTGACCAGTTTCGTGAGGGTTGGTTGGGGATGCTGCGTAGGACGATTTTTCTGGCTTGTCGGATGCTGGGTGGGCAATTACCATTGGACGTTGATGAAGGACAAATGCCACTTGTGCTGTGGTCGTCAACACCTGCAATTGAAACCTGTCAGGTGGTCTCTCCCTAGGGGTAGTGCTAGTCTTTGTATTGTGCACAAGACTTAAAAAAAATAAAAATAAATTATAAAGTTTGGGAGACAGGTCGAACTCTAAGCAAGCTGAGAGTGTTGTCCTACACTTGAGGACCCAAACTGTGAATTAGTTCTGTGTAGGTATTATGTGAGTGCAGTGCGTGTGCGTACTTAGATATTACTTAGCTAGAAGACTAGGCGGCGTGGGGCCGTGTAGAGCAGAAATGTGGTAATGAGGAGATGAAGTACACCTTTGACTCCTGCTTGGAGACGTCGTTAGGGGTGTGCCATTGTCGTCGAAGCTTGCTTTTTTTTTTATAAAGGTGGGTACATGGAGGTAGCGGTACAAGGGATAACGGGAGTTCTACTCCTCATCATCCGAATGGTAGGTAAGGGTGGGCGGAGGGCGGGGGGCCTTGCTAAGGAATTTTCGGCTTAGCAAGTCGCCCTTAGTGTGGAGGCAGGTTTTGAGGGTGGTGGTGGAGAGAAAGGGGTGGTTGCACTGTGTGAATTTGCTGTCATTCATGTCTTCCAGCAGTGCACCACAGAAGGATGGCAAAAGAGTAGTATGCATCATGAGACGGGTCATGGTGGTGCTGTCTATGGCATTGGGGTCAAAATAGAGGGGTGGAAGGTGGCGCTCTTGGGGTGCAGGTTCCTGGTGTACTAGGATTCTAATTAACCTAAGGTAGTTACAGGTGGTGATGAATGCTGGGTCGGGGCAAGAGGTGAATTCGTTAAGGAATTTATCTATAGAGCTGTACAAGTCGGGAAGGGTGAAGAGAAGAGCGTTCCTATGGGAAGTGGTATTGGCATTATAAATGATGGGGAAGTCAAACCTGCCGTGGATGGACGGGTTAAAATCCACTCCTATCATTCGAGGATATGGCATAAAGGTGGGGTCGTTCCTTTCCGAAGGGAGGGTGTTGCAAAACGCCATCCATACCTCCAGGTTGACGTAAAAAATGCGCCGCCTCCAAGTGGGTTGACAATTATAGCATTCCACTGTGCGAGGTACTTGGAGGACATTGTCTTGCCAAAACTCGCGGTCCTCGGCCCCCCAAACAGTTGGGTGGGCCTCACGCTCTTCTAACCATTTAGCCTTGAGCCGGGCCCCCATGGCGATGACATCCTCCACCAACTGAATGGGCAGCACCCTATTTAAGGCGGTGGGAAACTTGAAGCGTAGGTCGAAGGGGTCTCGGCTATACTCCTGCTGCTCCCAGATAATCATTTCAGCGCAGTACTCAGCGGGGGAGTCTTGGGTGCACAGCGGGAAAGGGGCAGGCTGTTTCGGGACATGTCTGGCCTTCATTTTTCTTCTTGCCCTCTCCACCATTTCCTTCCTTTGGGTGGTGTGGGCCGCTCTTCGCTCGGCAGATGTGTCATGGGGTGGCACTTCGGTTTGTTGGGGTTGAGGGGGTGGCGGGACATATTCCTCTCCTTGAGGCCTTAGGTCAAGCTCTGGCTCACCCCCTTCCGCTTGCTCCTCCTCCTGTATTTTCTCCTCAGTGAACCCCAGGTCATCCATCTCTTGTGTTGTCAGTCCTACTTGTACTAGATATTTTCTTTGTTCTTCTAGGCTCTGCGGCGGCGGGCCTCCTAGCTGCAGTGGTACGTGCAGGCCTACCGTGAGGGCCCTGCGCGCAATGGTTAGATTTCTCTGCAACTGATCATTGGCCTCATCTATTTCTGAGTGGGTGGTGTGGAGCATCGTGTTGATAAAAGTGCGCTGCTGAGCTATCATAGCGAGTTGGGCTGCCTCTGCTTGGTTTTCAGCCATCACTCTGTCTCCCTCAGCCTTGGCCAGTCGGCATGCTAAGTCCAGCACTCTCTGCGCGTTATGATTGGACCATTCCTTTGCCCGCCTCTCCATGTCTTCCAGGCTTTTCCCCTGTTGAAGGGTTATCGCCATAAATTGTTGTTGCTGGGCTTCAAGCTCATGGCGCAAGCGGGACTGCTCTCAGTGCTCCTCTGCGATCTGCTCGTTGAGTTGGTCCCGCGTCGCCTGCAACCTGCGCATCTGTTCTGCCCTTAACTGATCCAGCTCTGCAACCTCTTGTCTAATTTTCTCAAGCTGACTTTGCACCTCCAAGTGGGCTACAGATAACTGGTCATTCTTGCGCTGAAGGTGGGCATTTGTCTCCCTCTCCCTGGTGAGACGCTCCATTAGGATTTTCCTTCTTCCCTCCCAGGTAGCGTCGCACTCCTTCAGGGCTTTCAGCTCCTCCGCCTCCTTGGTGCTGGCCTCCTCCCTAAGCACAACGATTTCCTTTTGATATTCTGTTATTTGCCTCAGTCTGTCCAGTTGGAGGGCGGCTTGTGATTCGCGCTCCGCTGCCAGCTCCTCCATCGCCATCCTCCTTTCTTGCCTGGCCGTTTGCAACTGAGCGAGCAACTCCTTTACGTAGTCATCGTAGTGGCCTGTTGGAGGTGGGGAGTGGGACACGATCGTAGTGGTGGCAATCTCCTCCACTTTTTGTCTTTTCACTTCTGGCCTTGGCTCCAGCTCGGTCGTCGCTGCCCTTTTGGCACCTGAGACTCGGGCGGCGCCGGCTGCTTCCCTTGCCAACTCTCTTTCCACCAAGAATTGCAACCAGGTGACCACGTTGCTTTCATTGATCTTTGGGGTGTGCCCCAGGGCGGCTATGGTAGGGGGTGTCACCTTGAGGGGAGTGGCTTGCATGGGTGGTACGAGGAGAGGGGAGACAGGCCTGACTGGGTCTTTTCCTTTCCCTTCTGCAGGAGGTAGCGGCACAAGTTCCGGCGTACCAGTGCTAGGGTCGGGTGCTTCAGGTTAGTATGGTCTGCCCGCTCCTTCCACGTCTTTTCTCCGCTGTTCCTCTATGGAGCGACGCGTTGCCAGCTCCAATTCTTCTTCTTCCCTCCTCCTCAACTCCTCAGCCCTCTTTCTTCTTTCCTCCTCTTCTCTTACCGACTCTCTTCGGGCCCATTCGAGCTCTTTCTTCTCTTTTCTCCTTCGCTCCTCCTCTCTCTTTCCGTGCAGGGCTTTGGTCCGTTGCTCCGCTTTCCTTTCTGGTGCAGCCTGGCGTTCTCCCTCCTCATCGGTGTCCGTTTCTGTTTCATCCGACTGCTCTTCTGCATGGGGCTGGGACTGCGACGGCGATTTGCCACCTTTTCCGCCATCTCCCTGTTTGTCCTCTCCCACTCGTCCGTGCCCTATTGCCTCGTGGATGACGTAGTGATGGCACCTCCAAAACCTATGGTGGAGGCCTTGGAGGATGAGGCCTTGTAGTTTGATCGAGGTGAGGGGGATTCTCCTGCTACGGCCCTTCCTCCTGTTGCCAGGGCCTTTGCTGAGGCATCAATTGTCCTTCTCACGAACCTGTTGAGGTTCACCTCATCCAGTGCCTGAGCCGCGATGCTTTCGAGTAAAGGCACATTGATCCTGGACATGATGCTATTGTACCGTTGACTCGAAAATAGGGTATGCATCATTTTTGCCTGCAGTTGAATCTCTGGATCAGGGATGTCTGCCAAGTTGACTCCGTCGGTGTGGACTTTCACTTTGTCCATTCCCAACATGGCGTAGACGTCCCTTTTTGATTTCTTCTCCACCTTGTTCGGAAGCCCCAATGCCCTTTCTATCAGTTCAGGGGTCAGTTCAACCTGCACCTGTCTGGTGGCTTCCGGGTCCCGCACTGTGACGGTGCCCCTGTTTTTGTTAAAGGTGCGCAGGAACTCGGCGCACAGGGTATAGTTTATCCTCTGGCCCATTGCGTCTAGATACCGTTGTAAGTGGCATTGCTCTATGATCCATCGTACCGTTGGTTCCTCAATAACCACATCTTCCAAGTTGAATATGTGGCGGAACTTCAGCTGATTGAATGCTCTGGTTTCCACCGTGAGGCCGTACCGCACTTGTTCTTCCTCCGAGAAAGGGAGTTTGCCAGCTTTGTCTTGACCTGCCATGGTTGCCACCTGTACATTCAGTCAATTTACTTTTTAGTATTTTTGGCAACCAACTTGTAGGACGACCATAGCAGATTTTATCATTCATAACTATGATTTTTTCCTTTCAAACTTCTATCACCTATTTCTACATGGAATTTTAATTTGGAGCCTTTGAACCTTCATGCTTGGTTTGCTTTTTAATTTTAACTCCGTTTACTGCCCCATCCCCCTTGTGGAAAAGAAAAATCCGTCCCAGGATTGGAGGTTGTGGGCCCAAGGCGTTCATGTTGTTTTGTGGAGGAGCCAATCGTAGAAGTTGGGGTTATATTCTAAGTGTGCAGAGTAGTCCAGGTCACAGGGTTGGATGCCTATGTGGGTGATGTATGTGAGGACATCGGTGAGGAAATCACCGGAGTTGACCCGACTTGCGATGTGAAGCTCTTCTTCTGTTAGGATGCGATCGAGATAGGGGTACCCTAAGATATGATCGTCCATGGTTCGACCTCGAAGAGTGGTTAACACTCGATACGAGGTGGGCGCGACGTATGTGGGATCATACTCGGCCGTCTTGATGGCTCAGTTTTGTTCGGCGTTGGTCATTATGCGGCATCCCTCAACTGCCCATTTTAATCGAAGAGCGTACCATTGCTTCAAGAAGGGTGATTCCGTGTCCGCCAGGTGGGACAACCTTGTTGTTTCTTGGCTAGTGAGGCCGGATGTCGTGAGCGGGTCAAATGATGGGATGAGGCGTTGCTTAATGGCTTGCTCTTTGGAGACTTCGCGAGCGAGTAGCTCAGCGGCCGAGCGTGAAGCTTGGGCAAAGGCGAATTCAAAAGTCTCCCAAGAGCAAGGCATAGTGCGCACGTCAGTTGCGAGGGGTTCCGCTAACAGTTCTAAGTCCAGACGGTCATAGCTGAGGGCCAGTGCAACAAAGGTGGCATCGAGTTGTTTGATGCAGTCCACGACATCATCCCCCGTGTCCTTGGCGAGGTCAGCGGCCAGCGTTAGGAATGACTTCCGTACATAGGAAGGCTTAAGGCCGGCGGCGAGTGGTTGGGGTTTGCTGGAGCTGGAGGTTCTGTCGGTACAGAGCTGCAGCAGCTGGGGGCTTGTTTGAGTCAGCAACCCGGGCGTTGGTTGGATGGATGGGTCGGGTTTGATCCTAGGGGCTATGCTACTGCGGTTGGCAGGGTTGCTGAGTTGCGGGCCAGGTTGGTTGGGTGATGTCTCCTGTGGTGGTGGCCGTTGCTTGGGTCGTTGGGCGTGTGTGACGCCCGTGGGTTGACTCGTAAAGGAGTCGGATGACTGGGGTGGACTCTGCGATTCGTGATCTTGAGGTGTCAGAGGACAAGGCCTTGCGGTTGACATAGAAGCAGGGCCCGTGTCAGTTGGGATTTTGGGGATCCACAGCGAGGCATTCCCCTCATAGTAGCCTTGTGCACACATGAGGATTTTAGGGACCCATATTTGTTTAATCACGCGGTGCTTGTGATGATGGCATTTTGGTCTCCTAGGTTTAGATTTGTAAGTGTTCCGTGGACCCGCGCGTCTAGTTCTAGGCTGGTCTTGAGGCTTCTTCGGCACCCATAGCAAGCGAGTCTGTTGGGGTTTGGCCTTGGGTTTGGCGGGCCGCGGTGCATGGGGATCTGGGTGTAGTGAATATGCACGGCCCTCTTCCTTAGTCCTAGGTGCGGCTATTTCTATCAGTGGCCCGTTGAGCGGGGCTTGGGTTACGAGGCGCTTGCTGAAAGTCGTGACAATAGCCACATTCCCTATTGTTAGGTGGATGCATTGTGACTCATAATCAACATTGCAACGGGTCTTCTTTTTAAAAGTTCGCCCGAGCAATGACTCTGTGCCTGCATTCCTGGCATCGGGTAGGACATAGAACAGCATGGGAATAGTTTCAGTCTCGATAGAAACGGCAACTCTGCATGTGCCGAGGATCGGGTAGGGTTGGGCCCGTATGGGTTCAGTCTGGATGTTGTGGGATAAAGCGTTGGTGCGCCAAGTTGGGTCCAATGCTCGTGCGTCAAAATGTTAAAATCCACCCCCTCGTCAATCAGGGCGTTGAAGGAGCACGTTTGCTTGGCCGTGACCGTGATGCGGAGGTAGGCGGGTTCTACAAGCTCCTCCTCATTCTCGCCGATTTCCATGAGTGTGGCTACTCGTATTTTAACGGGCGTTTCGACCATCGGTTGTTCATGCAGCGGGTGAGTGGGCGGATAGTACTTTTTGATTCGACTGCCATTGAAGAAGCCCACTCCCTCACCATCCAGTGTTTCCAGCTCGACATTACCAGTTTGGCTGATTGTGCGGACTTTAAAGGGTCCGAGACCTTTGAATTTCATCTTTTGTTTGTGTCCTTTAACTGAGTAGAGGAGCACTAGGTCTCCCGGCTCAAACTCTCGTTGTTTGACATGTTTGTCAAACCAGCTTTTGCGTCTGGCTTTCTCACATATAAGCGCATGGGTGGCTAGGAGACACACCTCTGACAGGCGTTCTAACTCGACCAAACGTTGCGTCCATGCCTCCCTCCCTTCCCATCGTTCTTGGAGTGCTATCCGCAGGCTAGGGACGAAGAATTCTAATGGAAGAATAGCTTCAGTCCCATAGGTTAGCCTAAAAGGCGTTTGTCCGACGGCCGTCTTATAAGTTGTTTGGTAGGCCCACAAGGCTGCCATCAACTTGTTATCCCAGTCACTTCATGAGGCTGAGACTACTTTGGTTAGGACAGTGATGAGAATTTTGTTGGTTGATTCAGCCTGGCCGTTAGCTTGAGGGTAGTATAGTGAGGATTTGCGATGGACGATGAGGAAGGTGGATAGGAGATGGGCTATCACTTCGTTGATGAAGTTCGTTCCCTGGTCGCTAACCAATTCGATGGGGCAACCAAAACACGAGATTACTTGCTCCCATAAAAACTTGGTAGTTGTCCTAGCGTCATTTTTCCGTGTGGCCCTCACCTCCGCCCATTTGGTGAGGTAGTCCGTGGCCACCACGATGTATCTAGCCTGTGAATATTGTGCCGCGGGGCTGATGGGTCCTATGAAGTCAATTCCCCATTTTTCGAAAGGTTGGAGAGCGATGAGCGGGGTTAACTCCATCTGATCTTTACGGACCAGGACCCTTGTCCGTTGGCACTCGTTGCAATGTTTGACAAATTGTGAGGCATCGCGAAAGAGTGTGGGCCACCATAGCTGGGACTGCAACACCTTTCGTGCTGTAGTATCCCCGCTAAAGTGTCCTCCTGCAATACCGTTGTGCACCTCTGAGAGCACATCGTGCATCTCATGCTCACATACGCATCTACGTAGCAGACCGTCTTGCCCCAGCCTATAGAGCTGGCCTGCAATCAACTGATAGGGCTGGATCTTCAGGATTAAGCGCCTAAGCCGTGCCCGTTCTATTGGTCATTCGGGCAGCCCATGCTCGAGCACTTGGACTATGTCGTCTGCCCAGTATGGTGTCAGGTCGGCCTTGAATAGGTTTTTTTCGCTAGATATGTGGAATAAGTGGCTGTCTGGTAACTCGTCCACGATGCCTTGTCCAGCAGCTTCTCCTGTGGGTACTCGGGACATATGGTCAGCCATGTAGTGTTATTTTCCCTTTCGCACCACCACTGAGAAGTCAAACTCCAGGAGCAGGAGAAGCCATCGAGCTATACGTCCTGTAGCGCAAGGTTTGTTGACTAGATAGAGTAGGGCTTAATGGTCTACAAAGAAGGTGAAGGGGGTGGCTAATAGGTAATGCCGGAACTTCTTCACGGCGAATACCATGGCTAATCCCTCCCTTTTCGTTGTCGAATAATTCATCTCTGTCTCAGTGAGCTACCTGCTTGCAAAAATCACTGGGTAATCTAAGTTATGCTCACCAGGTTGGCACAGCACTGCCCCCACGGCGGACTTAGAGGCGTCGATGTGTACGTGAAACGTCATAGTCCAATTTGGGGGTCGTAGGATCGGTGCCATTGTTAGGGCTTTTTTCAGTTCCTCGTAGGCTCGTTGGCAGGCTTCAGTCCACTCGAAGACAATTAGCAACTTGTACAATGGCCTAGCGATCAGCGCGTAGTTCAGTACAAACCGCCGGTAGTATCCTGTGTGACCTAGGAAGCATTGAACTCCCCTGTAATTACTTGGGGGTGGAAGGTCCGCGATAACCTTGACCTTTGAGAAGTCCATGGCAATGCCGTTCTTGGACACCACGTGTCCCAAGATGCATCCGTGCTTTACCCAAAACTGACATTTCAGGGGGTTGGGGGAGAGACGGTATAAACGACACCGTTCAAAGACCGCATGGAGTTTTTCGAGATGTTGGTTCCAGGTCGAATGGACACACAGGTCATCGACGAAGACTTCTAACTCCTTGCGAAGCATGTCCTTGAATATGGTGCACATGAGGCGTTGAAAGGTGGCAGGGGCATTGGTTAGCCCGAATGGCATGACTACGTATGCAAAGACGCCCCACTCAGTGGCGAAGGCGGTCTTGTGCCTATCCGCAGGGTGCACTTGCACTTGATTGTATCCCGAGAAGCCATCCAGGAAACTGTAGGCTTCCTTACTTGCCACCCCCTCAAGCATGTGCTCGGTATACGGTAAGGGGTAGTTGTCCCTCTTTGTCGCGGCGTTCACTTTCTTGTAATTGACGCACACTTGAATCTTGCTGTTTTTCTTCATGACAATGACTATGGGTGACACCCAATCCGTGTGCTCAATTTTGTAAATGAATCTGGCTCTCATCAACTTGTCAATTTTCTCCTTGACAGCATGGGCGTGCTTTGGATTCATGGGGTATGGTCGCTGCTTGATCGGCATTGCATCCGTTGTCATGGGTATGTTGTGAGTCACAACACTCGGATCTACCCCTTGTAGCTCATCTAAGGACCAAGCAAATACATCCCGGTACTCCCGCAAAAGAGTGATAAGGCTGGATTCTTCTTCTGTGGTCAAGTCCTCGGCAATGAACACTGGTCGAGGTGTTTCCCGTTCCAGGGCTAGGTTTACCTCCTTGACCTTGGCTGGCCCTTCAATGGGTTCGCGGGTTTACCCTTGGCGCTTGGCACTTAGCAGAACCACCACCCTGTCCCCTCTTTTGAATTTCAAAAAGCGCTTAGGGAGGTCTTGTGGCTTCCTTTCTTCCTCTGATCGTGCATCGTTGGGACGCTTAGCTTCATTCTCCCGTAACCGTCTGTGCCTCAAGTGGATGGGTAAGTCTCCCTTGGTGCGTCTAGTCATGGGTGGCCTAGGGATTTCTGGGTCATCCTCTGAAGTAACTTCAGATTCAGAGTCGAATGCCCCTTTTTCACTAGAGGAGGTGGTCTCCCCTGGTGGCCGCAGTTCGGATGACGACTCGGTTCTAAGCATTGCTGCCGTCTTTGGTTGGGTCAGGCCGGCTTGCTTAAAATCCACTGCTCCCATCTGTTCCAACCAAGCATGATCGCATTTCGCACACATGACTCCTTGGTCCATTCCAAGGGCCGGCCTCGGCTGCGGTTTAGCATCTGCTCGGATTTCAATCTCTCGCCCTTCGGTGTCATATTCTGCGGTGTCCATCTCACCCTCACTCCCTTCATCGAAGGGTTAGCAATCTTCGTATTCGTCACCGGAATCTGCCTCGCTAGACTACTCATCGTCCCTCAAGGCCTGCTCTGCCTCGTCTTGTCGTCGGGGACCAACGCCCAGTTGTATCTGAGATTCAGTTCGTGCACTCTGGTCCACTTCCATTCGGGTTCTTCCAAGAGGTCTTGGAGCGGCTTGAGATTAGCGGCTGCATTGCGAGCCAATCGGTTTGTTAGGTGCCCCAGTATTCCCTGGAGTTCTCTCTTGTTGGTTGGCACTTGGGAAGCGACATGCTTAGGCTTGTCATGGAGGCTTGCTGCCATCATGTAGACAGGTGTAGGCTGTGTTTTTCTTGGCTTGCCAACTATTTTGACAGCCTGCTCGTACGCCTCATGATATGAGAACGGCAGGTCGAGTGTAGCGAGAACGTGGATCCAATCCCGCTCGTCCTCTGGGCAAGGGATATACTTTGTTAAGGACCCATAGGGTTCCTTGTTCTGGGTGGTTCCCTTAAGTAGAGTAGAGATGGCATCCAGGTCGACCGGCGAGGTCTTCCAAGTGTCCATCTCTATTCTCACAGCGTTAGTTCGGTTGCCCAGGAAGATTAGGCTGTTACCCCAGTCTTCGATAACTCTAGCATTGCTCATCCAGGGTCGACCCAACAAGATATCATAGTCCACTCCCTTCATGACGATAAAGTTGACAGAGAACTGGACTCCTGCAATCTTCACTGGCCAATTCTTCAAGACCCCAAATGGTTTCACTTGCATACCATTTGCCAGCGTGACGTTAAACCGAGCAGCTTCGACAGGCGGGTTTCCCCACTTCTGTAACACTGCATGGTTAAGCACAGTGACCCCAGCTCCTGTGTCTACAATCCCCTTTCTCGTTGCGTCTCCTAGGGCTAGGACTGGCAGGATTGCGTGCATTTCCGAGCCCTCCCGGAAGGCGTTGATGTGCAAGGATTTAGGGCTGGAGTGTAGCGTCAAACTTGGTAAGTGCGTTTTCGCATCCTGGTCTTGAGCATTTGCCGGAGCTTGCTCGTGTTGTCTCTCGACCCAATGTTTGAGGTCCTGCCATAGGGTAGAGTGCTGCCTGAGCAGCTCTCCCAATCCAACCGTTATAGGGGCGGTCACTAGTGTGGTTAGGAGATTGCTAAACACTCATCCTTCCCTTCGTTCAGACTGTCCGGGCCAATGGCCACGGCTGTCTTGTGGGTCTGTTATGCCTAGACTTGGCCTTGACGGCACTACTTGTGGCGTATCAGCCTCGGCAGACTTAGGTTGGGGTAGCGATAGCGGCGCACTCATGCTGGAGAGATCATCAATCTCATCCTCCGTGATGGGTTCGACATCCTTGAGGTGCTGTTGGGCCTCTCTCACCCATTCCTTCACCTTTTCTATGGCTTCCAATTGCCGCCTGGGGTGTGGGTATTCCCCTACCTTAGCGCTTTCCTTTTGGGTAGTTTTAGGGGCTAAAGTCTCTGCCTCTGCGTCTGAGACTTTCTTTCCGTGGGGTAAGGTCGTAATGCTGTCGGTTTTTAGTGCGACCTTAGCCTCTGATCTCTTCTTTTTCCGCCTACGGCCCTTCTTTCCTACTGAGGTCGCGTCGAGATTGCTAGGTCCTGGTAGAGAGACGCCGGCCTGCTTCGTTTGTGCTTGGGTCATCACTCGTAGGGGGATAGGTGTGGCCTCCCCATCGGGGTTTTCAACACCAAACAGTCCTAGCGGGACAGACGGCAAATTAGCTGAACCAGAAGGCGGCTTCCGTTTTGGGCAGTCTATGAACAGATGAGTGATTCCACACTCTGCACACCTTTGGTCAGCTTTGTCCCTACTTTGCTGCTCTCTTTCTGGGTAGCATGATGAGACGTGACCAGGATGTCCACACGTCCAACAAGTGATCGGATCCTGTGGCTGCCCTCCCAGACCTCTACCCCGTCCTCGTCCTAATGCTATCACCGATACCGGTCGGTAATCCATGAGGATTGCATTGCCCTCGTCGTCATGCGAGACGTAAGGGTATATGTAGGTTTCTTCGTCACTGGGCTCCTCTACGTAGTGCATGGGAGCATCGCTCGATGGGTGGGTCACGTAGGGACTAGGCGGTCTAGGAATACCGGTAGGATTTATGTCCAGCCTAGGGACCGCTGGCTTCATGTCGTTAGGTGCTGGTAGGGCAAGTGGGGCTCCCCTTCCGTAGAATGGCTGTGGCCTGTTATCCGGGTAGAGCTGGACGTAGGGTTGCGTGTATGGTAGTCTTCGTGGTAGTCTACAGTGTGCGGCATCGTGGCCGAACCTTCCACAGTTAGCGCAGGGTCTTGACATTCTGCTGGCAGGTGGTTTCCTCCACAGTACACGCACTGGACGTGCGGACGCGTAGTTCACCTTAACATGTCTTGTATTTTGGCCAGTTCCATCTTGACCTCGGCCAAGCCGGCGGCCTTCCCCTTATCTTGGGATGATGCGTTGGATCGCTCGCTAGAGGTTGGTGTTCGTTCTAAACTCCGTGGGTTGATTTCTCCTGGGTTCGAGCTCCTAGAGCTCCGCTCTTTCAACAGGTCATCAACCCTAATGGCTTCCTCAAAAACCCTAGCCACCACATCCCGTTGCAAGCTCGAGTTGCCTGCTAGCGCCTTGTACAATTCTTCCTGAATTCCGCTGATGAATACGGTTGACACTGCCCTGTCAGTTGGTCTCTCACCCAAGGGGATTCTCTTAAGGAGGCTTCTCACGTGGGTCACATAGTCGCGGATGCCCTCCCTCTCCTTCTACTTGACGTTCATCAGGCGCACTAGCAGGTTGTCAGAGTATCCGGGTTCAGCAAACCTCTTGACAAAAAGGTCCTTGAGGTTATTGAAGTTGGCCCGTTCTGTAGCATCTAGGCTCGTATACCACGTCCTACCCTTATCGCTTAAGCAGAGTCCGAATGCTTGCGAATGTTGGGCCTGGTCGTTGAGGCCATTGGCTTCACAGACCTGCTCAAACTGCTCGACAAAGCTGTACGGGTCGTCCAGTGGGCTGGTACTTGTCGGGTTGCTTAGCGACAATAGGTATTTTGGCTTGGCTCTTTGAACCCTGGTTTGCCCCTAGTTCTACAAGTAGCGAGGTTGCTAGTGCAGTGGCTTTTTGTTCCACCGCGGTGTTATCGAGCAGCCGTTTCATGAGGAGCTCGCCCAGCGTCAGGTCTTCCTCGAGTGCTCTTTCTTGGTCTGTCCGGTTTCGGCCAGCCAAGTTCAGCACTCGCTGCACCTCATGCAGCTCCATGTTTTGCCTTAGGCTCCTGGCTTGTTGGTCCCTATTGTATTCTGCTATGCCCTGCAATGCCTTGCGGGCTAGCCTCCTCTCCTCCTCTAGGTCCGCAATGATTGCCTCTGCCGTCCTACCACGGTGTTCGTACCTGGCATGCGCATCGTAACTGCTCACCATTTGCTGTATGGCTTCTGGGAATGCGCTAACATCTAGCTCCCCTGCAACTTGATGATCTGAGCCTCCCTCTGTCATGGTGGGATCTTGCGCCTGGTTGTAAGTTAGATCCTTGTCGTTGATTGTCGCTCCTTGCTTGATCCTACCTTGCGCTTTGCGCGTTTGCTTACCCTTGGGTCTTCTTCTAGTGGTGGATTTTTTGGGTGATTTATCTGAGTGAGTTCTTTTTAATTTTTGAATGCAGCGCTCAAATTAGGGTCACTCGTGAGTGTGTTGTTCCTCGTGCACTCGTGCTCAATCAGGCTTTCCGCTTTCCTAAGTGTTCTTCAAGTGCGGAAATTCAATCAGAGTGCTGTGAGTGATTCCCCGGCGTCTTACTCACTCTTGCTCGTTTTGGGCCTGTCAGGCTTTGCTATTCTAGCCCTGGCCGCTCTACGGGTCCCATGGTCCTATGCTGCTTCCTGTTGCTCACGTGGGGGTGGGTCGCTGGAGGAGTGCCCTAGTGTGTCCCTGGATGGGTCAAGTTTTGTTTTGGTTTGACCCTGGGGATCGGACGTCCGATTTACCAGTGGTTCGATTGTGGGGATTGGACCAGGTATGTCAGGGTGAAGTGGGGGTCTAAAAGTTTGCATGTTCGATTCTCGAGAATCGGACGGGCGAGTGTGCGAGGAATTGGTCCGATTCTAGGCGCGGTCCAATTGGTCCGATTCTAGGCGGTTCGATCGGACCAGGTGATCCGATTCTGGGAATTGGACCGGACATGGTCGACTGGTGACGTGTATTACTTTGTCCAATCGGACAGGGTGGGTCCGAGTCAGAGCATCCGAGTGGTTGAGTTGGACAAATTGGTCCGAGTGTCCGGTTCTAAAAATCGGACGGTTGGTCCGAGTGCCACGTGGCACGTTCGATCGGACTAGTTGGTCCGAGCCTAGTGATTGGACGGGTCATTTCGATCGGACGGTTGTCCGAGTGTCCGATTCTGGGAATCGGACACTGGGCCGGGCGTCCGATTCTGTCGGTCCGATGAGTTGCGCTCACAGATTTGCTTGATTTTCACTAGGTGTATTATACTATTGGTCGTGAGATTAACCCGCGACAGAGTTGAAGTGGGGCGGAGGAGATCGGTTACCTGAAGTCGTCGAATGCAATGTCCTCCTAGCTCTGGTCGATCGGCGGACGGCTGCCCAGCTCGCTTACTCTCTCACTCTCTATCGCTCTCGCTCTCCGTTGGTTGGAAATGGGGTCCTATTGCCCTTCCAGAGTTTATACCCTGCTAGTTCTGCCCTACACACTACAGGTTCCTTCCCTGGTGTTTCCTATGCCGTTACCTTGCATCTACTCCATTTTTTCCTTTCGTTTCCTGTGGTTTTCCCCCTGTTTCACAACAGCAGCCCACTGCCTCTTCATGGGTGATTTCCTACTGCTAATCTATTCTAAACACATCTTGAATCGAAAGCAAAACACTGAACTAATTTCTCCATGTTTTCCAGTCATTAATAACCAGATTGTTCCAAAATACTTACCTGTTCTGAAGATCAAAAACACCAGACTTCCTACCTATCTCAAGCTCCGGTTCAGGGTGAATGCCCTACTTCGATGCTCAATATGAGGTGCGCGAGTGCTCGAGCTTGAATCCGTGGTCCCAGCAATGGAACCAAAATGTGGGAGCTTTCGCTCAACCGCCAAGACCCACGGACCGCTTATTGGTTCAAGCGTTCCAAGCGAGCTCTCAAGGCTATCTCTCACCTAGCCGACGCGCCGTCGATCCTACAAATGCAATGAACTTACCTTGATGCTCGATCGAGTACCCTCCTCTCTCTCACACTCCGGTAGCTCCACGATTCTCGATGCTAGCTCAAGCATCCTCAAGCCTCCTCCATCTCCAAGCTCCATCCTCCATAGCCACGTGCGCAAGAGAAGAGAAGAGAAGAGAAGAAGGGGAGGGGAGATGGTGAAGAGCTTCACCCTCTTGATTCCTCACTCTCATACACACTCACTCCCTCACACTCTCACACTCCCTCTCTCAAGAGCATACACAAGCAAGAAGGAGAGAATAAGAGAGGAAGAAGAAGACTAGTTTTGCCACACCAAGGAATGAGCTCTTCATTCACTTTTCAACTTTATATACAAAACCCTACTTCCCTTTTGGGCGGTCATCCCCTTTTTCCCTTTTTTACATGGCCGGTCATAGCCTAGGCCTTGTTTTCCATTGTCCTTTTATCTTCCTTGTCTCCTTTTCACTACCCTTCTATATTTACAAATCGCACGGGTGAGAGCCCGGCACTCTTTTACAAGATTTTAGGGTGCACTTTTTATGCGCCTTTCCCTTTTCGTGTTTGCCTTGGCCTTTAAAGGTTGTCCTTGCGCTTTTGGCATTTTCTCCTTTTTTTCCTTCCATCGGGTTACCGTTTTTCTGCCTTTGCCCTGCGTCTTTTCCACTTTCTTTCGCTCTCTTCGTGTTGGGGTTAACAATTTGTGACCTCAATTGGCATGAGGAGTATTTTATTAGCCAATTCAAATGAGGTCATTCAAGGACCTCATGCTCACTATGCTAGAGGCAAAAGCACTCAATGATTATATCATGCAACTATCCACTGTGATAATAGATTGTTCGAGAGGAAGTAAGAAAAGCGAGAAGAATTAAAGCCTCGTTAATGGAACCCAAGTTCAATTAGAGACCAAATCAGGATAGAAACCAAGCTTGAACTGATGCAAATAGATAATACCAAATTCCAGCCCTCGACCCCATAAGAAAAGCAAAGATGAAGAGAGAATCATCTATGTCTATATTGTGGAAACCATGATCACATCACCCTAAATTGCCCAAATAAGAGAACAAGAACCCCAAGAATTGTTGGAACCATCCTGGAGCAGGAAAACAGGATGTTTGGTTGTAAATGAGATCGTATAACTCGGCCTTGATACAAAAAATGGTCTCTTGATCCTAGCCACATCTATGGAAACTTTCCTTGTCACAATCTAGATGATCCTATCGAGAAAGATCCTTTCTCTCAAAGCCTTGATCGACTCCAGTGCCTCTACATGTTTCATTGATGAGATAGCTTTGTGAATAGATACCAAATTCCAATACTCCAAAAGACCAATCTTGTAACAACTGAAGTCATGGATGGAAGACCTTTAGCAGCTAGAGATATTACCAAGAAAACTCGATCACTCATGGTAACTCTTGGTGATCACAAATCTTGTGCATGCTTAATGTCATATCTAGTTCTGCAAATCCCACAAATCCAATCATCCTTAGTATGCCTTGGCTAAATAAATATAGCCCAGAAATTGATTGGGTTAAGCAAAAGATTACACATCGTGAAAATCAAGGAAAGTCAGTATATCTAGGGGCCAAAGCCTTTTTGCACACAAGATAGGAACTGATCTACATGATATATCATATACTAGCTTAAGAATCTAGTAAGGATGAGTTAGTCAAGTTACCAAGCCAGTATCAAGAATTCCAAGATGTCTTTGAAAAAAAGAATGTAGATCTCTTACACGAACACAGACCATATGATTGTGCTATAGAACTCCATGAGGGGGACTCAACCACCTTTTGAACCCATCTACAGGCTATCCCTTGATGAACTAGCTAAACTACATAAGAATATTGATGAGAGCTTAGCTAAGGGGTTCATCAGGCACTTGAAGTCTCCTACTAGAGCTCCGATTCTATTCGAGAAGAAGCTTTTGATCAACAACAAGCAATATTACTCAAGCCTCATGGGATCTAAAATGGGCTAGCACTGGCTATGGCACTAGTCGGATCTCATGCACACAACAAACATCCCCACCACATGGCCTTGTGGGCCAGGAGCATCTAAGATTCACTCTAAACTAAATGCTAATGTCGATTATGCGTTTGTATTAGGTCATAGTCCAATGTTTACCATCCCTTCTCCTTAGACGGAGATCCCATAACATATATGCATAATACCTTGTAGCACAAACATAGGGAAGCACCTCTCGGCTGGCTACCATGGCTCCACTGCAACTCTCCTACACCTTGGGGATTGGCCCCAAGATGCGTTGCTCCAACATAAAGTACACATGATACAAGCTCTACTCTTTCATTTTGAATGAATTCCAAAAGATACTACGTGTCCTTACCAAATAATTCCCTAAGAAAACAATCGACTAACCTACAGCTCAGATCATCTCCCACACTCAAGCGTAGGCCATCATAACGGAAAACATATGCTATGCATCGAGTTCTTGATATTTTGATACCATGGTTGATATGCACATGCAAAAGTGGATGATCCCTATGTGCTCAAACATAATTTTCAATTAGAAATGTGTCGTGTACAACCAGGCTTTCGAATGCATATTTACTAACTCGTTGCGACAATGTAAGGATAGCACCGAGAAAACACTCATACTACTATCCTCTTAATTAAAATACAATGAACCCTATATCATGATATGCATAAACAAAATTAGTAATAACAACACCCAAATCACATCATTCAAACACCCCACCCCCTTGTTGAGATATCGAGCTCCACTCGTGATACGCTAGGGTGACCGTTGTGTATTTATGTCACCGACTTGTCAGTTGCAGACGCGGTTGGTACACCGCCCATGAATAATAGCTACATGATAGCTATCCTTATCTACTCTAGTTTGTGGCTCAGTTAGTATGTCACCTTAGTTAGTTGAGTTTGGTTTGAGACCCATATAGAGGGTTCTTCTATTTCTTTGTACTTGAGTTCTTTTGGCTTACACAACTAAGAAGAGGAAAACTGTTTTCAGCCTCCGCCCTTGTGTGTCTTCCCCCATTGTGCAAGCAAGAAAGCTTCAAGCGAGACTCCTTCCTTCTCTCCCACAATCTTGACATGGTATCAGAGCCTTGTTCGTGGTAAGGAGCTCAAGAAAGCAAGCCAAGCTCGCGGTGTTCTGGTAAGAGGAGTAGTGTTGCTTTCATCTTCTGTTTTGGGAGCAGATCTCAGCAGGTAGCACAGCCGAAAAGTGCAGGAGTGCATTGTCTCAGGTTGAGACGCCCTTCGCGGTGAAGCAAGAGGGCAGTATATGCTGCGGGGTAGTATTTTTTTGATTTGAGGCCATTCCGGGGCCTGTTTTGGAGGCGGAAGTTTTCTGCACGCACTCAGGAAAAGGCCCAGTTTTATGCTGTGCAGCCACCGTTCTACAGGTCGGTGAAAAGTTACTGTAGAAATTGCATCGTATGCTTGTGCGCAGAGACATTGGGAGTTACAGAATCATTCCTGTTGCTTGTTGATGCAAAATCGTCACTAGGAAGTGACTGTGTGGTCAAATACCACTTTCGCCAGTTTTGCAGATTTTTCCTTGTGAGGGTGAAGCTGTGTTTTTTGCAGTGACAGAATTTATTGCAGTGTTCTGTAATGGCATCTGATTCTCTTTCACAGATTGTCACTGAAAAGATTGACAAGAACAACTTCCAAGCATGGAAGTTTAGAATGACGAATTTCCTTATGGGAAAAGGATATTGGGAATTTGTTGCAGGAAATGAAGAAGAACCAGTTCTTCCTGATGTTCCCAATCAACAGCAAATGCAGGCATTTAAAGCATGGCATGAGAGAGCCAGAAAAGTTATGTATTGGGTGTCTATCAGCATTTCAGACTCTATGATTGTGCATATTCAGGATGCAAGTACGCCAAAGGAGGCATGGGATACTTTGTCAAAAATGTATAACACAAATACGCAAGCCAGGAAAATGCAGCTCAAGCAAGAGTTGCACAATGTGCAAAGAGAAAATATGAGCACCAATGACTACCACATGAAGGTGAAGAAGATTGCAGATGCACTTGCTTCCATCGGGTCACTAGTGGAAGATGATGATTTAGTTTCTGTGACCTTGAATGGTCTAGGAAAGGATTATGCACAGTTTCGGACATCCATTTCAGTTCGTGAAAGATTTTCTGATTTTGAGGAGCTGATTGTTCTTCTAATTTCTGAGGAGCAAAGAAATGGTGGTGCATCTTCTTCAGGAGGAACTTCAAAAGAAGCTGTCTTCTACTCAAATGCTGGAAGAGGTAGAGGCAGAGGTAGAGGAGGCCGATTTGGAGGCCGTGGTAGAAATCAAAATATGCAGCAAACTCAAGAAAACCAGTCCTATGGAGGAGGACGTGGTAACTGTAGAGGTAGGGGGAGCCAAAGAGGTCGTGGTGGATGGCAAAGAGGTTAAAATGCAAACAGTAATGTTGAATGCTACTACTGTGGTAAAATGGGTCATATGGCTAAAGACTGCTATAAAAAGCAGAATGACATCATGAATGGAAAACTGCAACAAGGGAATTATGCATCTTCTAGCAGACAGGGTGATGACAGAAATGAGCATTTGTTCATGGTGCAGCACATGACCAATTCTGTGACAAGTGCAGAAGAAAGCAATGATGTATGGTACGTTGACTCAGGTGCATCAAACCACATGACAGGTCATGCAGAATGGATGGAGGATGCAAGAAAAATGGAAAAACCAGGGTTTGTGGAGACTGGTGATGATACTGCACATCCTATTGTGCAGATTGGAAAAATTCATTTGTCTATGCAGGATGGGAAAAAGAAATACCTCTCCGATGTATTTCATGTCCCGAATATCACCAAGAATCTGGTTTCTGTTGGTCAAATGGTTGAGCAGGGCTTGCAGGTCAGATTTAATCCTCATGGATGCTTTGTTGAGGATATGAAAAATAAAGGTCACTTCATAGCAAAAGGAAAGAAGAAGGGCAGAATGTTTACATTGGATGCAGACATGTCTGAATTGAGTGCAGCAATGTTTGTACATGGGACCAGTGTAGTTGCAAATATTGATATCTGGCATAAACGCATTGGTCATGTTAATGTACATCGACTTAAATCAATGCAGGCCCAAAATATTGTTGCAAGTTTGCCGAAATTCAAGGTTGCAAAAATGCATAAGGTATGTGAAGCCTGTCAATTTGGAAAACAGGCAAGGAAACCATTTCCTAGACATGTTCAAGAGAGTAAGAAGCCATTGGAATTAATCCACTCTGATGTGTGGACAACTAAAGCTGCATCTCTTGGAGGCTGTCATTATTTTGTCAGTTTTATTGATGACTATAGCAGAAAAGTTTGGGTGTATTTTATGAAAAAGAAAAGTGAAGTTTTTGGGAATTTCAAAACTCTTAAAGCGATGGTTGAAAAAAAAACAGGCCTGCAGATAAAATGCCTAAGGTCAGATGGAGGGGGAGAGTACCTCTCAAATGAGTTTGCAAGGTTCCTGCAGGAGCATGGCATAAAGCAGCAATATTCATGCAGTCATACCCCACAACAAAATGGAATTGCAGAAAGGAAAAACAAGCATATTGGAGAGGTATCTCGTGCCATGCTCAATGAAAAAGACTTGCTAGATTTTTATTGTGCTGAAGCAGTTGCTACAACAGTCTACATAATGAACAGGACTCCCACTGCAGCAATACATGGAATGACTCCAGAGGAGAGGTATACTGGTAGGAAACCAGATATTTCTCATTTGAAAATTTTTGGTTGCATTGCCTATGTACATGTGCTAGATGAGTTGAGATCCAAGTTGGATCCAAAAGCTGAGAAGTGCATCTTTATTGGTTACTCTCTGCAGCAAAAAGGGTATAGATGCTATAACCCTTCTACTCGTAAATTTACAGTGAGCAGAGATGTTGTTTTTGATGAGATGAGTAGTTGGTATAAACTAGTAAATGTGATTGATGATGTAGATGCACAAAATGGTAATGCTGCACAGGATTCACAGCAGCAGTCACAAAATATTAGTGGACCTGGAGCGTCCTCTAGCAGTGGTTCACATTCTTCGCCATGGACAGGCAGATTGAGATCAGGAGAATCTTCTCAAAGTAATGCAGATAGTGGTATGCATGTATCACGAAAAGGAAAAGAGAAGGTTGATCAGCCCATGTTTGATGTGAATGTAGGTCACTCTTATGTGGATGGTGAATCCAGTGGCTCAGAACAGAGCATTGATGATTAGTTGGGTATTCCTTCTATTGTTACACCTGGAGTAAGGAAGACCAGGGATGTTTTGAGAGCACCTGGGAGTGAACCTACTTTGCGCAGGTCTACGAGAGCTAGGTATCCTGTGGATAGGCTGAAATATGATGGATTTACAGCCATTCACTATGCATATATGGTCAAAGTGATACAGGAACCAGAACCCACTTCTTTTGAGGAAGCCATGGGAAAAGAAAAATGGGAGAAAGCCATGGATGAAGAAATGGATGCCTTGGAAGCTAATGCTACATGGGAATTGGTACCTTTGCCTAAAGGTAAGAATGCAATTGGCTGTAAGTGGGTTTATAAGGTGAAGCACAATGCAGATGGTTCTGTGAACAGATACAAGGCAAGATTAGTAGTCAAGGGGTATGCACAAACATATGGCATTGACTATGAAGAAACATTCTGTCCGGTTGCAAGGATGGCAACTGTAAGAGCAGTCATTGCTATGGCTGCATCAAAGGGATGGTCTTTACATCAGATGGATGTAAAGAATGCCTTCTTGCATGGTGATTTGCAAGAAGAGGTCTATATGGAGCAGCCACCAGGTTATGTGCATGCTGTTCATCCTGAGTTTGTTTGCAGGTTGAAGAAAGCCTTGTATGGCTTGAAGCAAGCACCTAGAGCATGGACTGACAAGATAGGACAGTATCTTGTCACTATTGGCTTTTAGATTTCCAAGGCAGATTTCTCACTTTATGTGAGAAAAATAGAGAAAGGTATTATGCTACTTGTCATTTATGTTGATGATTTGATTATGACAGGTGACAGTGATGAAGATATCCTTCATGTGAAAATGCTATTGAAGCAAAAGTTTGAGATGAAGGATTTGGGAGAGCTGCGTTATTTCTTGGGCATTGAGGTGATTAGATCACCAAGTGGGATTCAGCTCTTGCAGAGGCAGTATGGATTGGACATGCTGTCCAAATATGGGATGACAGGTTGTAAGCCTATTTGAGTTCCTTTGGAGTAGAATGTGAAGCTGAGCACAGATGCAGGTGAGTTTCTAGAAGACCCTACTATGTACAGACGCATAGTAGGAAGTTTGATTTATATGACTATTACCAGGCCAGATTTGAGCTATGCTGTTGGATTGGTAAGTCAGTTTATGCAGGCTCCAAGAAAACCACATTTGGATGTGGCTAGACGCATACTCAGGTATGTGAAGTCCACATTGCAGTATGGACTATTTTATGAGACTAGGGTTCAGATACAGTTGCATGGATACACTGATGCTGATTGGGCTGGTAGTATTTCTGATAGAAGATCTACCAGTGGATATGTGTTCTCTTTTGGGAGTGCTGCAGTCACTTGGAGCAGCAAGAAACAGCCTACAGTTGCCTTGTCGAGCACAGAGGCTGAGTACAGGGGTGCAACAATGGCTGCATGTGAGGTAGCTTGGTTGCATAAGCTACTTTATTATATGCATCAGTCTACAGATGGGCCAGTTGTCATTTATTGTGACAACATGAGTAGTATACACTTGGCAAATAACCCAGTCTATCATGCTAGAACAAAGCACATTGAGGTGCACTATCACTATGTGCGAGAGAGGATTTTACTAGGTCTTATTGATCTAGTTTATGTCAGCACAGAGGATCAGGTAGCTGACATATTCACGAAGGCATTGGGCGCGGAGAAGCTGCGCAAGTTCAGAGACCTGCTTGGTGTGCAGGAATTGGGATTGAGCTTGATGGGGAGTGTTGAGATATCGAGCTCCACTCGTGATACGCCAGGGTGACCGTTGTGTATTTATGTCACCGACTTGTCAGTTGCAGACGCGGTTGGTACACCGCCAATGAATAATAGCTACATGATAGCTATCCTTATCTACTCTAGTTTGTGGCTCAGTTAGTATGTCACCTTAGTTAGTTGAGTTTGGTTTGAGACCCATATAGAGGGTTCTTCTATTTCTTTGTACTTGAGTTCTTTTGGCTTACACAACTAAGAAGAGGAAAACTGTTTTCAGCCTCCACCCTTGTGTGTCTTCCCCCATTGTGCAAGCAAGAAAGCTTCAAGCGAGACTCCTTCCTTCTCTCCCACAATCTTGACACCCCTACTTTTAGGTAGTGCTTTCATTGCACAGGTGAAGGGGTTCATTTTGTCATGTTTTGATATATGAAAAACGATAAATTATGAACTTTGACAAAGAGATAGGGCAAACTGAGACTAAACCTCATGTCTCGCCACTACTATACATTCACAAATACTCATTATATATTTTTTTATTTTTATGAAGCATATTTTTATTTTTTTATTTTTAAGCATTTATTTATCAATAATCTGTGAGAAATGCGGGATCTAGAGCATGGCAAAACCGGAAGCTATGGAGGATGGAAAAAGAAGTGTAGACTCATGATGGAAAGGACACTGTTTGTTACACAAGTGAATTAGGTTCCAAGATTGAGACTTGGACTCATAAACACAATCTTGTGTATGTGGACAATGACATTGACACTTTACTGAAATGAAAAGAGTACTATCATTGCATTAAGAAATGAAGCAAGTACAATGCTTTATAGGAAAGTAGGAAACTGCAGTAAGCACCATTGTGCATATGGGATAAGTTAGCCTGCATGTCCTTGACCCTGAGACTCCATACAAAAGAGGCTGTTTGAGTGTGATTGCTGATTCTCAACACCCCTCCTCAATCACAACTAGGAAAGGCACAGAGTGTGTAGAGGCTGTAATGAGAACCACCTGCAAAGCGTGGGCATACCACAGACATGGCAAAACACCAGAGGCTGTTGCAGAAAAGGCTAAGTGTGGGTACCATAAACATGGTGGACATCTAGAGGCTGTAACAGGGGCCTCACAAAGTGTACAGGGACTATAATACCAAGTTACATAAGGAGTTTACAAAGCTTATGGCTGGAAACATTAGGGCAAGGAAAATACAAGGCTATTAAAACAGTCTATCAGAATTATGAGAGTACAAGGACTGATGAGTCTTGTCCTTCCGATCTTGGTGGTCTTCATCGTCGTCTTCTTCCTTTGCTCCATTTTCTTCTTCTTCTTTGACTGCGACTAGATAGGCCTTTTGGGATCTCTTTCTTGCGTGGCAGAACTTCTCGGTGTGTCCGGTCCTTTTGCAGAAGTCACAAAAGAGCTGATCCTTCTTGCCTTTGTACCTGTTGCCAACATATAATGCATGCTCATCTCTAGAGGTACTTGGTTCTTATTTGGTTTTTAGCTTCTTTTCTTCTTCTAACAGTGATGCCTGGATATCAACAAGTTCAGGATTTGGCATGTTGATTAAAGTTGTTGATACATTATTATATTTAAGAGGCAAGCTCTTAAGTAGAACACCGATGCAAACATCTTCATCCATTTTAATGTTTATTCCTGTAAGTTGGGTTAGGAGTCCTTCCATGTAATTGAGATGTGTGGCAAGTGATGTGCTGGACTTCATTTCAAGCTTAAAGAACTCAATCAGGAGACCATACTTTGATGATTTAGATTGTGCACCGAACAGGGTGTCAAGTCTTTTCCATGTATCCTGTGAGGTCTCACAGTTATCCACATGATGAATATAACTGTCGTCTAGCTCCAGTTTGATAATGGCCTGAGCTCTGTCATTATTCTTTTGCCAAGTAGTTGCAAGGTCCGCGTCCCGAGGTTTCTTCTCTTTGCCATTTGTGATGGCCTAGAGACCCTTCTTCATCAGGATGAGCTTGATGCGGGTTTGCCAAGTGTGGAATCCGACTCCTTTGAATCGAGCATTTGGAGAGTCTCTGCCCATGTTAGATTTACGAGAATAGTAGCAAATCAACTTCAGACTTTATTAGATTTGAGCAACAGAAGAATTGATTGAGAGACACAAGTGCTAAAAAGCACTAACTGAGTGTCAATGAATACCAAATCTGCAAAAGTCTTTTACTCCAAGTGATATTCCCCTTCTTGATTTGATGCTGATGCCTTCAGATCTGAGTGACAGTACTTTAATGAACTTCAGAGAGTATTGCTCAGTGATTAAAATCACTGTTGATAACATCAGTGAGAGAAACAGTGAAAAAATGTCAAGATTTTGAAGCTTTGGCTATGGTGGATTTTAGGGTTTCTGAGACAGGGGCCTGGTTTTTTGTTGATTGCAGGAGCTACAGTGGATCATTTTCAAAAATTTTTATATGCCTAGGAAACTGATTTCATGGGCTACAAAAGCCCTATCATAATCATCAAAATCGTGGACAGTATGCAGCGCGTAGTCACGTCGAACACCAGCAGGCGCATTTCTGACAGGATTCCGCGATTTTCGCAATACTAAAGCTAGGGCGCAGTAATGTCATCGATTATCGTGCCAGGATGAAGCGTCTTGAGCAGAGGAACAACTCCCTAGAAGAAATCGTGGGCTGAAATGGCCTGGTTGAAGAGTTATGGAAGCTCCAAGTAAGGTAGGTCCTGTCTGGCTATGGCAGACACAGAGCAGAGATTGGGGATTTTCACAATGCTGAGCTCCAGATGGTCCAATGTCCTGGATTGATGTGATACAGGGAAGCTTTGTGAGTTGGGAAATACTTTTCCAGAAGGAAGCTCCAAGAGATTGTTGAGATATCGAGCTCCACTCGTGATACGCCAGGGTGACCGTTGTGTATTTATGTCATCGACTTGTCAGTTGCAGACGCGGTTGGTACACCGCCCATGAATAATAGCTACATGATAGCTATCCTTATCTACTCTAGTTCGTGGCTCAGTTAGTATGCCACCTTAGTTAGTTGAGTTTGGTTTGAGACCCATATATAGGGTTCTTCTATTTCTTTGTACTAGAGTTCTTTTGGCTTACATAACTAAGAAGAGGAAAACTGTTTTCAGCCTCCACCCTTGTGTGTCTTCCCCCATTGTGCAAGCAAGAAAGCTTCAAGCGAGACTCCTTCCTTCTCTCGCACAATCTTGACATGGTATCAGAGCCTTGTTCGTGGTAAGGAGCTCAAGAAAGCAAGCCAAGCTCGCGGTGTTCTGGTAAGAGGAGCAGTGTTGCTTTCATTTTCTGTTTTGGGAGCAGATCTCTGCAGGTAGCACAGTCGGAAAGTGCAGGAGTGCATTGTCTCAGGTTGAGACGCCCTTCGCGACCTTATTTTTTTGATTTGAGGCCATTTCGGGGCCTGTTTTGGAGGCGGAAGTTTTCTGCACACACTCAGGAAAAGGCCCAGTTTTATGCTGTGCAGCCACCGTTCTACAGGTCGGTGAAAAGTTACTGTAGAAATTGCATCGTATGCTTGTGCACAGAGACATTGGGAGTTACAGAATCATTCCTGTTGCCTGTTGATGAAAAATCGTCACTAGGAAGTGACTGTGTGGTCAAATACCACTTTCGCCAGTTTTGCAGATTTTCCCTTGTGAGGGTGAAGCTGTGTTTTTTGCAGTGACAGAATTTATTGCAGTGTTCTGTAATGGCATCTGATTCTCTTTCACAGATTGTCACTGAAAAGCTTGACAAGAACAACTTCCAAGCATGGAAGTTTAGAATGACGAATTTCCTTATGGGAAAAGGATATTGGGAATTTGTTGCAGGAAATGAAGAAGAACCAGTTCTTCCTGATGTTCCCAATCAACAGCAAATGCAGGCATTTAAAACATGGCATGAGAGAGCCAGGAAAGTTATGTACTGGCTGTCTATCAGCATTTCGGACTCTATGATTGTGCATATTCAAGATGCAAGTATGCCAAAGGAGGCATGGGATACTTTGTCAAAAATGTATAGCACAAATACGCAAGCTAGGAAAATGCAGCTCAAGCAAGAGTTGCATAATGTGCAAAGAGAAAATATGAGCATCAATGACTACCACATGAAGGTGAAGAAGATTGCAGATGCACTTGCTTCCATCGGGTCACCAGTGGAAGATGATGATTTAGTTTCTGTGACCTTGAATGGTCTAGGAAATGATTATGCACAGTTTCGGACATCCATTTCAGTTCATGAAAGATTTTCTGATTTTGAGGAGCTGATTGCTCTTCTAATTTCTGAGGAGCAAAGAAATGGTGGTGCATCTTCTTCAGGAGGAACTTCAAAAGAAGCTGTCTTCTACTCAAATGCTGGAAGAGGTAGAGGCAGAGGTAGAGGAGGCCGATTTGGAGGCCGTGGTAGAAATCAGAATATGCAGCAAACTCAAGAAAACCAGTCCTATGGAGGAGGACGTGGTAACTCTAGAGGCAGGGGGAGCCAAAGAGGTCGTGGTGGATGGCAAAGAGGCCAAAATGCAAATAGTAATGTTGAATGCTACTACTGTGGTAAAATGGGTCATATGGCTAAAGACTGCTATAAAAAGCAGAATGACATCATGAATGGAAAACTGCAACAATTGAATTATGCATCTTCTAGGAGACAGGGTGATGACATAAATGAGCATTTGTTCATGGTGCAGCACATGAACAATTCTGTGACAAGTGCAGAAGAAAGCAATGATGTATGGTATGTTGACTCAGGTGCATCAAACCACATGATAGGTCATGCAGAATGGATGGAGGATGCAAGAAAAATGGAAAAACCAGGGTTTGTGGAGACTGGTGATGATACTGCACATCCTATTGTGCAGATTGGAAAAATTCCTTTGTCTATGCAGGATGGGAAAAAGAAATACCTCTCCGATGTATTTCATGTTCCGAATATCACCAAGAATCTGGTTTCTGTTGGTCAAATGGTTGAGCAGGGCTTGCAGGTCAGATTTAATCCTCATGGATGCTTTGGTGAGGATATGAAAAATAAAGGTCACTTGATAGCAAAAGGAAAGAAGAAGGGCAGAATGTTTACATTGGATGCAGACATGTCTAAATTGAGTGCAGCAATGTTTGCACATGGGACCGGTGTAGTTGCAGATATTGATATTTGGCATAAACACATTGGTTATGTTAATGTACAGCGACTTAAATCAATGCAGGCTCAAAATATTGTTGCAGGATTGCCAAAATTCAAGGTTGCAGAAATGCATAAGGTATGTGAAGCCTGTCAGTTTGGAAAACATGCAAGGAAACCATTTCCTAGACATGTTCAAGAGAGTGAGAAGCCATTGGAATTAATCCACTCTGATGTGTGGACTACTAAAGCTGCATCTCTTGGAGGCTGTCATTATTTTGTCACTTTTATTGATGACTATAGCAGAAAAGTTTGGGTGTATTTTATGAAAAAGAAAAGTGAAGTTTTTGGGCATTTCAAAACTCTTAAAGCGATGGTTGAAAAAGAAACAGGCCTGCAGATAAAATGCCTAAGGTCAGATGGAGGGGGAGAGTACCTCTCAAATAAGTTTGCAAGGTTCCTGCAGGAGCATGGCATAAAGCAGCAATATTCATGCAGTCATACCCCACAACAAAATGGAATTGCAGAAAGGAAAAACAGGCATATTGGAGAGGTATCTCGTGCCATGCTCAATGAAAAAGACTTGCTAGATTTTTATTGGGCTGAAGCAGTTGCTACAACAGTCTACATAATGAGCAGGACTCCCACTGCAACAATACATGGAATGACTCCAGAGGAGAGGTATACTGGTAGGAAACCAGATATTTCTCATTTGAAAATTTTTGGTTGCATTGCCTATGTACATGTACCAGATGAGTTGAGATCCAAGTTGGATCCAAAAGCTCAGAAGTGCATCTTTATTGGTTACTCTCTGCAGCAAAAAGGGTATAGATGCCTTCTACTCGTAAGTTTACAGTGAGCAGAGATGTTGTTTTTGATGAGATGAGTAGCTGGTAGAAACTAGTAAATGTGATTGATGATGTAGATGCACAAAATGGTAATGCTGCACAGGATTCACAACAGCAGTCACAAAATATTAGTGGACATGGAGCGTCCTTTAGCAGTGGTTCACATTCTTCGCCATGGACAGGCAGATTGAGATCAGGAGAATCTTCTCAAAGTAATGCAGATAGTGGTATGCATGTATCACGAAAAGGAAAAGAGAAGGTTGATCAGCCCATGTTTGATGTGAATGTAGGTCACTCTTATGTGGATGGTGAATCCAGTGGCTCAGAACAGAGCATTGATGATGAGTTGGGTATTCCTTCTATTGTTACACCTGGAGTAAGGAAGACCAGGGATGTTTTGAGAGCACCTGGGAGTGAACCTACTTTGCGTAGGTCTACGAGAGCTAGGTATCCTGTGGATAGGCTGAAATATGATGGATTTACAGCCATTCACTATGCATATATGGTCAAAGTGATACAGGAACCAGAACCCACTTCTTTTGAGGAAGCCATGGGAAAAGAAAAATGGGAGAAAGCCATGGATGAAGAAATGGATGCCTTGGAAGCTAATGCTACATGGGAATTGGTACCTTTGCCTAAAGGTAAAAATGCAATTGGCTGTAAGTGGGTTTATAAGGTGAAGCACAATGCAGATGGTTCTATGAACAGATACAAGGCAAGATTAGTAGTCAAGGGGTATGCACAAACATATGGCATTGACTATGAAGAAACATTCTGTCCGGTTGCAAGGATGGCAACCGTAAGAGCAGTCATTGCTATGGCTGCATCAAAGGGATGGTCTTTACATCAGATGGATGTAAAGAATGCCTTCTTGCATGGTGATTTGCAAGAAGAGGTCTATATGGAGCAGCCATCAGGTTATGTGCATGCTGTTCATCCTGAGTTTGTTTGCAGGTTGAAGAAAGCCTTGTATGGCTTGAAGCAAGCACCTAGAGCATGGTCTGACAAGATAGGACAGTATCTTGTCACTATTGGCTTTCAGATTTCCAAGGCAGATTTCTCACTTTATGTGAGAAAAACAGAGAAAGGTATTATGCTACTTGTCATTTATGTTGATGATTTGATTATGACAGGTGACAGTGATGAAGATATCCTTCATGTGAAAATGCTATTGAAGCAGAAGTTTGAGATGAAGGATTTGGGAGAGCTGCGTTATTTCTTGGGCATTGAGGTGATTAGATCACCAAGTGGGATTCAGCTCTTGCAGAGGCAGTATGGATTGGACATGCTGTCCAAATATGGGATGACAGGCTGTAAGCCTATTTGAGTTCCTTTGGAGCAGAATGTGAAGTTGAGCACAGATGCAGGTGAGCTTCTAGAAGACCCTACTATGTACAGACGCATAGTAGGAAGTTTGATTTATATGACTATTACCAGGCCAGATTTGAGCTATACTGTTGGATTGGTAAGTCGGTTTATGCAGGCTCCAAGGAAACCACATTTGGATGTGGCTAGACGCATACTCAGGTATGTGAAGTCCACATTGCAGTATGGACTATTTTATGAGACTAGGGTTCAGATACAGTTGCATGGATACACTTATGCTGATTGGGCTGGTAGTATTTCTGATAGACGATCTACCAGTGGATATGTGTTCTCTTTTGGGAGTGCTGCAGTCAGTTGGAGCAGCAAGAAACAGTCTACAGTTGCCTTGTCGAGCACAGAGGCTGAGTACAGGGGTGTAGCAATGGCTGTATGTGAGGTAGCTTGGTTGCATAAGCTACTTTATGATATGCATCAGTCTACAGATGGACCAGTTGTCATTTATTGTGACAACATGAGTAGTATACACTTGGCAAATAACCCAGTCTATCATGCTAGAACAAAGCACATTGAGGTGCATTATCACTTTGTGCGAGAGAGGGTTTTACTAGGTCTTATTGATCTAGTTTATGTCAGCACAGAGGATCAGGTAGCTGACATATTCACGAAGGCATTGGGCGCAGAGAAGCTGCGTAAGTTCAGA
Source organism: Lygodium microphyllum (assembly GCF_053477565.2). Taxonomy (NCBI): domain Eukaryota; kingdom Viridiplantae; phylum Streptophyta; class Polypodiopsida; order Schizaeales; family Lygodiaceae; genus Lygodium; species Lygodium microphyllum. The sequence continues at coordinate 20,140,187 of NC_141155.1, read as the reverse complement.
GACCTGCTTGGTGTGCAGGAATTGGGATTGAGCTTGATGGGGAGTGTTGAGATATCGAGCTCCACTCGTGATACGCCAGGGTGACCGTTGTGTATTTATGTCACCGACTTGTCAGTTGCAGACGCGGTTGGTACACCGCCCATGAATAATAGCTACATGATAGCTATCCTTATCTACTCTAGTTCGTGGCTCAGTTAGTATGCCACCTTAGTTAGTTGAGTTTGGTTTGAGACCCATATATAGGGTTCTTCTATTTCTTTGTACTAGAGTTCTTTTGGCTTACACAACTAAGAAGAGGAAAACTGTTTTCAGCCTCCACCCTTGTGTGTCTTCCCCCATTGTGCAAGCAAGAAAGCTTCAAGCGAGACTCCTTCCTTCTCTCCCACAATCTTGATAGAGATTTGACCTGTGGAGTGAGATATAAGCAGCTCAATCTGACAGGGCGCTGCTGGTTATGGCTGCCATGGAAGCTTCAGTGAGAGTAGAGTTGGGAGATGAAGTCATGAGCTGACATTGAGCTAGACTAAGGTTGAAAGGAATCAAGAGAGGCTAGACAAGCAATGCCATGCCCAATTGGGCTCTGATACCATGTGAGAAATGCAAGATCTAGAGCATGGCAAAACCGGAAGCTATGGAGGAAGGAAAAAGAAGTGTAGACTCATGATGGAAAGGACACTGTTTGTTACACAAGTGAATTAGGTTCCAAGATTGAGACTTGGACTCATAAACACAATCTTGTGTATGTGGACAATGACATTGACACTTTACTGAAATGAAAAGAGTACTATCATTGCATTTAGAAAGGAAGCAAGTACAATGCTTTATAGAAAAGTAGGAAACTGCAGTAAGCACCATTGTGCATATGGGATAAGTTAGCCTGCATGTCCTTGACCCTGAGACTCCATACAAAAGAGGCTGTTTGAGTGTGATTGCTGATTCTCAACATAATCACTATTATTTTTGGATTTTTTATACCAACCATTTTAATATATTAAAAATCAATTTCATGTTTTATTTTTTTTTCATAGAAACACATTTTTTCCACCCGAAACAACAAAACCATCATTTTACCCTTAAAAATCGCATTTCAGATTTTGTGGGATTCAAATAGTGCATGCAAATCATTACAAAACCAGAATTTTATGATAAATAGCAATTAAAAATGATGTAACCAGTACTCAAAATTTTTTTTCTCGCATAAGGACATCATTTTCATCATAAAATACAAAAAAACCTTCATAAAATAATCATAAGTGTTTCTATGGAACCCGAGACTCATTGAATGACTGCGTGACCTGCGGACGGAGCCTCCATCACTCTCAATTCCATGCTGCACATCAATCTTTAGCATCTCCATTCATCTTAATCATCATTTTCTTCAATCTCCTTCCCTATTCTTCCTTCAAGATAATGTGCATGAACAACCCATAGAGGGGAGAGAGAGGGAGGAGAGAGAAATACTGATTTTTGATGTGTCAATCCGGGCAGCCATTGGAGGAGCGGAGAACGGTGATGGAGAGCGAAGGAAGGATACATTAGACTGGTAAAATCAGATTGTATGGGTATATGGAGGTGCCATAGCCCCCCCTCCAAAAATCGTCGTGCAAGAGAAGACGTCACCATTTTTCCTTGCACCCGAAACCCCCTCCCCTTTCCCCCCCCCATTCATCAAATTTTGGGGGGCCCCAAGGGGAGCCCCCAAGGATTACACCCTTTTGCACCTTAAGTCTCTTTTAAACTTGGCTCTCTTTTGGTATTGGCCTTGGGCACTCCCATTCTCACGTCTGGTGTTGGATTTTGGATTTGCAAATTTTTCCTTGACCATCTTGAGGTCCCACATTGCATAGCACTTCCCGAGATCCAATCCGGTAGTCAAAAAAATTATGAAAAATCAACAATTGTCAGTTGGTGTATCTTTAAAGCACTGTCAAAACCCGTCTCCGAATTGTGGCTTAAAATCGAACTGACTGCAAATAGCTGCCGACTTCATTGGGGTTTAAATTTTCCCTAAAATTTGGATTTTTTGAAAATTTTCTAGAAAATATCAGGCCTCAAAACTCATCTCTCATTGGCGACCATGGGATAGGGCGACTCAGCCCGTCGAATCCCACAAACAGATCTGCGCATCAACACAACCACAAAGAGCATGAAGCTGATACAAAAAATACTCAATAAAACACATCACAGCTCTCACCCTACCCCTTGTTAAAACTAAGGTAGGAAATCCACGAGGAGTAGGTTTAGTATAATCTGATAATTGCCTAGAGCGAGTTACTAACCTGCTACTCCACCACGGTCAAACTAACAAGAACTATCAAAGAGGTCATTCTAAGTGGTGGTTTGAACTACCTTCCTAACTAAGGACAACTCAACTAGGAGCTCCTACTAGGCGAGGACTCCTATAGCCTGATTAAGAAATATTGCATTTTAACACAGTTTCCTTTTGGACTTTTATTTTCCATACTCAGGCGTGTAAAAAAGAGGGACCTGAGCGTAGTGACCTGAGGAGAACAGGACATCGGCCTCAGGTCCTGTCTCAAAACCCAAGAGCCTACTAGGCCCTCGCAAGGCTACACTTAATCCTTTTTTTTGACACTCACTTTTCTTTTCATTATAACCGTCTCTTATTTTTATTCTTTCAGGAAGATGCCACCCCTAGGAAGACAAGGCATTGGCCCTAGATCTTGTCTCGTCCCCAGGAACCTACCAAGCCTTTGCAAGGCGATGAACAACTGCTCAATGATTTTTCTTTCTTTTCATTTCTATTGTTATAGGGGTCAGAACCCCCTTTTACACACCTCTGTATATTTTCTTCTTTCAGATATTCATGATTTTTATTTTGGTTATTTTTAGTAGGCTTCTCTAGCTGCCTCACACTAATAGAAACCCCTAGAACGGCCGCCTAACAAGTCAGCAGAATAGGGTCACTAGAACTCACGTCTAAAACAGGTCTTTCAGTGCTTGAAAATGCCTTTGTAGGAGGCAATGACTACTCAGACCTCCCCTAGACGTGTCTAACCTAAACTTGGGACTTCATGCCTGGATTGCCGGTCCCCAACAAACAAAAGAAAGTAATCCTCACATACACACATATCATTAATTGCGTAAGAGAAAAGGAAAAAGACTCGCAAAGGGGACGAAACCACCTGGAATGGCCATGAGAAGCTACTCCGTGCACAACAAAGTCTCCCTCTAATGACTCCGTCAACCTGTATGATGCAATCACTAAAACAAAAAACCATTAAATGTACCTACACCAAATAGACATAGGGCCCTCTTGGCCTAAAGAAATAGCACATTTTACTATAAACTTACTCGCCCTCTTGGCCTAAAGAAATAGCTCATGGCACTACAAAACTGATTGGCCCTCTTGGCCTAAAGAAATCAAACATTAAAATCTTAAAGCAACTAGCCCTCTTGGCCTAAAGAAATCAATCATTGAAACCTTAAACTAACTGGCCCTTTAAACCTAAAGAAATCAATCAAACCAGCTTATATATAATCTTCCTTGGAAGAAGGCAGATATACGAAAATACACTCCATTCCAAGGGAGAAAATAGGGCTCTCAGCCCTAAACTAAATGCATCAAGTTGTGATCCATACCTCCTGCATATATAGCAAGAGGGGTACGCATAACATGTCATCAGAACAACCTATGGCTCCAAGATAATAGTGGTAGATGGGTCTCGGCCACTCTTCGCATTACCCATACCAACCATCGCTTGCCATATTACACGTGGTTTGATAAAATTCCCCACAAACAACCATGTCTTGTCTCGTTATCAATAGCAACATCCAGATTAGGACCAGAGTTGAAGAAGAGGTCCTCTTCATAAGCAAAATTAGCTAATGAATCCGCAAACTAATTCCAAGAATGTGGAATCAGCTGAAGCGATACTCTCTCAAATTCATCAAATAGGGTCATAGCGGTTTGATGATACATACAAAGGATAGGATTCCAGACTGTATATATCTCATTTAGTTGATTTAAGATCAGATGGGACTCCCCTTTTACTAACAACCGCCAAGTACCACCTTTCTTGGCAATGTTCAGTCCTGTAATCAAGGCTTTATATTCCGCCATTAGGCCCCCTAGACACTCCATCAGAGTATAATGTGTACATCCACAATGGGTTTACAAAACCACTCATCAAGAACTCCCCTGTTCATAATTATGATTGTCAAAATTCAACATGCTTAGAGGATGCACTAATAGCTCCATCTCACCTTCTTCATTAAACTCAATAGGCTTGTAAGAATTTGTAAACAGTGATGGCAGAAAACTTTGATCTCCCACACAAAGGTACCGTCTTCTTACTCAATCACTTTGTATCCTTTGCTCCACCAAATAAGCTTCCCCTGATGATATCTTTGCTCTAGATATGGGTGCTCAAAATAAGGGATTAATTGCCCCATCAACTAGTTTAAGCTCTCTTGCAGGTCTCAGATCAACCCCAACATGGACTTGCAATGCATTTAGTGCATTAGTATACTTTTAATCTTATTAAGATTAATCTTATTTTTAAATTCCACTTCCTGTAGATCAGCTAGTAAAGTCGTAGACTTATTTTTACCTATCCTAACTACCTTGTAAGGGCCATTCCATCTAGGTTCCAACTTCCTTGGAAATAGCTCCCTACGCGCATCATAAAATAGAACTAACTGTCCTTTCTTAAAGGTATATTTCTTCACTTTTAAATTGTGTAGCCATTTCATCCGATATTTAACTACTTCCTAGTGCAACAAACTTTGCAATTTGAGCTCATCCAAGTGGGCCAGAGTCGTAAGGTTGAGGGAGTGTGAGGGAGTGAGTGTGTGAGAGTGAGGGTGTGTGAGAGTGAGGGATTGTGGAGAAGAAGCTCCCCATCTTCTCTCTTCATCGTTCCTTCCCATCTTCTCTTCTCTTGTCTCGCGCAGCTATGGAGGATGGAGCTTGACGGAGGGGGCTTGAACTTACCACAAGGATCGTGGAGCTACCAAAGTGTGAGAGAGAGGAGGGAACTCGATCAAGCATCAAGGTAAGCTCACTACACCCACAAGGTAGGCATTGCACGTCGGCTATGTGAGAGGTAGCCATGGCCGCTCGGCTTGAAACACTTGATCAATAAGCGGTCCGTAGGTCTTGGGGTAGAGCTCCATAGCTCCCCTACATTTTGGTTCTGTTGCCAAGACCGACGGAATCGAGCCTTGAGCGCCACACGCATCAAATCGAGCATAGCAGTAGGGTTTGCAGCCTGGACCAGTGCTCGAGATAGTTAGGAGATTTAGGAGGTTTTAATCCCTGAAGCAAGTAAATATTTTGATTTGCTACTGAATGTTAGAGTAGGACCATCTGTCTTTATTTTTGTTTCTGATTTCTATTGCATTAGGTTAAGTGTAGGATAGGAAAAAGAAGGGAACATAAGGGTTTTGCTGCTGTTGAAGACAGGGAAGTTGGGGCACAAATTCAGATATCTGACTGGAAGAGTGTGCAAGATTAATCTCTGAGTCTACAGCAGACTGAGATGAGGTAATAAGGGGACCAGGGGATGCCACATTTGACATCCTGCCTTCTGAGAAGACTGTGAGCCTGAGAGCTAGGGAAAGAGAAAGAGAGAGAGAGAGCTGCGCTAAATCATGAAGTGCTGACCGATTCGAGTGCCCCATCACTTCGAGGTATGCCAGATGTTTCCCTCTATTGCTCGTATCAATTTGGAAGGCACGGCACGATTTGATAGAGTAAGACGTTGACCTAGAGGCGCCACGTGCAACTTGCGAGCCGTCGTCTGCGCCATCGGACCAGTGCGTCTGAGTCCCAGAATAGGATTGTCCGATTCTCGAAAGTCAGATAGTCTGACTCCCATAATCAGACCAGTTGAAAAAAATGGACCATTGGTCCAATCCGATTCTTATAATCGGATTGGACTTGAACCACTCGACCCATTGGAGTAGTCGGACCACCCCCGTCTGACTAGGGAAGTCAAACATGAGTAAGATTGGACCCACCCATCCGATCGCCATAATCGGATTAGCCTATCCGATTCCCAGAGTCAGCAGACCATCCTGTCCGATTCCCAGAGTCGGACCATCCCATTCGATTCCCAGAATCGGACCATCCCGTCCAATTTCCAAAATTGGACTAGTTCACCAGAGTTTGAATAGAAGGTTTTTTACCTGGCCCACGGTCTTGGGCACCTTGGTCACATCTCTAATCCCCTAGGGAACCCAGTTTAACCTTGGAAGCTAGAGATCAGACATGGTGACCAAAGATTCACCCTGAATAGCTAGACACTGGGTAGACCAAATTTGGAATTGGATGTGATGTTTGGCGACCAGCCAATAAACTAACCAACCTTGAAGTAGAATAGAGAATGCATCAAGGTCTTTCTGTAAGACTTTAGATTGGCCAGAACCTGTGTCTAGAGCCACATCAGACTACAAACGTGAGTGGTAGGGTGGAGTCTACATTGGGCATTTCGTGCATCCTCACCTCACCTTTTGATTTCATTACCTAGGGTGCACTATAAGGAAAGGAAACGCCTGTTTTCACACTGAGCACTAGAAAGTACGAAGCACAAGTTGTGGATAAGATTGATGATGGTTTCCAATAACAAGGAGCTCATTGGGAAACATAATAACATCAAGGAACCCACTACTGGGAGAAGATCCCAAAGCATAGCTGGCTACTAGAGAACCCCATCGGTAGGGCCCTAAGAGGACACAAAGATTCGAAAGGCAACAACATAGAGAATCGGACGTTGCCAAAGTTACTCAAGTTGATCGACGACCTTGTGGAGTTGTGGGAGCAATGTCAGGATCACAAGGCGGACAAGGAGAGCACCCTAGAGTTGGGAGAATTCCCAGTCATGGTGTAGGAGCTAGTCAACGAGTATGACTTGTTGGCTAGGATGGGAGTTCAAGGTAGGCCAGTAGAGGAAGTGGTAGCAATCCTAGAAGAGGAAAGAAAGGCGATCAGAAGGGCTCTAGAGAGCATGATCGCCTATAACCACGAGCAAAGGGCTAGGAAACTCCAACAAGACCTGGATATGTACAAGGCCTGCTAGCCCTGGCGGGAGCATCCAAAGTAGGATCAAATGCGGAGAGAGAGCGGGCAGTGGAGGCTGACTTATCATTAAGTGAACTCGTAGCTAGGCGGCTCATGGACAACAAATCCGCTGAGCAGGGCGCAACAGCCTTAGCTACAACATTACTCTCGGGATTAGGGGTCACGCAAGGGGCAAAGGGGCAATTTAGGATACCTGTAGTGGCAAAACAACTAGACAAGTATGAACCTAGCAACGACCCATATAGCTTTGTGGAGCAGTTCGAACAAGTTTGTGAAGCAAACGGCCTCACAGACCCTGCACAACGCTCCCAAGCTTTTGGGCTGTGCTTAGGTGATAAGGGGAGGGTTTGGTACACTAGTCTAGATGCAGCTGAGCACATGAACTTTCCCCATCTTAAAGATCATTTTATCAAGAGGTTCTCTGAGGCAGGATACTCTGACAACCTCATCGTCCGATTGATGAATGTCAGTTAGAGGGAAAAGGAGGACGTGAGAGACTACGTCACACATGTACGTAGCCTCTTCAAGAGGATCCCGGCCAATGAGCGACCTAACGAGAAGGCTGTGTCTACAGTGTTTATAAATGGAATCCGAAGCGAGGAACTCTACAATGCCTTGGTTAGTAACTCCACCCTACACAGAGATGTGCTAGGGTTTTTGACGAAGCAATAAGGGTGGACGATCAACTTAGGGAGCGAAGCATGAGGAACACCACTTGGGATGGTACTGGCCAGAGGGCTTCAGAGCAGACAACGATGTCAGGAGAGAGAGAGAACTCTAGCACACGGGATAAGGGAAAGGGAGTTGACCATGGCCAGGACCTGACTGAGGTGAGAATGGAGCTTGCATGTTTGCAAGAACAAATAAAGAAGTCTATGCGAACTCAAACCACCTCCCAGCTCCGAGCGTCAAGATCCTAGATCTAGGCCATGTTCGAACTGTGGTAGGTTCGGTCATGACGCGTTGCACTGCAGATTGCCCAGGAGGTTTCCATATACACAGTAATACAACCCTCCTTACCTAGGCAACATGCCATCTAACTTCCTTGGCAGGGGAGCCCAGCTAGCACTTCCAGCACCAAATGACGCGAGACCAACCATCCCTAGGCTAGAGATGAACCCAACAGGCATACCCAGACCACCAGGACCCTACGTAACCCAACCACCGAGTGACGCTCCTGTTCACTATGTGGAGTGGAGGAACCTAGTGAAGAAGAAAGCTACGTAAACCCATACATCTCCTATGACGAGGAAGGCAATCCAGTCCTGATGGACTATCGACCGGTACCGATGATGGCGCTAGGCAGAGGAAGAGGTAGAGGCTTTGGACGACCAAACCAGGACCCAATCTCATGTTGGAATTGCGGTCATACAAGCCTTACCTCATCACGTTGCCCGGAAAGGGAACAAGCAAACCAGGACAAGGCTGACCTTCGACGCGCCAAGTGTGGGATCACACACTTGTTTCCTAACTACCCTAGACGGAAACCATCAGCTAGTTGTGCCAACGTGCCCTTGGGACTATTTGGGATGGAGACCTTTGGCGGGGAGGACACACCCATCCCACTACATGTCATGATGCGAGCGCAAACAATATGAACATGCATCTCGCTGCCTAGGCCAAGTAACCTGGATGCAGCCTCACTGGGAAATAAATGTTGAGATATCGAGCTCCACTCGTGATACGCCAGGGTGACCGTTGTGTATTTATGTCACTGACTTGAGACGCGGTTGGTACACCGCCCATGAATAATAGCTACATGATAGCTATCCTTATCTACTCTAGTTCGTGGCTTAGTTAGTATGACACCTTAGTTGAGTTTGGTTTGAGACCCATATATAGGGTTCTTCTATTTCTTTGTACTAGAGTTTTTTTGGCTTACACAACTAAGAAGAGGAAAACTATTTTCAGCCTCCACCTCTGTGTGTATTCCCCCATTGTGCAAGCAAGAAAGCTATAAGTGAGACTCATTCCTTCTCTCCCACAATCTTGACATGGTATCAGAGCCTTGTTCGTGGTAAGGAGCTCAAGAAAGCAAGCCAAGCTCGCGGTGTTCTGGTAAGAGGAGCAGTGTTGCTTTCATTTTCTGTTTTGGGAGTAGATCTCTGCAGGTAGCACAGCCGGAAAGTGCAGGAGTGCATTGTCTCAGATTGAGACGCCCTTCGCGGTAAAGCAAGAGGGTAGTATATGCTGCGGGAAAAGGCCTTTAGCCCTTGGCGACCTTGTTTTTTTGATTTGAGGCCATTTCGGGGCCTGTTTTGGAGGCGGAAGTTTTCTGCACGCACTCAGGAAAAAGCCCTGTTTTATGCTGTGCAGCCACTGTTCTACAGGTCGGTGAAAAGTTACTGTAAAAATTGCACCGTATGCTTGTGCGCAGAGACATTGGGAGTTACAGAATCATCCCTGTTGCCTGTTGATGCAAAATCGTCACTAGGAAGTGACTGTGTGGTCAAATACCACTTTTTCCAGTTTTGCAGATTTTCCCTTGTGAGGGTGAAGCTGTGGTTTTTGCAGTGACAGAATTTTTTGTAGTCTTCTGTAATGGCATCTGATTCTCTTTCACAGATTGTCACTGAAAAGCCTGACAAGAACAACTTCCAAGCCTGGAAGTTTAGAATGACGAATTTCCTTATGGGAAAAGGATATTGGGAATTTGTTGCAGGAAATGAAGAAGAACCAGTTCTTCCTGATGTTCCCAATCAACAGCAAATGCAAGCATTTAAAGCATGGCATGAGAGAGCCAGGAAAGTTATGTATTGGCTGTCTATCAGCATTTCAGACTCTATGATTGCGCATATTCAGGATGCAAGTACGCCAAAGGAGACATGGGATACTTTGTCAAAAATGTATAGCACAAATACGCAAGCCAGGAAAATGCAGCTCAAGCAAGAGTTGCACAATCTGCAAAGAGAAAATATGAGCATCAACGACTACCACATGAAGGTGAAGAAGATTGCAGATGCACTTGCTTCCATTGGGTCACAAGTGGAAGATGATGATTTAGTTTCCGTGACCTTGAATGGTCTAGGAAAGGATTATGCACAGTTTCGGACATCCATTTCAGTTCGTGAAAGATTTTCTGATTTTGAGGAGTTGATTGCTCTTCTAATTTTTGAGGAGCAGAGAAATGGTGGTGCATCTTCTTCAGGAAGAACTTCAAAAGAAGCTGTCTTCTACTCAAATGCTGGAAGAGGTAGAGGCAGAGGTAGAGGAGGCCGATATGGAGGCCGTGGTAGAAATCAGAATATGTAGCAAACTCAAGAAAACCAGTCCTATGGAGGAGGACGTGGTAACTCTAGAGGCAGGGGGAGCCAAAGAGGTCGTGGTGGATGGCAAAGAGGCCAAAATGCAAACAGTAATGTTGAATGCTACTACTGTGGTAAAATGGGTCATATGGCTAAAGACTGCTATAAAAAGCAGAATGACATCATGAATGGAAAATTGCAACAAGGAAATTATTCATCTTCTAGTAGACAGGGTGATGACAGAAATGAGCATCTGTTTATGGTGCAGCACATGAACAATTCTGTGATAAGTGCAGAAGAAAGCAACGATGTATGGTATGCTGACTCAAGTGCATCAAACCACATGACAGGTCATGCAGAATGGATGGAGGATGCAAGGAAAATGAAAAAACCAGGATTTGTGGAGATTGGTGATGATATTGCACATCCTATTGTGAAGATTGGAAAAATTCCTTTGTCTATGCAGGATGGGAAAAAGAAATACCTGTCTGATGTATTTCATGTCCCAAATATCACCAAGAATCTGGTTTCTGTTGGTCAAATGGTTAAGCAGGGCTTGCAGGTCAGATTTAATCCTCATGGATGCTTTGTTGAGGATATGAAAAATAAAGGTCGCTTGATAGCAAAAGGAAAGAAGAAGGGTAGAATGTTTACCTTGGATGCAGACATGTCTGAATTAAGTGCAGCAATGTTTGCATATGGGACCGGTGTAGTTGCAGATATTGATATCTGGCATAAACGCATTGGTCATGTTAATGTACAGTGACTTAAATCAATGCAGGCCCAAAATATTGTTGTAGGTTTGCCTAAATTCAAGGTTGCAGAAAAGCATAAGGTATGTGAAGCCTGTCAGTTTGGAAAATAGGCAAGGAAACCATTTCCTAGACATGTTCAAGAGAGTGAGAAGCCATTGGAATTAATCCACTCTGATGTGTGGACTACTAAAACTGCATCTCTTGGAGGATGTCATTATTTTGTCACTTTTATTGAGTTTGGGTGTATTTTATGAAAAAGAAAAGTGAAGTTTTTGGGCATTTCAAAACCCTTAAAGCTATGGTTGAAAAAGAAACAGGCCTGCAAATAAAATGCCTAAGGTCAGATGGAGGGGGAGAGTACCTCTCAAATGCGTTTGCAAGGTTCTTGCAGGAGCATGGCATAAAGCAGCAATATTCATGCAGTCATATCCCACAACAAAATGGAATTGCAGAAAGGAAAAACAGGCATATTGGAGAGGTATCTCGTGCCATGCTCAATGAAAAAGACTTGCCAGATTTTTATTGGGCTGAAGCAGTTGCTACAGCAGTCTACATAATGAACATGACTCCCACTGCAGCAATACATGGAATGACTCCGGAGGAGAGGTACTGGTAGAAAATCAGATATTTCTCATTTGAAAATTTTTGGTTGCATTCCCTATGTACATGTGCCAGATGAGTTGAGATCCAAGTTGGATCCAAAAACTGAGAAGTGCATCTTTATTGGTTACTCTCTGCAGCAAAAAGGGTATAGATGCTATAACCCTTCTACTCGTAAGTTTACAGTGAGCAGAGATGTTGTTTTTGATGAGATGAGTAGCTGGTATAAACCAGTAAATGTGATTGATGATGTAGATGCACAAAATGGTAATGCTGCACAGAATTCACAGCAGCAGTCACAAAATATTAGTGGACATGGAGCGTCCTTTAGCAGTGGTTCACATTCTTCGCCATGGACAGGCAGATTGAGATCAGGAGAATATTCTCAAAGCAATGCAGATAGTGGTATGCAGGTATCACGAAAAGGAAAAGAGAAGGTTGATCAGCCCATGTTTGATGTGAATGCAGGTCACTCTTATGTGGATGGTGAATCTAGTGGCTCAGAACAGAGTATTGATGATGAGTTGGGTATTCCTTCTATTGTTACACCTGGAGTAAGGAAGACTAGGGATGTTTTGAGAGCACCTAGGAGTGAACCTACTTTGCACAGGTCTACGAGAGCTAGGTATCCTGTGGATAGGCTGAAATATGATGGATTTACAGCCATTCACTATGCATATATGGTCAAAGTGATACAGGAACCAGAACCCACTTCTTTTGAGCAAGCCATGGGAAAAGAAAAATGGGAGAAAGCCATGGATGCCTTGGAAGCAAATGCTACATGGGAGATAGTACCTTTGCCTAAAGGTAAGAATGCAATTGGTTGTAAGTGGGTTTATAAGGTGAAACACAATACAGATGGTTCTGTGAACAGATACAAGGCAAGATTAGTAGTCAAGGGGTATGCATAAACATATGGCATTGACTATGAAGAAACATTCAGTCTGGTTGCAAGGATGGCAACCGTAAGAGTAGTCATTGCTATGGCTGCATCAAAGGGATGGTCTTTACATCAAATGGATGTAAAGAATGCCTTCTTGCATGGTGATTTGCAAGAAGAGGTCTATATGGAGCAGCCACCAGGTTATGTGCATGCTGTTCATCCTGAGTTTGTTTGCAGGTTGAAGAAAGCCTTGTATGGCTTGAAGCAAGCACCTAGAGCATGGTCTGACAAGATAGGACAGTATCTTGTCACTATTGGTTTTCAGATTTCCAAGGCAGATTTCTCACTTTATGTGAGAAAAACAGAGAAAGGTATTATGCTACTTGTCATTTATGTTGATGATTTGATTATGACAGGTGACAGTGATGAAGATATCCTTCATGTGAAAATGCTATTGAAGCAGAAGTTTGAGATGAAGGATTTGGGAGAGCTGCGTTATTTCTTGGGCATTGAGGTGATTAGATCACCAAGTGGGATACAGCTCTTGCAGAGGCAGTATGGATTGGACATGCTGTCCAAATATGGGATGACAGGCTGTAAGCCTATTTGAGTTCCTTTGGAGCAGAATGTGAAGCTGAGCACAGATGCAGGTGAGCTTCTGGAAGACCCTACTATGTACAAACACATAGTAGGAAGTTTGATTTATATGACTATTACCAGGCCAGATTTGAGCTATGCTGTTGGATTGGTAAGTCAGTTTATGCAGGCTCCAAGGAAACCACATTTGGATGCGGCTAGACGCATACTCAGGTATGTGAAGTCCACATTGTAGTATGGACTATTTTATGAGATTGGGGTTCAGATACAGTTGCATGGATACACTGATGCTGATTGGGCCGGTAGTATTTCTGATAGACGATCTACCAGTGGATATGTGTTCTCTTTTGGGAGTGCTGCAGTCACTTGGAGCAGCAAGAAACAGCCTACTGTTGCCTTGTCGAGCACAGAGGCTGAGTACAGGGGTGCAGCAATGGCTGCATGTGAGGTAGCTTGGTTGCATAAGCTACTTTATGATATGCATCAGTCTACAGATGGGCCAGTTGTCATTTATTGTGACAACATGAGTAGTATACACTTGGCAAATAACCCAGTCTATCATGCTAGAACAAAGCACATTGAGGTGCATTATCACTATGTGCGAGAGAGGGTTTTACTAGGTCTTATTGATCTAGTTTATGTCAGCACAGAGGATCAGGTAGCTGACATATTCACGAAGGCATTGGGCGCAGAGAAGCTGCGCAAGTTCAGAGACCTGCTTGGTGTGCAGGAATTGGGATTGAGCTCGAGGGGGAGTGTAGAGATATCGAGCTCCACTCGTGATACGCCAGGGTGACCGTTGTGTATTTATGTCACCGACTTGAGACGCGGTTGGTACACTGCCCATGAATAATAGCTACATGATAGCTATCCTTATCTACTCTAGTTCATGGCTCAGTTAGTATGCCACCTTAGTTAGTTGAGTTTGGTTTGAGACCCATATATAGGGTTCTTCTATTTCTTTGTACTAGAGTTTTTTTGGCTTACACAACTAAGAAGAGGAAAACTGTTTTCAGCCTCCACCTCTGTGTGTATTCCCCCATTGTGCAAGCAAGAATGCTACAAGTGAGACTCCTTCCTTCTCTCCCACAATCTTGACAAGAAAAGCCAGAGAAGAAGGAGAAAGAGAACAGATGCAAGGATCACCCTTAAGACTGAGGAAGCTACAACCTTAGTGGCAAGAAAGGGGGTCACTGATGCTGAGGCAGAGACCTCAGCTCCCAAGACGGCAAAACTAGGTAGTGCCAAGGTAGGGGAATACCCTCATCCCAGACGACAACTCCAGGCTATAGCCAAAGTTAAGGAGTGGGTCAAGAACGCCCAAGAACACCTTAAAGAAGATGTAGAACCCATACTGGAGGATCCAATGGAGGACCTTTCGAGTGCAAGCACACCCACTTCGCCATCATGACCTCAATCAGGGAATGCGCCCACACCACGAGAGATGCCACAAAGGAAAGATCAGGGAGAAGCTTGTCAACAAGCTAACCAGGACATGTGGCCAAAGAATGGTGACCAAGGAGGAAGCCAACTACCCAACAACCTCCTCACCACCTTAGTAACCACCCCAGTGACCGTGAGCCTGGGAGATTTGCTTTGGCAGCACCCTCCATTATGGCAAGAGTTGAGACACTGGGTGGAGGGAAAGGGGGAGCATGCTGCCACTGACTTATAAGAGCAGGATGCAGTCACACAAATTCCAAGCTTAACGCTGCACTCAGCTCCAAGGTCACTGCACATCAATGCTTTCTGGGAAGGCATGGAGATGCATGCAGTCCTACCTATTTTAGCCTTGGGGGACGCAACATGGAAAGGAATTGTAGACATCGGTGCCGGGGTCTTAAGCCACGCAGTTCTATAGGCCTGAGGAAACCCACCTGTGGAAGCGGCTAGGTTTAATTTTACATTGGCCAACGAAATGAAGGTCAGACCATTCGGGATCTTAAAAAAACTGGCCAGTGAAGGTCGCAGGAGTGCAGTTTTCCGTGAACTTCATTGTTATGAAGGGTGTGGACTATGACATACTGCTAGGCTAGCCCTGGATGAGGAATACGTGAGTGGTTGAAGATTGGGGAAACAACCTCATATTCTTGGGGAATAGGACAGAAGCAGTAAGGGTTGAGATGGACACTTGGAAGACTACCCCAGCTGGCCTCGATGCTATCTCGACCATGCTAAAAGGTGATGCCCAGGCACGCAAGCCCTATGGGACACTGACCAAGTACATCCCCTGCCTTGAGGATGAGAGGGATTGGATGCATGTCTTGGCAACCGTTGACCTACCATTCTTAGATGAGATGTCTTCATCAAATGTGGTTTAGATTTTAAAACAAAGTTTTCCTAATGGGAAGATAGACTAATCATGGTGTATAAAAGTGCTCAATTGTGGATATGTCATTGCATGAGAACAAGCTAGATAGATAATGTAAATGCCATTCATTTGACTTTTCAATGCTTACTCACATCAGAAGTCATCTTAATGGATGGGAGTCTGAAGTGGTAACTCGCATGCTTGCCACATTTTTTGCCACTTATATTTAAATGGGCTCATGTTATGGGAAGTGCAATCTTGCTACTGCAAGATTTGGGATCTTATTGTTGAATTTGCAGTCTCGTTATAGGATCTACTACCCCAAGTATAATTTTTAAGAGTTTAGCGACATCATGTTTGTTGCTACTTGACAAGTGAAAGGGATCTTAGTAATAAGGAAAATTGTAGGAGATATTCTTTGGGGATTAATTTTCACACTTGGTGGCTGTCTATCCTTCCTTCATCTTCCCCTTCCACCTAGTTGTCTTTGTGTTTACTTTGACCATACTTCATCTTGTGTATCTCTTTCTCTTTGTGTTGCACTACCATCTTTGCCATTCCTCTACCGACACCTACTCGCTAGGAATCTTGCTGATGCTCTTTAATTGCAAGGGGATGTGGAAGGTAATATTTGGCTCTTATTATAACCTTTTGTGTTGAACTTCTCAATATGTGGGCTTATTTTTTGAAGCAAATGGCGGCTATGCAGATTTCTCTAACCAAACCACTTGACATGCCTATCGAGATGTCCATGGACCCTCGCAATGAGGAAAAGGTTGTGTTCACAATGGAGCAATGCAAAGAATTTTGCGTTGAAGTTAGCTTGTGAGGGTTGTGGCGCCTTGAATTTTCTCCACCTTACCAACTTTGAAACTAGGCAATTGGTGGCTACTTGTGGGCTAAATGATTATATTAGGGCAATCGATGGGCCTATTCACTTTACTAACTGTTACAACTTTTTGCAAAATTACAATCCTAAGACTAAAATTAGTAAGATGAGATACTGGGTAGGAAAAGAGCAGAATATTGGGGAGGTGGCACTCACACCAAGATTAGTTGAACAAGCCTTAGGTCTTTGTAGGGGATCGTGAAAGCATGGTAGACCCTTTAAAAATCATCTGGTAGATCAACGATGGAGTGATAAGCATGCAGTTATGTCAGATTAGTTGAACAAGCCTTAGGTATTCGTAGGGGATCAGGAAAGCATGGTAAACCCTTTAAAACTCATCTGATAGATCAACAATGGAGTGATAAGCATGCAATTACGTCATAGGGTTTATTGATTTTAGTCTTAGGGAGGAGGATCTTAGGATCTCTGTACAAGTTTTTCATCACTTTTTTACTTACAATAGACCCAACACCCATAGAGGAAGGACACCCAAAGGCTTTATGGAAGATATCCTATCTGGAAGAACTGCTAAGGGGGATTTGAATGATTTTTTGTTGGAACAAGTCAGTGACTCCCTTACAAGGGCACATTGAGCCCTTCCCAAAAATCCTAATGAGAAGCTTACCACTGCTGAGGCCAAGTTTTGCATAATCAACTATAGGAGTTCTCTCACTAGCCTCTTTAGTGTGGTCCTAGGACTCTCTCTATCAATGCAGATGGACCCAGATGTGACTGAGGTGGGACAAATAAAGACAAGCCACCAAGAGAGGAACAAAGGTGAGCTATGGAGTAGTCCATCAAAAAATTGAGCCAAGAAGGGTGTAAGAAAGGAAAATACTAGAAAGATCTTCCCAAAACCCTCAAGGCATTGCTAAAGGATCTCCCATACATGAATGAAGTTTCCTAGGGGGAAAAGGAGAACCTGGCCATTTCCATGCAGGACTCATCTGATGACAACATGGGAAAAAACATAGCCTCCATCTCATAGGGAATGGAGAAAGATATTATTAGAAAGGCGAGAGACTCTAACAAAGGACATGGGAAGGCTCAGGAAGAACACTCAATGATGGGTCCAGTAGATTTTTGAATGCTCATGACCACTTTACAGACCATACAGGCCAAGGTTGACAAGTTGGAATATGGTAAACAGAATGACAATTTTACCATCAGTTCTTATATGGAGAAGCAACGACATTTTGAGACTATCACTAGTTCAAAAGACTGCATAAGACATACACTAGTGAATTTGGGTGGTCTTGTCACATTAGACCTCTTATGTGAAGAGTTGAAACATGATAAGAAATGAGTGATTCTGGAGAGAAAGGAAGTGCAAAAGAAGTATGAGGAAGAGAGAGCAGTGCGTCAGGAATTTTTGAGGCACTCACCCCAATAGTAGCTACATGACTTACAATCCCAAATTGTGAGAACAACAAGGAGATGGAGGGGCTAAGAGAAGAGTTGCAAGAAGTTGAGATCATGAGGAAAAAGGAGGAGAACACCCATGCTCAAATTGTAGAGCTTATGGTCCAGCTAGAGGAGGAAAAGGCAAGGACAATAGCTCTCAATAGAGAGTGAACATAAGCACATCAAACTCACACATGTATGAAGGAAACCTTCATAGGGATGCAAGATACAATCAGAACAAGTTTGACTACTGCTATCAATCAAGTTGAGGAGAAAGCTACAAGAGCATATGAGGAGATGCTACAACAACTACTCACAAATTTGGCGATTTCCCTTAATTAGGAATGCCGATTTAAGCTTCATGCAACCACCTATAAACATGCACTATCATTACAACAAGGGATTTATCAATAGGCTATTTGCACCATATCATCCAAGAGCATCGGTGATGTGGAGGAACTCAAAGCTCAATTGGGACTAGCACTAGGTTCCTTGGCCAATTGTGACCAAGGAAAGGAGCTCACATTATTCACCTCAGAACCAACTCACAGCCAGATGATTGCTCACTTGCATGACATGGGCTATAATGATCACGAATTGAGAGCTATAGGAATGGTACACCCAAAATCCCTTGAGTTGTGTAACACACAACATCAACCACTAGCTAAAGACCTCATTATTGTAGAGCCTCTCAAGGACATGGTTCCTTCTTTTGATTACATTCTGAACAGGAGGAGGGAGCCATGGAGGAAACTCCATATGCACCACCAGTAATAGACATGGCTTTTGAGGTCCAAGAGTGCTTTGATAGGATAGTTCAGGTCCAAGAGTGCTTTGATAGGATAGTTCAGGTCCTTTGGGCTATCCCTCACACTATGTCGGAGTATCCCATTGACATGCAAGGTGTTGAGGCACAAAGAGTGGATCTCAAAGAGCCCATCAAGACTTATCAGTAGAGGCAGAATATATAGGAGACCATAATTTTTTATTTCAATGTCTATGGAGATGCCAAATTTAGGACACCCTTACCACTCAATACTATGAAAAATCTTATTCAAGTGGGAGAGGAGATCACCAAGAAGTGGTTGAAGCAACATGATAGGTCAGCTTTGAAAGTAGCTTGTAAGATTCCCAAGGAGAAGAACAAGAGGGAGTATCTCATAGAGAAGCCATGTGAGGTGTGGAAGCTACAACTAGAATGGAGATATACTATCCTTCAAGTATATGAAATGGCCCATTCTACCTTTTGCTACTCAAACCAAAAGAGAAATGTACTCCATTTCCTATAAACACCGTATTGGGGAATATGGGAATTTCCCATAAGTTTGGGACACGTGGTCAAATCTTTAGATTTGTCATAACTTGAACATTATAACTCCAAATTGAGCACTCTATAGCTCAATAGATTCCATTTTTCAAGTGCTTTCCAATGATAGGTCACATCATATGGTTTTTAGAAACTTATGGGCATGTTATCTGGGTGCCACCTTTTTACTATTCAAAAAATGGGAATTGGGAGAATTCCCAAACTCACTAATATTGTGTTTATATCCCATAAGGTATGGAAGACACTATGATGTTGAGAAGCATGGCACACATAACTTTCCCAAAATTTCCAATATCAATGCTCCGCATGAGAGTGAAATCTATGACTTTCGATTGCATGATCTGCTACCCTCTTTTGACATGAATATGCATAAAATCCTTGAGTACCCTATTCATGGCATTTGTCATGTGTGCCGCACTAAGTTTGTTGCACCTTGTGGGAGAGTGCACATCTATACTAACCCCAAGGGAGTCTTCATGGCTGTGAGATCCCTGCTCTCAACTACAAGCTGAAATTGATCATACCTTGAGTAAAGATCACCCAAAGAATATATCACTTTGCATGCAAAAGCCTTTGCAAATTCATCAACCATAAGACTTGCACCCACATTTCTTATGGTCACTTTATTGACCAGTTGCATATCTTGAATAAATCCATTAGCTTTGGCAAGTAAGATTTAGGCACTAGAATAGGCCTCAAGTTTCATGGTACATGTGACACAGTAAATATTGCCATAGGAGAGGAAACATTTGAATCCACACAACCTATTTTAGCTTACTAAAATGCAAATTCTTTCCCATGTCTAGCCAACATTTGCATGAAATAGGCTCTTTTAGTAGGCCAAAGAAACCCTTCTGCACCAACTTTCAAATCCTAAATATTTCAGTTGTAAACTGATGACCTATATCTTTAGGATCCTGTAAGCTTTGCTACTTTGACACTTTCTCATACAAACCCTCACTGTTTGATGGAAGTGGCAAAGTAACTAGTTTCACCTTTTTGTCAATTGTCTTATAGTTTGTCTCCACAACTGCTTCAGTCCATTGTAATCCTTTCTGCTAAAAGGAAACAATGCTATAACATCACACATGTCCAAATAACATACTGACAACAGTCTATGTTTAGCCTAATTTTATGCATGTATAGTTGCTGAAATTTTAGCCATAGTGTCAGTAATATTCAGCCCATAAAAGAGGCGTGAAATGCCTTCATTTTCATCTAACAATCCCAATGCTCTTAGTTTTTTACTAGCTCATTTCATAGATATGTGTTCATCCTTGCACATAGCTTCCATAGGGTTAAACCAACACAAGCTATTTGATGTTTGAGAATAACCAATAGTAAATACATGCTTCATTCCATCAAGATGCGAGTACATCCTCTGAACAACAATAGTATAGCCCTGCATTATAGGAGTGCTCAATGAAAATCCAAGTCTTTGAATTCCCTTGCATTTGGAGGCAAAGGAGACTCTCAAAGCGTACCGCGAACGCAAATGATAAGAAATTGGACAGCTTTTCTCCCATCCTTCCTTCTAACTCTTGCATAAGTAGAACCATCATGAAGCACTTTTATTTCCATATGCACTCCTGTAATATGGGGATGTCCTAAAATCATTGCATATGAGAAATTATCTTGCAAAAAAAAGTGATGCTCTTCTTGTACATCACCAATCACTACTTTTACATTAGGACATGCAGCATAGAGCTTCCTCGAGCCCTCATATGCCAACCATGATCGGTGTCCATAGGCCATGCACCATTCTCATACAATCCATACTCATTGACATTAATCTCGGACCCGTGGTCAAGCAAAGCAACACAAGGAGTTTCATGATCCCCTATTTTCGCTACCATTTCAGTGGTAGCCCTTGCCCATGTTAGATATGATCAATGCCCCACCCTCATTAGGTGCTACCAATGATCCATGGTGCTCAAAGTTGTAAGGCCCCCATTATGAGGAGAAGCCAAATGTGAGCTCGGACATTGGTTGAGTCCTGACTTGTATATCAGATGAGGTCTATGTGACCGGATGGCAAAAAGGTGACTGTTGTGGGTCTAATCTTTGGGTTAGACGGAGTGGTTAAGCTGGTAGCAACTCGAGGCACATTGCATTGAGTTGCGTGGTAAGGGAGTTAAAAGGGGCCCCTATTGTGGGGTCCGGGGGCCGCGGAAGCGGCCCCTGGCTGGGGGGTCCCAGGGGGGCCAGCGGCCCCCCTGGCGGGGGTCCGGGGGCAGCGGCCCCGGCCCGATGGTAAAGGGAATATTCCCTGGAATATTCCCTGGCCGACTAGTGGAGGCTCATATGGTAGGTCGGTCAGCAGGCCGACCTAACGACCTTCGCGGGCTATAAAAGCTAAACCCCTTCGCAGCCATCTTACACTCATCTTTCACCCAGTCAGAGTTGTTGTTCCAGCTAGCCTTAAGCTCTTCACCTATCTTCTGTCTAGATCGCCATCTAAGCTTCACATAGTGGAAGCGCACGGGTGGACAGAGCCATCTTTGTATCAGTTGTTTGGAGTTAAAGAATTTACTGATTCTCCTCTTATCTGTTGTGTACTCTCTATCTCTTTCTCAGATTCTGTTCGCTGCGCCGTGTAATATTTTACATGGTATCAGAGCCCAGGGGGCTCTAGAGATCGGAGAGCGTGCAAGAGGCAAAGGCTTCAAGAGCAAAGAGAAACGATGTCGACTCCGGGAAGCAGTTCTGGCGCATCAGGAAGCGGTGCAGGAGGTGGTGCTGCTGTACCGGCTATTCAAACACTGAGGATTCGTCCACCAACCTTCAGCGAAGGCAAGTTAGATGGTACAAACTACACCTTGTGGAAGTTCAAAATTACTACTATCCTTGATTCTTATGAGCTTCTGGAGACTGTGCTGGGGACTGACGCAGAACCACAGCCTACCCCCGACCCATCAAATCCTAGTGTGATGATTCCTCCGAATGCAGATCTTCTACGAGCTTGGAAACGAAGGAATGCAGATGCATTGTGTGCCTTAGTTACAAGCTGTTCTGACAGTGTTTTGACTCTGATTCAGCATACAACCAAAGCGTCAGAGGCTTGGAATGTACTAAGGAGTCAGTATGAAACACGAAACCAAACAAGGATTCAAAACTTGGAGAATCAACTAGCAGCGGAGAAGTTTGCTGAAGGAGAGACGGTTGAAGCATTCATCACTCGGATTAAGAATCTGCGCGACCAGATGGCTGGCGCTGGGATACAAAAGACTAGCGAAGAGCTAGCTCGGAGGTGTCTTCGGATTTGTCCACAAAAGTTTGATGGACTAGTAACTGCCCTTAATACTCAGGTGAGACCTCAAGCTTTGACTTTTGAGGAGTTTTGTGCATTATTAATGGAGGAGGAGTTGATGCTGAAAGCCCGAGAAGGAAGCAACAATGGAGATGCTGCATTCTCTGCCAATGCAAAAGGCAAAGGTGTTTCCTCCACCAAAAATGATGGTGACAAAAAGAAAAAGGGCGGCAAGAAGAAGTTTCAAGGAGAGTGCTTCTACTGTAAGAAGAAAGGACATGCAATTGCAGATTGTCGTGTCAAGAAGGCAGATGAAAAGAATGGTACCCTTAAAACTAAAGGGAAAGAGACAGCCAATACGGCTGAAGCAGAGTTGGAATTATTCATGGCGACCATTGAGGAAGTGTGCTCCTCGGCACAAGAAGAATCTACCACTGACTCTTGGGTGTTGGATAGTGGGGCCTCCCGTCACATGACCAACAAGAAAGGTCTATACAGTTCTATGCAGCCTCTACAAGAATCCATCACTGTGACGGTTGGAAATGATGCTAAATGCCCTGCTGCGGGCACAGGTACTATTTCTTTTGTTGCTGCAAATGGTGAAGTCAAAAAGCTTTCAAATGTGTTGTATGTTCCCGAAATCAGAAGAAATCTCTTATCAGTTGCTGCCATAACTGATCTTGGTCATGAAGTGAGGTTCAAGAAGACAGGTGCAGAAATTATTGATAGTGCTGGCACAATTGTTGGCAAAGGAGAAAGAAGGAACAACCTGTATGAGCTAAGTGCTCTTACAGCCACCGCTGGAGTGGGCACAAGTAAGCTTTGGCATGAAAGGTTTGGACACATCGGATTTGCAGTATTGAAGGAGATGCAAAAGCAAGGTATGGTTGCTCACCTACCTACAATAACTGAATTGAAGGAACCATGTGAAGCTTGTATGATGGGCAAGCAACAGAGAAAGGAATTTCCACAAGAAAGCAAGAATAGAGCACATGCTCCTCTAGAGTTGGTGCATGCTGACTTGTGTGGTAAGATGCCTACACAGGCCTTGGGGGGATCTTCTTATTTTATGTTGATTGTCGACGACTACAGTAGGAAGATGTGGGTGTACTTCCTTCGTGATAAGGCTCAAGCTTTTGGTAAGTTTAAAGAATGGCTAATACTTGTTGAGAATGAAACAGGGAAAAGTGTGAAGAAATTTAGAACAGATGGTGGTGGTGAGTTCAACTCAAAGGAGTTTGAAGGCTTTTGCAAGAGCAAAGGGATCAAGCGTCAATTGACGACGCCTCACACACCTCAGCAGAATGGTGTTGTGGAACGCAGGAATCGTACCATTGTGGAGATGGCAAGATGCATGCTAAAGGGCAAGGGATTGCCTAACCATTTTTGGGCTGAAGCTGTTAATACTGCAGTCTACATTCTAAATCGGAGCTACACAAAGGCTCTCAAGGGAAAAACACCTCATGAGGCTTACACTGGTAAGAAACCATCTGTTTCACATTTCAGAATTTTTGGATGTGAATGTTATGCACATGTTCCAGATGAGAAGAGAAACAAGTTACAACCAAAAAGCAGAAAATGTATCTTCTTGGGTTATAGTGATGAGCAGAAGGCTTACAAGTTATATGACCAAGAGGCAAAGAAGATCATCGCGAGCCGTGATGTGGTGTTCAAGGAGGAGCCGCATACAGTGGAGGAGGAGAAGGCAAGGTCTTCCACTTTATCATCAAGCGAAGAAGTAGTCCACTATGAACCTGTCCCGAGAGCTATCCCTATCCTTAAGGAGGAGGAAGCATCATCTTCAGATGATGAGGAAAAAGTTCACCAACCTGACATCACCCCACCGGAAAAACCATTGCCGCGCTGGGTGAAGCAGCTCTATGACCACAATAATCCTATGCCTGCATCTGTTGAGGAGAAGGCAGACGGACCAAGGAGGTCTCAGAGAATAGAGGAGCAAAGGAGGGCTTCTGCTCACATAGTCAACATGGCCTTGATGGTTGAGATTATGAGAGAAGTAAAGGAGCCAACTGACTTAGAAGAAGCACTTGCAGATCCATCATGGAAGGCTGCTATGCAGGCGGAGTATGACAGCATAATGAAGAATGACACTTGGGAGCTAGTGGATCGGCCAGCAAAGCGGAAGATTATTGGCACCAAGTGGATCTGGAAGGTAAAGTACAAGGCTGATGGTACCTTAGAAAAGTACAAAGCTAGACTGGTTGCCCAAGGATTTTCACAAGTTGAAGGGTTTGATTTTCAAGAGTCATTTGCCCCAACTGCCAGAATGACCACTATTCGCACGGTACTTGCAGTGGCTGCCCACAAGAAGTGGCCAGTGTACCAAATGGATGTTAAGTCAGCGTTCTTAAATGGTGACCTCAAGGAGGAGGTGTACGTGGCTCAGCCACCAGGGTTTGAGGCCCCCCATTCTGAGAACAAAGTGTGTAAACTAAAGAAGGCATTGTATGGGCTGAAACAAGCCCCCAGAGCATGGTACCAGCGGATAGATAGGTTCTTTTTAAACCTAAACTTCAAAAGATGTGCCTCAGATGCTAACTTGTATGTTTACATGGATGGTAAAAAGTCTGTAGTGATTGTCCTATATGTGGACGACCTTCTTATTACAGGTGACTATGAAGATATGATCAACCAAACTCGAAAGGCTTTGAGTTTTGAGTTTGAAATGACAGACTTGGGCTTGCTGCACTATTGTTTGGGGATTGAAGTCTGGCAAGAGCCAGGAAAGATCTTCATCTCTCAGAAGAAGTATGCATGGGAGATCTTGAAGGCATTTGGCATGACCGAGTGCAAGGAGATAGCTACACCTATGGAGGTGAATGTAAAGTTATCCGTTGAGGATACATCAGCACTAGCAGACATTGGGAGGTATAGGAGGTTGGTCGGCAGTCTAATCTACTTGTGTAACACCAGACCAGATATCAGTTTTGCTGTTGGTGTTTTGAGCAGGTTCTCAAACAAACCTCATGAGAGTCATTGGAATGCTGGGATGCGGGTGCTCAGATACTTGAAGAAAACTCTTGACTATGGTATCACATACAGTTTCGGAACTTCTCTTGTGGGGAACTGTGACTCAGATTGGGCAGGAGACATTGATTCCAGGAAGTCAGTTTCTGGTTATTGTTTCTCTTTGGGTTCAGGAATTTTCTCTTGGATTAGTAAGAAGCAACCAACAGTGGCATTGTCTTCTACCGAAGCAGAGTACAAGGCAGCTTGTTTTGCTGCATGTGAGGCCGTATGGTTGAGAAGGATTCTATGGCATATGGGAGTGCAGGATGAAGAACCAACTGTGCTGAGATGTGACAATCAGAGTTGCATCGCCATTGCCAAAAATCCAGTGTTTCATGCACGCACCAAACATATAGAGATCCAGTATCACTATGTGCGTGATTTGATGGAGGATGGGATAGTGGAATTGGTCTACTGTCCAACAGAGGAGAATGGAGCAGATATCTTCACCAAAGCACTTACGAAGGATCTGCTTCAAGTTCATCTTCAGAGACTCGGCATTGGGCCGAGGAGATAGTTCACCTATGGGTGGACATTGAGGGGGGGTGTTAGATATGATCAATGCCCCACCCTCATTAGGTGCTACCAATGATCCATGGTGCTCAAAGTTGTAAGGCCCCCATTATGAGGAGAAGCCAAATGTGAGCTCGGACATTGGTTGAGTCCTGACTTGTATATCAGATGAGGTCTATGTGACCGGATGGCAAAAAGGTGACTGTTGTGGGTCTAATCTTTGGGTTAGACGGAGTGGTTAAGCTGGTAGCAACTCGAGGCACATTGCATTGAGTTGCGTGGTAAGGGAGTTAAAAGGGGCCCCTATTGTGGGGTCCGGGGGCCGCGGAAGCGGCCCCTGGCTGGGGGGTCCCAGGGGGGCCAGCGGCCCCCCTGGCGGGGGTCCGGGGGCAGCGGCCCCGGCCCGATGGTAAAGGGAATATTCCCTGGAATATTCCCTGGCCGACTAGTGGAGGCTCATATGGTAGGTCGGTCAGCAGGCCGACCTAACGACCTTCGCGGGCTATAAAAGCTAAACCCCTTCGCAGCCATCTTACACTCATCTTTCACCCAGTCAGAGTTGTTGTTCCAGCTAGCCTTAAGCTCTTCACCTATCTTCTGTCTAGATCGCCATCTAAGCTTCACATAGTGGAAGCGCACGGGTGGACAGAGCCATCTTTGTATCAGTTGTTTGGAGTTAAAGAATTTACTGATTCTCCTCTTATCTGTTGTGTACTCTCTATCTCTTTCTCAGATTCTGTTCGCTGCGCCGTGTAATATTTTACAGCCCAATGATTTCTTGTGTAATGACTTCGAGGAATAAATCCTAGAGTCTCTTCCCCGTAATGTTGCATCTGCCTTCCTCCACCATGCATATTGCTACAAGACAATGCATTTTTAGCCACTTTCTTCTCCACATGTTATCCACTAATTAGAAGCATCTTGCATAGATAAACTAGTACTTACATCATGCTTATATTTAGCTCGAATGCCCAACAAACCAATTTCCTCTTCAAATTGCAGTAATGCACTAGTGATATCACTAAGAAGTTGATGCTTCCTTTTAATTATGTCAATGACTTTGTCATGAAATTCCTACTTAGCAATGCCAAGCACATCTCCCAAGGTGAATTCCACCCGCCGACTGTTTGAAGTCCATTCTTCAAGAACCTTCTTAAGATCCGTGGTTGTCTTAATATTAAACTACAACTCATATCCCGACTGATTTCCCTTCTTTTTGCTCTCTTGTTTGCTATCATATTTCTGGTCCTACCCAATCTCTTCCATTACATGCTTGGGAGGTGGTTGATTTGTAGCTTAGATTGATCTACACACTTCTTGTCATTCTCTTAGATGTCCCTAAGGTATCTTCATCTCTCTTTCGTTTCTGTTCCACAAGTACATTTGTGTTTTGCACCTTTGCTAAATATGCATACACTGAATATGCATCTACCAGTGATTCCCTTTGAGCTATGTCACGAATTTCTTACCCTACATGAGACATTTCACAATTAGTAACTTTCCTCTTTTCAGCTGCATACAAAGCATGTGTTTGTATTGCACCCTTTAGACCACCAAGCAACACTTGACTAGGCATTCTATCCAACTGTAGATCAAAAGTAGAAGCATGTACAACCGCATAAGCATTTTAAATAGCCAAGTCTTCCAACAACTTTTGCATATCTCCCTTTCCAAAATTCAAAGCAAGAGGAAATCTCATTTCTTGTGCATAGATCTTGCCATCTTTCCAAAATACGAGCTGTCTTGCCAAGGCCTCCTAATAAGTAGCACAATCCTTCCTTCCATGCTGCAAACTATAAGACTAGATATATATTTTCCTTGTTTTAGGGGCTACAACCCGTCCCTTT
Source organism: Lygodium microphyllum (assembly GCF_053477565.2). NCBI lineage: Eukaryota > Viridiplantae > Streptophyta > Polypodiopsida > Schizaeales > Lygodiaceae > Lygodium > Lygodium microphyllum. The sequence continues at coordinate 20,112,491 of NC_141155.1, read as the reverse complement.
TCCTCTTGTCCCTTTTCATCCAATTTTGCAACCTTCAACTAAATATCCCAGATGCCTTTAACCAATTCATCTAATAGATCTTCCCTAATAGTGGGAATAGCAGGTCTAGCCAATAGGGTTAGCTACAAAAGTGGGTGGCTTACTAGATATATCAACTATTTTTCCCATAATAGTGGGCAAGCTAGATACATGCAATCTTTCCCTCCTTTTATGATTTTTCACCAATGCAATAATAGCCTCCTTAACATGCCTCCACTATGTTTTAAGCCCTATCTCTACAGTCTGATCCTGTAACAAATCATCAAGATTCTCTTGAACCTTAGGATCTCTTTCTTGTAGAAATAAGTCTATTTTCTGACTTGCAAGAGCTTGTTGATCTGCAAGATCCAACTACTCAAACCAACTTTCAAATTCCCTTAATAACTCCATAGCCACAAGACGCTTATTGCGTTTTAGAACCTACTCTTGGATAGTCTTTGGGGGCTAATCAAACTAGTGTCTTCAATGTAAAATTCTTCTTGGAGTGTCTTCTTGAAAGTTACTTAGTTAGCATCATGCATGTACAATTCAGTAACTTGAGCTTTCAACTCATGTACAATGACCCGTACTAAATACTGGCTCCATGCAAGTTGAGCTACCCTAAACAACTCCATCTTTTGAGCATAGATATGCAAATATGCAGATATATTCCTACCATTAAACAAATTTATCTCACGCTCTACTGCTTATTGAGCATTCATAACAATAGTTTATGTTTAATAAAAGTTTGCATCACCCATTGTTGTTGTTGTACTTGCATAAGCATGTTTATATTCCACACTAATTTCCACAAAACATCACTAGAAATTGTGCTTGAAGGTTCTTCCATCTTGTCTTTCCTTTCGACAACCTTTCACATTGGGTTCACCAATGTTGAAAGAGTTTTAATTGAAAGATCATATCCACCAAGATTAGAGAGAGAAGGAAGTAGAGAATAGGAGATAGAAGAGAAGAAAGAGAATAGATAAGAGGTATACAAGATAAAGATGAATCAAATCACTATGTATTGATAGAACCTAAGAAGATAAACAAAATCCCTACTCAGACTACTCAAAAGCAATCTCCAAGCATTAGATCTCCTAGAGCTTCCTGGTAGAAAAAAACATGCACCAAAAACTAGCTTCTTCTCTACTTCTCAAATGGAAAATCTGATGGTTCCGTTGACTCCAAAAGGAGAATGAGACCTCAAAACACCTACTCGAAATTCTCCTAGATCACTCCTTCTTCTTTCCATTTGAAGTGTTGTTTGTTGTAATATGCCATAGGAACCCTCCCCTTTGTAATT